>NC_092204.1:42516443-42581414 GCF_043381705.1 Parasteatoda tepidariorum | reverse complement strand
ATGTTTATTCAGAGAAAGTACGTTTTTGTGTCTGATTTCGTAACTTAATTAATAGTTAGCACTAATTAATTAACATATTTGAGGTCACCCCCAGGAACCATTAAGATTGACACTTAGTTCGTGAAAATCCGATCATTAGAACGAAAGTTATTCAGGGTGATTCGTTTTTTTTTTTGCGGACTGTACATTCCTAATGGATTCATCAAGAGAAATGCCCACAAACATATATATTCGCATATGCAAGCAAATAGAGTTAATGTATTGTGTGGTATGTATGATCTCAATCTAGAAGTCTGTTATCAAGTCTCTGGAGGAATAAGTGGCGGAGTCTAACTGTCTGGGCCTGGATTGTGTCCCATTTACTCTGTAAAGATATTATTTCGCCTAACAATCACAAATCACAATGATTATGTCGACGAATTAATTTTGAAGGCTTGGGCAAATCAATTCACACCAAAAGTGGAAGCGATATGGATTCGTGGTAAAATTCAGGCTTCGTTTGAAACCTTTGTCATGGTAACGACACTCCGCATTCGCCGAAATCTTTCAAGTGTGAAAATTGCTTTCAGAGTGCTTTAATGAAATAGGTTTGAGTTTACAGAAGAGTTTAAAATGAATGTTTTAATTTAGGTAGTGAAGTATTATGTTGTTGTTGAACATCAGACTGTAATAGCAGGACACACAACTGGAATACAATTAGTGGATGTATTTTGGAATTTTGCTAAAGTGATAAATTATTAATAGTTTCATAATAATTGTAGGGTAATTTACAGATTTTAATATCTTTTAGTTGATGATTTGTTTTTATTATGCAACACATTTAACATTTCGTTTCACATGTATAATGATGAGAATTTTTTTGTATATATGTTTGATTTGAATTATACTTTTATGAAATTTTTAAAATTGCATTCTTGCACGTATTTTAAAACACATTAAGATATGTAACTTTCAAAATTTTTAAATGGACTTTTAGAGCATAAATTAAAAAATATGTCCCCCTAAAATTACCGACGACTGTATGGAAAATCAATTGAAGAAAAATTAATGGAGAGAGAAATGTACGATTTACTGCCTTTTGCTTAGGAAACAATTTTAATTTCTTTTTTTAAAGGTTTTTTGACTAAAATAACTATGAAACATAACTTTTCACTGCATGCCTAACTATCCCAACTAAAATATTTGCAAGGACGTCTTTGAAATGTTTTCTTCGACTACACCACGTTGATGCTCCATACATACTTTGAAAACATTGTTTCATAGTTTTCACAGTTATCACCATTTTTTGATTAAATTCTACCCTGATTTATCTATGTCAAGTGAAATTAGAGGAAAAAATAAAATAGTAAGAAGAAAATATAAAATCGTACATTTCAATGAACAACCTCGTCTTAACTTTTTTTTTTTTTAAATATTAAAAATAATAAATCTCTATAATGCATCGAGAAAATTACACATTGTCTTTATGGAATATTCAGTCAGTAAAGATCTATGTGAAAGTTATTTAAAAAAAATATTACTAAAGGAATTTGATAGAAAAATCAGATTTTAAAAGTTAAGACAAGTTATTAAATTGGAAAAGTCTTAGGGACAAAATTTTTTTATCCAATAATGAAGTGCGCCTTGATTTGTAGTAAAATTTAGCTTTTAAGCAAAAAGGAAAAAAAAAAATATTTATTAAAGATGAAAAATAAAGCTTTATATACCAAACTTATTATTTTCTAGTTTGGAACATTTTCTTATTTTCTTTATTTAATTTTTTTTATAAAAATATATATTATAATTGAAGCGGGAAAAAATATATTATAATTGAAGCGGGAAAAAAATATATTATAATTGAAGCGGTCAGTGCTAAAAGGGGTATGTTACAAATCTGCACTTTCAAGAAAAACCAAACAAATTGTACCAATTGTGGAAAGATTGTTTTAGTTGCTTTCAAACTGTTGGATTCTCCTCTGTAGGCAGTCGGGAAAATTACTCAGTTTTTGATAATTCGTGATTCATATTCCAAAACCAACAAAAAACTTATTTTCGTGAAAATTTTACATGCTGACATTGAAAAATGTTAGCATTGACTGCTTCAATTACAGAGAATATGAACAGAATTATACTGACGACTGACGTTAAAACGTCAATGAATCTCTTATTATTTTGGCTTAAAAAACTGAATGTTCGTAAATCAATATAAATCAACTAAATGCAAAAATTTACGTTAATATTTAAGTCAAATTTCTTGAGTCTAGAAAGCTCTACAAGTTACAAATTTGTGAGTTTAAACTAAGTTTTATTATAATTAATAATCTTATATTGAGAACACTGTACAAACGTAATAAATCATCAAAAGTTTGCGTAAATAATTAGAATATATATGGATACAGTGATGAAAATTAATCATAGTAACTAAGTTGCCATTATATTTTATTGTTTAACTTTGAATTATCGGAAAAAAACAATTATTAGCAAGTTTTAACAAAGAAATGTGTAGACTTTTTAGTGTTGAAATTTCTATAGAAAAGAAAAAAAATTGGGCATTAATTATACCTTAATTTAATTACTTAATTATGCCATTAATTATAATTACATACGGTAAATATCTGTCTTTGTTAAAAGTGATTGCGTGTGAAGGAAAAGAAGATAATAATCTAAGCTTATGTAAAATTAGTATAACTATATTTTTTTGTTCGAATACATAACCATGAAACAATTTTCAATCGTATATTTCATACATATACAGCCGTTTTAAAGAGTGATTTAAATTAAGATAGTGCTTAAATCAATATATTTCTAAATTATTTAATGCATTCAATGTAATTATTTTCTATTTAATGCTTAGTTACTGATACTTTCAATAAAAATAAAGAACGCATAATTTTACGCAAATTATTATAATTATAAAAGTATTAATAATTAACAACAAATAATATAATATAATATAATCTCTTGTTGATTTTATCTTTTTGTGTTAAATAAAAAGATGGCTTCACAAACTTTTTATCAGAGAAAACCCATACCTTCTTTTTCAAATTATTGTTGGTTTTTTCCTACTATATATACTAATTATATTTTATATAGTTGCGATTAAATGTTGTAGATGGCAGCACGTTGGAAATTCAAATCATTAAATTTACCATTCAGTCAATCGTATAACATGCTGCCATCTATCGTCTTGCATTCAACAAGTGGGCATTTTTAAAAAAAGTATTTTTTATTTTAATAAAATAAAATGATAAATGTTCTTTATTTTAAATTAACCTGCTGTGAAGCATAAAAGGAGAAATAATGAAGCAAGGTTTTATGGCGCTTTTTGCTGAGTACTATAGGAATATTATTGCATTCTCCTTTTTTTTTAATAATTCAGCTCCTTTTTTAATTGAAAAAAAAATAATTAAAATTAAATAAATCTAAATAACGAACTAAATGTAACTTTATTAAGGCATTCTAATAATTCATAAACTATTCTAAAAAAACTTAACTCATTAAATAAAAATGTAACTTCATCACATAATTTTTAAAACGGAATGCATATATTATTGTTCTTTCAAATCAATAAACATTATAAATGTGCAAGTAAAAAATTAGTTAGACTTACTCAATATTAAGAAATGCTCTTAGAACATACATTAGCTATTACATGTTGTTTTCTATAACCATTATTGAAAAAAACAGTTATTGGTTCAAAAATATTTAAAAGCATTTGGGTTTGTAAATTGCAAGATGCCATTATTTTCGTCTTAGAAGGGAATAAAATGTTTATGTTGCATAACAAAGGAAATGCCATTTGTAAATGCATACTTTCTAATCCCTTAAATAATCAAATCCAGATGTTATTTTCCTCGGATATTATTTAAATTCTTTTTGTATTCTACGCAAAGTTGCCATCTCGAAAGAAATAATAAAACTGATTTTTTTTATTAGTATTATTTCCGAAATATGTATATTTAAGAATAAGTTCACTGAAATTTATTTGTAAAGGAAAAAAAATAATGAAATTCGACTGAATATAAATTCGGAAATGTAGGATTATTCAAAATGTGAAAAAAAAAGAAAAAACATAATATGTCTTTAGCAGTCAACTTTTATATAATTCTGAACTTTTATGGTGCTTTCTAAAATGTATTTAATATCGCCGAAACAAAAAGTGTAGAATATTGAAATACATTCAGAAAGAAGAGAACTGCTACTCCATCGTTGAATTCTTCAGCTCATTATGCAGTGAGTCTGCAAATGGTGCATTTTTGTGGTGCGTTCGTTGCTCGAAAACCATGATTCACTTTTATCCTCTGACAGTTAAAAAATGCAGCATGACTTTAGGACACTTTGCTTATAATTTAATTTGAACTTTTTGCTAAATGTGTACTAAAGCACCTTGCCTTAAAACAATAGTAAGCAACAACAAAAAAATGGTTTTCCTTTTTTTTAAAATTTAGTTATGTAAAACTCGGGAACAACGATAATACGAACAGAAAACTAATTTGAATAAAATGTTTTAGAACATTTGATTAATTTTTCAAGCAAACTGAAGCGAAAATTTTGAATAAAATGAATTGCACAGATGATAACTCCATGTAATTTGTGCTTTCAAGAAAATTTTATTCAAAAATAAACCTTTCGAATGCTATGAATTGAGGTGATTTTGTTCAGACATTTATTCGCGTGTTACTGCTCTCACAGTTAAAGATATGAAAATATTTTATGGGTTTAAATAATTGATATGTTATGCTAAATACACATTCACTGCATTCTCTTTAAGGAAAACGAAGTAACCCGAGTTTGCAATAAATGAGTATCAATAAGAGGTTTGTTTAAATATAAAGATAATAAGTGAAAGTACGTTATGTAGGAGGATATTTGGAAAAACAGTGAAACGAGATCTTGAGAAAGTGTTTTTTTTCTAATCCCGTTATCTGAAAATATCAAATTGATTTACTATCTTTGCCCATGAGAATAAGTAATAAATTGCTTCATTAAAACTTGATTTTCGTTCAAGGTGTCACTCATACTAAATGGACAAAATATATGTTTTGTTAATGGTACCACAAAGGTCAAATAGAAAACTTCTTAGATTTACAATTTGCGTTAATTATTACCACATCATTAAAAATTCCAAATTTAATTACGGTATAAAATACAGCCACTTTGGGTGTATCATCCGTTAAATCCATTTTACCACAATATCCATTTTTACTGTAAAATAATATAGTGTAATTTTTACACTAATATTACAACTAAATTAAGAATATGAAAAAAAGTAAAAGTAATTAAATGTAATTTTAACAGTAATTAAAAGGTAAGTTAAGGTAATTTCATAAATATGTGCGGTCGGAAAAATTCAAGCAATAAGTTTTCCCTCCTCCAAGAATTTAAATTATTGAGATTTACAGAAACCAGAATTCAACAATACTAAGCGTCAATTATTTTGAATTCAATAACTCAAATTGATTAATTAGTAAAAGAATTTATTCATGAAATATAATTACGGTGGAATTGTAAACATTTTAATTAATAATAAGGATTTGATTGGATATGAGGGACATTTTCGGGAATTTAGAAACATCAGCTTTAAAATAATCAGCTTAGTAATCCAATATGTCTAATGGATTTATATCCTCGCTTTACAATTAGATATTTTCGGTATGCTCTTCGTCTCTGCTGTTACTCGTACAAAATGGACAAAGAATTATTCAGAGGCGTCTTTATTTTTCCTTCTAATCATTTAGGGTTAAAGCAACCTTAAAATCAATCATCGGGTCTAATAGCCTACCGGGGACATTTTAAAACCTATAGTCTCTGCTATATTTAATCGACTTTAATGTAGGCTATTAAAGTTAAGGAACAAAGCATTTTATTAATCTTTTATGCCATAGAGAACAATTTATTCTTCTCTATGCTATAGAGAACAATTTATTACGAAATTAACCAATTTCTGTTTTTGTTTTTTTTAATTAAATGAAGGAAATAAAAAATTGTGTTTGCAATATTCAAGTGAAAATGGGGCAGCTTTTAACAATAAACAATTTCTTCGGTTTTTTTTTTACCTGTCATTTATTTCCGATTCAGAACAGCATCATGTTGATAAAGTTATTATTATACTCGAATATTTACAATGTTTTAATAAAAAACATATTGTCTAATTTTAATGCGTTGCATTAAACTACCTTTTTTGATATTATCACGCGAAAACTCGTAAAGAAAGTTTAAAAGTTAAACTTTTACAATCGACTTAAAAACGAAAACTAAAAGAATTTTTTTTAGTTCCAGTTTTGGTAATCATATAAATATAATTGCCAAAATTGTACTTATGATCCGCTATTTTTGAAAGTGGATTAAATATATTAGATGCTATTAGTCATTTATTTATTTTTTTACGATTGACTTTACGACTTTATTTTTTACGATCACCCAAATTGACTAACCTTCACCAATACTTTTAAATTCACTCAAACACTAAACCTTAAAAGCTTTGGAATTATACCACTTAACAAATAGACTTATTAAACTTTCAAAAATGATGGCGCCTTTAATAATTTAAACGAGGCATTCGTATATACAGAAAGAACTGACTTCAGAAGAAAAAAACATATGCAAATAAAACGAAGAAAAAATTTACGCAACAAGAATAGTTAGTTAAACAATGAAATAAATGTATAAAAAACATATTTTAAAAAGATAAGTAATGCATATTTAATTAGTTTTGAATCATCGTTTTATGTTGCAAGAACATCAATTTTGTATAAGTGTAATTCTCCAAAGTGTGAGCGGTTAAATAGTTAATTATTATCTATCTCGTAAACAAAATTTAGCAAGCTGTAACTGTTAACTAATTAACCACTGTCATACACGTATACACGTTAAACGTATACACGTATACACGTATACACGTATACACGTATACACTGTCATACACGTTAAATAGTAAAATGTGACAATGAGATTTATAAGCTAAATTTTCGACGCGAATGAATATATATATATATATATATATTCAGTCAATCTTTTCAGTTTTGTCTCTTAGCGGTTTAAGCATTAATGTCTAATTTCGTCATAAAGTGATATTTTGATTAACATCTTTTGTGAGAACTAAGAACTGAATAAGTTTACCTTAATAATACTAATTATGATTAAAACATTCAAAGCTTTCTATAACAGTTTTACCCAACTATAATTTTAAGCAATTCATTACAATTTATCTACAGCTTTTTACCTCATTATTGTTTCAAAATAGCTATATACTTTAGATTTCATATCGTAAATCTGTATTTATATAGTAGTTTTATATGGTAAATAGATTTTTTTNATATATATATATATATATATATATATTTGGTATTACAACAATAAAAATCATGTAAATTATTTTAAATATTAGATAATATGCGAGCGAATTTCATTTCAAATTGCTCTTTGTATACCCGAAATAAATAAAGATCGCCTAAAAGTAAAGTAAAATCCTCAAAATTATATGATGCGTGAAGAGGTATGCAATGGATCATTTGATGAACTGAGCAGTTAAGTGAATTCACCATCTGACCTTAACCACGATGACATTACTGGAATTTTAACCGCATGGAAGTCGTTAAATATATCAGAGAATAATCCAGGATGAGTAATGCTCTGAATAAAGGAGTATTACCCATTGATAATCTATTTTCAATATTTAAAACTAAAAATGAGGTTTTTGAATTATTTTGAGAAATATGTAAAAAATTATTAGCCTCCTTAAATTGACAAACTTAGGGGAGAAAAAAACTTATCATATTTTGTCTTTAAATTAATTTTTATGCTCGACGTTTGAATTCGGCAGCTAGTCTTTCCCTGTGAAAAATCCCGGAACAAATTACAGTATAAAGTACCGGAACTTAGGGTGCATCATCCGTAATATCCATTTTACCGTGAAATCCATTTTTACCGTTAAATATTTTTTGTGATTTTTACAGTAATATTAATTTAATTGCAGTGATTTAGTGATTTTATGCTATTATCTACTGCGAAAATTATGATGTATAAGATTTTTTTTTGTTCTGTAATGTGTTTCGGTAAAATCGAATTTTGATGTAAAAATTACCAGCACTCTGAGTGCTGCTACTTTTTATTACAATTTGACCTGGATTTTTTACAGAGTAGTTTTAAAATAATTTTTGGTGTATGGATATGCTGAAACTGAATTAAATGCTTTTTATTGTAATAACGACGAGAAAGAATTGCTGTAAAGGGTGAAAATAGTTTTAAAGAATTCATATTATATTATTGATAAATTTTATTATAATTTTTTTTTTTTGGAATATTGCGAAGAAAATAAGAAAATACGATTACATTTTTCAATTCACTTAATTTTCATTTAAATATATAGCGAATAGTAAATGCATATTTCTTTAAAATTGTGAACTATTTCGTTTTTTCTCTGGTGTTTGAATAAAATAATTAAAATAAGGAACAATGGAAATATCAAACAAATATTAGGCCATTAATCGGATGTAAGTATAATATATTTTATCTCAATCATTTTCAACTTATGCATGCGCTAAAATCAGCTCTAGAACTATACTATGTGTCGTTACAGACTGTGATTGTCTGACACAAAACTCAATTTTAAAACTTACATTGATGAAAGAACCGAATGAAAAATTTTCTTCCTTCATTCATTTACTAAATAAATTTAAAACAATTAACAAAATTTATATCACTGCATATTTTCAAAATAATTAAAAGTCTTTCTTTAATTAATATGTTCGCAATTGCTAATGAAATTTAGTTGTGAAAACTCAGGGTTCTGTTAAACAAAAAACGATCATTTAGAAAAAAAATATGGGAACCACTGCCTAAGAGCTCAGTGGAACACATTTTAGAAACTGCTGCTCCTAATGACGTTCTCTAAAAAATCGGAAGGAAAAAAAAAGGATAACATTAAAGAAATAAACGAAATAAAAAAAGTAAAAAACGAAATGCGAAACTAGCCTCCCGACTACTTTTTGTGGTTCTCTAATGACATCTTTTTAGAATTAAAAGTAAATAAGTTCATAGGATAAAACGTTGGTTACTATATACGGGATTATTCATAATTCCCTCCGGGGTTTCGAAGCGTTATAGTAAAAAAACGAAGACGAATTTTGCAAAAAAGAACATATGAAATTATTCCGAAAGTATTCAAGTTTTAATTTAAGCAGTTGCCGGTAGATGGCAGTAACATGAACCACTGAAGTGAGTTGCAGTAAAGAAAAATGACCTTTACAGGCGGAGGGAATTATAAATAACATTGTACTAATATATGACTCATAAAAAGCAAACTACAACCGATTTATTCATTTTGTATTTAATAACCACCTGATTTGAGTTCGATCTACATACCCAGGTTGACAATAAAGTTGGTGGCAGATAGGTTATTTGTAAATTTAAAAAATATTCAAGAATCGATTTGAAGCTTAAGCGCTAGATTAAAAATCATGGAAATATTTTATTATCAGTTACCAGTTCATGAGAGATTCCAATATACGATGTAATTCCTAAATACAATAATTTCTCTACATTAGATGTTTATGTTGAAAAAAAAAAAACTTGAAAACAGTAACAAAAATTTTATTTCTTTCTTATCGTTTAATTTTACCCTCAAATAAAAAAGAAAAAAACAAAATAATGGCTGCATTCAAAACCTTAGATATTCGAATTAAAACAAATATGTGTAATGCACTGAAAAAAAAAAACGGACCACCCTGAATAACTTTTGATCTTATTAGAGGATCTTCACGTTCTAGGACTCAATCTTAATTGCTCGAGAGGATGATCTCAAATATGCTAATTAATAAATTCATGCTATATTTTGTTTCGAAATCTGACACAAAAACGTACTTTCTCTGAATAAGCATACCTTTTTAGGCGAATTCGGATTTATGGCCACCAAAATATAGGGGTATAGTCGCAATCTGGGAAATATGGTTAGAAGAGCGCTTCAAAGTTTTGACCCATTAATTTCAATTTTACTTTTTGCGTATTCCGCTATAACTCGAGAACTGATTAAGCGAATTGAAAAATATTTTGTTCGCAATTTCATACAAATAACTTTTAGAAATTTTTTTAAAATTATTTTATTGGGACCATATTTCACAATAGATTGCGACTCCCTCTATATTTTGGAGGTCAGAAATTAGAATACATCATCAGAATTTAAAGTATCGTCTGCACTTATTAATTGACATATTCGAGGTCATCCCCTCGAGCCATTTAGATTGAATCCTAGAAGATCCGTGAAGATCATTAGATCAAGAGTTATTTAGGGTGGTCCATTTTTTTTTCGGTCCGTTCATGCAACAAAATGCATGCAAAGAAATTTTGTTATTAACAGTTGTAAAGAATTGACTCTTCGTTAGTTACTTACTAAAGTGTTTTAAGTTTAAAATACATTTTATATATGCAATACATCTGTAATGATTGTAAGTGAAAATGTCGGGAACCTACTCTTGCAAATCAGGTAAATAGATTCAAAGATTATTTGATTCAAACAACATGGTTTAGAAATCCTATAAATAATAAAAACTATTTGTTCTTTTAAATCGTTATATGGATGCATTTTTTAAATTGCAAATTAATATTTTTTTAACACTAAATACATTGTCAAGTATGTGTACAAATTTGCTTATCACTGTTAAAATATTTCGGAAAAAAGCCCATCTAAAAGTAAATGAAAAATGAAAATATTTTAAATACTTTTTAAATTATTTGATGAAATAATACAAAAGAGCTGTAATAACTTCGTAAAAATTGAAATTTTATTTGATGGCATTAAATGCTATTTTTTATTTTTCTAGGTAAGTGGTTCTGGAATTATCCTGCCCTATTATTATAATTCTAAAAATGAGTAAGTAGCTATTCACATAACTACTAGTTTTTCATATGAAAAAATCATTAAAAGAATCTTAATTTATGAACCGTTTTGATCTCCAGTTTATTTCTTTCAAGGAAAAAAGGAGTCTGGTAAAATTGTCGTCCTGTATGATAATGACCTTTTTTAGAAAAAAACAAAATTTCTTGTGATAAAAACCAAAATAGATGGTATTTGAACTACTAATTTGGTAATGTTTCTACTATGGTAAAGGTTTAATAGAAATTCGGGTTTTTAAAATCATAGCTCTTATAACCACACAATCAGTAAATAATATGAAAATGAAAATTACATTTGATTGAATAAATGGTTTTATGCCATGCTCTAAAGTATCATCATTAAATTACCAAATTTACTGAATTTTATGACATATTATTAAACCATATTTAAATGTTAATTTTAAAAAAATCATTACCAAAGCACTTCGGTAAAAATTACAGTGCTTTTTGGTGTTTCCATGGAGCCAGAAATACGGTAAATGTTGCCATTTTTTGGTAGTTTTGACTATGCTTTTTCTCAATGTGTAATTGAAAATCCTGTTTTAATCTTTAATTAATTTGTAACTAACTCTAAAAATTTGCAGCACTAAATTGACTGCTTTTTTTTAAATATATATATATATATATGCAGGTTGATTCTAAAAAGATGGGCAAAATTGTAGGAAGTGATAGTACACACCCAAGAAGGCAATTTTTATCAAAGAATGCATGGTCGAAAACAAAACCTAAAATTTTGTCCATCTTTTTGGAATCAATATATATGAAAAATATTTAACAAGGTTTTTATAATAACCAAATATGAAATTGGTGTATAAAATTTTTTTTAAATGAAATAGAAATAGTAACCGAGTAAAATGATTAGGCTTAAACTTTTTTCCTATTTGAATCGGGATTTAAATTTGGGTTAATACAGAAAAACATTTTGGAATCTTTTAGTTTGAACGTTCTTTAATTTAGATGTAATAATATCTTAATCGTCAAAAAAATATAAAAAAATGGGTTATTTTGAGCTAAGGAAGCAGAAATTAAAGCCTCTTAGTATAAATTATTTCTTTTTTATTATATAACAGAAGCATTGACAATATTTGTTATTATTTTAGCACTATGAAAACATAATCTAGAATTTTCTGAGAATAAACAGAAATGAGGATCTCCATATATTCTCGATTCTTTGCAGACGCATTATGGCAATAAATATAAGGAAGCTTATATACCGTGATAAAAGCCCACCTCGTGACACAATCGACCGTGAAGTGCGGATATTCTTCACATAATAATAGTAATGGAGAGAATGCAAAATTATCTGTGGTTGGCGAGACAATGTTCAATAATTCAGCTGTTTTGTATGTCTGGCCAACCAAAAGAATCTTATCATTTGGATGCGTGTTGGAGAATACAGGAATGTTTGGTATTTCTCCTTTATTGAGTATAACATCCCATTGGCTGATACTCTTAAAGTGTTGCTACTGTATGCTTATAATATTTAGAAAAATATAATACATATTTTTTGCGAAATACATTATTATTAGGTGGTAAAATACTCCCTGCTATTTTTTTAAACAGTTAGCAAGTTTCTGAAGTAATTTATAATAGAATTATTTTGAAAAGTATGATGACTATTAATTAGAGGTCAGGACATTTATAATTATACGCATTGTTTGATCTAATCATTTCACAAAAAGTAAACAGCGATGTTTCATTGTTGTAAAAAAATTTATTAAATCGTTACAAGAAATCGTTTATCAAGAGTTTCATGCAAAATTAAGGCAAATTAAAAACTGGAAGTTTCTGTAAAATTACCGGAAAATATTAACAGGAGATATTAACAGGAAAATATTAACAGAACATGTGATTATAAGGAAATCACATGAGTTTACCTGGTAGTTTCCTTAACTCACTTACCATGAAACTTAATTATGTGAGTCTAAATGAGATCTCACGTGATTTGATAGAGATTCTTGTTTCTTCCGCTTCATTTTTGTAGAATTTTTTTACCTCATATGATATACATTTATAGGAGCATTTTGTTCAATTTTTTTACTTTCCAGAATGAAATTGGTGCAATAGACTTGCCTAACTTCTATCTTTATAAACATGTTTGTGAAATATATTGCATTTCCTTAGATTTACGCATCTGACATCAGTGGGTATTACTTGCTGAAACTTCGTTTAGCAATGAAATCTAGTTTGAGAAGGCCGAAATGGTTTTTAATAAACAATTTAAGATTAATTGAAATAATAACTTTACTAGATATCATTTAGAGAGTTTAGTAATAAAATATAAACAAAATTCATTAATCTTATCTTGTATAGTTTTATCATTAAAAATAAATTTATAATAGCTTTCACTTTTTACATGGGTGCGATTTAGAATTTTTGCATATTGACAGTTTACATTACGGTATACGCATCGTATTTTTTAATTATATATCTTTAAAGTCAAAGCAAAATATATTATTACACATATGTAGGGACAACTAGAAAAATATTTCTTATATATTTGAAAAAAAAAATAGGAAACAGAAAAAAGAAGAAGGGAGATTGATCAAAGATTAATCAAATTCACTTTAATGCCACCGCATTTCACGGCATTTTCGCAAATAAATTTATTTTTTTCTATCACATTATATGTAATTGTTAACTACTCTTTAAACCTTTATTAATTCAGCAATCTGATGATAAATATTTTCTTTTGTTTAGCATTCTTTTGTTTTGAATGTGTTTACACAAATGCTAACGACCATTCAGTAATAGGTCATATCTTTTTCAATGGTGACATTTTTATGTTTAGCTATCCTTAAGTATTATTTCAAAATGGACTCTTAAGAAGTTTCCAGAAGTTTCCCTAGACAACAGAACATAATTAAAAATTATATATTTAATATTATAACTTCTGTTAAAAGAATGCATGTTTCCGTTACAATTATATTCTGTTACCTATCCATAGTTTTAATTAATTGGTGTTTTAAATCAATTTTGATAGACCAACCCTCTAATTTTATACCTATATCATATAATGAAGTACCTTTGAATAATATAACAAGCTAAATTTTGAATATAATTAAACTGATATATTTTACATTTAATAAAAGTTCATTTAAATTCTCATTTTTCTTTATATCAAAACCAGTAAATTAAAGCTGTTGATATTTTTTTTTAAATTCATTTTTGCTAGTCTTTTTAGTGTAATATCATATTTAATTTATGAAGACAAATATTAATTATAAATAGAAAAATATCTGATTCACAATCTATGTCTAGACATTACCTTTCAATAAATTCTCGTCTAGACCATATGCTTATTAGTTTCATAGAACAATCTCTATAAATATTGCTTGAAATTAAAGAATGCTGTCACCTAATAATGCACGCATTTTACTAATATGCATCAAAAACACATCAAGAATACCATTTAATTCGAAATGCAAATTATTATGTTATTCCGTGTCATCGTCTTCAAAATAGAACTACAGATCGATTTTGGCGTCATAATTTTCATAATTACATTATGAAATTCTAAGAAAAGCTATCAGCTCCAATGAAAACAGAGATCTTAACTATACAGGTTTCTGAACCCTTTATGTGCATTTATATGATTGAAAATTTAAAAAGCGATGTCTCTTAAAATAATTTTCATAATCGAAATGCAAGTTTTCACGCAAGATGATGTATGGATTGATGAAAGATTGAACAATTAAATATATAATGCCACTGTCGAAATTAATTTTAAAATATCTGATTATTCTATTATATTACAAAATCAATATTCAGATTTTTTTGAGTTCATTTACGATAAATAAAATTATTTTTAACTTGGTACTTGTTAAAGAAGAAAATCAATTTTTAGAAAAAATCGATTTAATTTTGAGTCATAGTATTCCTTGACATGCATTATACCACTGTGGATCATAATAAGAAGCAGATTAGGTGCAGTACGGTGCAATTTAGCACAATAATATATAAAATTTATCGTATATCTCGCCTGTATTATTGAAGGTAAACCGTAGCAATGTGTTATCAAGTTTTAGTAGAACGATAATATGGTTCAGCATGTCGCTATATTAAGTCTTTCGAGTATTTGAAATGTTCGATTCACTCCAAAAAATTCTAATACTGCAATTTTCAATGAATTTTAAGATATTTTGAAAATTTAAATATTTTTAACTACTTGTTTTAAGCATTTTAGGTTGTTTTTTAGGTTATTTCATTTGATTCCGAACTATACGTATCTTCACAGAATATTTTGTCTTGCACTGATAGACTATTCATTTCAATATTGCGATAAAATCACCGGCAGTAGTCTGTTCATCCAATTCACCGTAACATTTACAGTAAGGAACAATTTCGGTTTTGAAACTATTTACGGCTAGTATTGTTAAAAAAACCGTGAATAAAAATTTGTACGGTTCTCAAACCATTTACAACTAGCAATGTTTCACAACCGTAAAAACGAAATTTTTCTGGACATTGAAGCTAGGTTTTTTGTTAAATAATGTGCATTGGATGGTTGAATTGTATTTTTTAAATGAACCGTGGAGTGTGGTTATATTAGTTTATCGGTTGTTTTACATACCGTAAGAGATGGGTAATGCTAGACTTTTTTCGCTAAGTAGTTTCACGGTGTTGTGTTAAGCATCTTATTCGTTAATGACAGTATTGTATTCTAATAGTCCAGGGTCACAAATTGAGGAGGAAAGGACACTGGAAACTCTTCAAGTGATTAAGAAATATTGTGATGTCTAAGTTGGGTCTCGAAGCCCCGTTCTGTAGGTGATGAGATAGACAGATTAGCACTTTCAGCTATAATATGTGCCTAGCACCAAAGAACTCAGTGGCTTCATTCGGTTGGATAAGATTTTAGTTGTTCAACCGTATTTGATTAAAGCAGTTAATAAGCGGTTTGAATACCATCTTCCGGTTATTTTACTTCTTTGCTTCAATATGTTAAAATAACAGTTAAATAAATTGTTATTGAACCTTTTCTTCCGAAAATTTTTTCTAAAAATTTGGAGCTGTGGATCTAATGGAAAAAAAAAAGATTCAATAAATTATGTTATGATTAATCGGATAATTTATTGCTTTAGTTAAAGATATAAATTTCTAAAAAGGCATAAGCATGCATTAAATGCAATGATTTAGTTTAAGCTAAAATGGTGCATACATTAAAAAGTGAGCACTAAGCATTACTCGTATATTTTAGAATACTCAGAAATTTCACTTTTTTTCTTTCTTGCCCTTTCCCAACAAATGATTATAAAAATGGAAGCTAGTTAATCCAGCTAAAACTACTCAACTCGAATATTGCATCGTAAAAATTTTAAACAGAAGGCAATGAAGCTCTTTTTCTTACGTCCAGAAGCGAAAAGTAGTAAAAAAACAGGGAAATGTAGATGTGAAGAGGGAAAAATCGCTTTTGAGATGGAGCTTGGCATTAACTCTCATTTAGAGCGTATGGAATTTCATTTTCTGGAAGTGTCTTGGTATTCTCGCTTAGTTTATTCAGAATTGGTTGTAGGAAAAACAAAAGATTTTGTTGATAAAAGACGCTTTCAAATTTCCAAAATTGTTTGGAATCTTGACGTGTTTTTTTTATTTAGGATTAACGTGATTAGTCTAAATTAAATTTCAGTACCTGGAATGAGCCGCTTTATATGTTTTATTGTCTAAATATCAACTTTAGTATTGCCATTTGGGAATTTTAGACATTCCTTTTATAGGTCAAAGCTGGTCTTTAGGTAGTAGCTATTAAATAAAAAAGAAAGGAAAAAAATTGATATGCATGAAGTTAGTGATAGCTTTTTTTATTAAAATTTTTTCATCTTCCCAAAATAGGTTAAATGAAATACTTGCTTGAAAGTACCTAAACCTGGTTTTTAAAATGGATGAAAAATGTCGATATAAAAACACCAAACACGTGAGTTTAATGTGCAAGAAGTAATTTTTAAAAATGATANATATATATATATATATATATGTAGTTATAATTTTGTTTAATAAGAAAAAGAAAAGAAATTCAATTGCATAATTTTTAGAAATAAATGTGAATTGCATATTATGAATTTTCAAAGGAATCTATGAATTGAGGCACTTGTTTTTTAGAAATTAAAAATAAATTGGTTACGCTGTTATAACTTTCTATGAAAAAATGGTTAAATAGCAATTTATTTTACTGTTATTTTATCATATCCAAACAAAATTGTCAAACAATCATAACTAAGATGATATTCAAAATATCAGGTGTGAGAAAAACCGTTTATTAATTGCTTTAATCTAATATACAGTACCCTTGCAACAAATTTCTTAAATAAAGGTATAATCATTCTTTTTGTGGGTGCCTTACATGGTCATTTAACTTGTAATTAATAATTTATCTTCAAAAAATAATTGAACTGTTCAATTTTTTTAAAATTTTTAAAAAAATTGAAAAAATTCAACATTTTTAAATCCTTTAGGCTTTTTTATTTTAACATATTCTCAAAAAATGCTTTATTCTTAGAGATTACAATATTACAATTACAATATTACTTAACAATTTTGTGCATTCATTTGTTGAAATAACGATTAGAATATTTTTTATAGATTATTTTGTAAAAAAGTAGCAAAAAATGTTAAAAATTACTATTAGGTATATATAACATGCTGTAAAAATTGTATTATCTCATAAAATGCTTATTCCATACACAGTTTATATAAGTGTATTATGCTTAAGATAAAAAAGTTTAATCTAAAACTTTATCTTAAATAGAAAAAATTCCTTAGGGGTTTAAGTAAGATTAAAACACAAAACCGTCATGTATGAGAAAAAGCGCTTTAAAGTCTATCTGCTGAGCAAGTTTTTGTATTAGGGCAATCTAAAATCATTCATAACTTTTTTAAAAATGTAAATAGAGATATGATTTTTTTTCAGCCCGTTTTAAATAGTTTGAAGTTTTATTTTAAGCAATAATTTTTTTTCGACGTTTTGGTCATTTTCTGAGTACTGTGACCCCTTAAACAAACAGAATTTTTTCATGCTAAGCTCATCTAATGAAGCAGCTGAGTTCCTAGCAGATGAGTAGGGCTAGTCGTCCTCATGACAACCGGAACGGGGGTTCGAGTCTCAACGTGGACACCTTAATATTTCCCCAACTCCCTTCAACTCATGAGTGTGTCCAGTGTCCTCCGGCATTCCCTAATTTGTGACCTTGTTTTATTATAATACGATACTCTCATTCACGCACGGATGGCAGCACCCTAAAGCTGATAAACTATCCCCGATGTCAAGTTAAATTTCGTTTTTACGGCTTTGAAACCGTGCTAGTTGTAATTTTTTTAAGCCGTTAATTTTTTTTATTCATGGTTTTTGATCCACACTAGTTGTAAGCGATTTCAAAACTGTAAAGGTAAAAAAAAAATTTCTTTATCGTAAACTTTAAAGTTAAATGGATGGGCAGACTTTAATTTACTGTGATTATAGAATTAAAAGTTTAACAGTGTACTTAGTTTCAAGATCGAAATATTATATCTGCACTATCAATTCAGATTTCTTACATCTAAGCTAAAAATGTAACTTAACTATCAATACTTAAACTCAGATTAAAAAAAAAACTTAAACTCAGAGGGAACATTTAAAAAAATGGTTACTCCGATTAGAAAAATATTAACTATTCCCATAGAAAGTTTCATTCCTAAAAGAATGAAATGTTTGCTTTATTCTTTTAACTACATAATTCTGCTTCAGAAATCGACAGATTTTAAAATTCTTTATACCCTTGTTGGCTTACTTTCTTAGTTAATATGAAGGTAATGTTTATCGAGAACAAAGTAAAAAATGAGTTTCGTTAAAAAATTAAGGATTTTTAAAGCTACTTTGTTTAAACTTTACTAAATAAATTTTCCAAGGTAGTGTTTAAAACTATTTCGTGAAGAAGACATTTATTCTTTAAAGGACTTTCGAATTAAATTGTAAAACAACACTAGAAGCTGCAACGCAAAAGAAAGTTTATTTTTGAAAAATGAAATAGTTTTCTTGAATTACATCAGATAGCATCATTTGTTTAAACATGCACTCAAATCACTGTGCACAAAATGTATTGTATTTCCCGATATTTGTTTCGCTTTGATTGTATTAATAGCTTTCTTAAGAGAAATCTATTAACATTTTTAAATTTACATAGTCTGTATGGTATGAACGAAAATTTTGTAACCTTCATAATGCTATATTTAAAATTAAACTAGGAGGGATTCTTCACTTTTGATTTTAAACTTTTGAAACTTAGGTCTAAATAGAATGCAGTTTTTGTTTAATCTGTTTCTTAAGTGCTGTTTCTTAAATGCTTACGAATTATTTAAACGGTTTGTGGAATTGATAAAAATAAAAGAATGATATTAAATATGTTTGCATTAGAAAGGTAAGAAAAATTTCAAAACGAAATAGAAAGCAATATTACTAATAAACTAAAGACACACGGAGAAAATCTTTCTAATGAAACTACCGTACTGCATGATATTGTAATTTCTGATTAAAAGAACGACATAATTCTTTGGAATAAAGCCCAAACATCTGGTGTTTAAACCATTTATGTGGTATTTCTTTCCCTTTTGTAACAGTTTACCAGAAATTCTAGTGCTCTTATTGCCACACACTTAGTAAAAAGTACGAAACTGAAAAGTAAATTTAATCGAATAAATGGTTTCTGTGCCATGTTCTAAGGTATCATGTTAAAATTACCAAATTTTATCACATTTATCAAATTTTAAAATATTTACCAAATTTTATCAAATATATAAAACTATATTTCATTGTTAATTTTACTAAAATGATTACCAAAGCACTTCAATAAAAATTACCGAATTATTTGATGTTCTCATAGAACCAGAAACATAGCAAAAGTTTATCATATTTTGGTAGTTTTGGATATACTTTTCTTCTCAGTGTAATAGTTCAGCGTATTCCTTACCATTGTATTGCTTTTAAGTGATAAACTCAATAATATTTTTATTTAAATATTTGTATTTAAAAATAATTTTGTTTAAAGAAATATTTGATGTAAACAGAAATTTTTTTTTATTTAGTTTATATATCTTTATTACTGTGATTGAAACAAACTTTTGCTATTAAGAACATAGCGAAAATAATACAATAATGCAAGCAATAAAAGAACTACTCGAAACACAATTGGTTATCATAACAAAGACTAATTGTATCCTGAAAGTTCGTAATATAAATTTATTTTCTAAAATGCAAATAAGAATAATCGTACAGGAATGTTTGAAATTTCTCTTATTATTAACAAATCAGTGTGGAAATATGAAACATTTTGGAGTCAATATCTATAAGCTAAATATATAGAAAATGTATTTTAGTATACAGAAAATCTTTCGAAAATAGTCTCTAAATTATAGTTATCTAGTAAAACTGTCTCATTCAATAAAATATTAAATTACATTGATTAGAAATAACTATTTGAAAACTCAAAAGAGTTGAATTAATTATTTGTTTTCATATTACAATTATCGTATAAAAATTAGCTATGAAAGGATCACTGAAAATAAATAAGATTTAAATATATGAAAAGTCTACACGTAAAAGCTTTATATGCATAATTTTGCATAAATTAATTAAATGTATAAAAACTATTATGAATTGAAAACAAAAAAATTAATTGAATTCATAATTATTAGATGTTAAGAAAAATAATTATATGTTTGCATGCCACTGTAAAAAATATAACTGTCTCCAAATATGATTTTACACAGCCCAAAAAATTGCACAAAGGAACACTTTTTTTTCTAATTTAACAACGAATCCAGCTTTCCTTAATGATTTAAAGCGAAAAATTTGAATCTTAACTCTTGACATTGAGTAAGCTAACACCAAACTCTCGCGCTTTCTCTCCATACAGCAATCACCTTTTCTTCCAAAAACATAATTGTTGGACAGCTTTAAATATTGCCAGCATGAACTGGAAATCCAATCAATTGAGCTGGCGAGGTTTGTTGTTATCTTCTACGCTATTATTCCTTAAGTGAAAAGAAAATTTTGCACTTTGCATGACAATACCTCATTACCCACAGCCGTGATGACTCCAGGGATATATGAAGGCCGCTTCCCAACAAGGTGACCAGGTTTAAATCCCAGCGATGGCTGGTTGATACGAATTGCGCTCCAAATTTGCACAGGCCATAGTGCTGACGCAAAATATCATCCGTGGTTGACGGATCATGGTTTATACTTCAGTCAAGCTAGCTGTGAAAAAATGACTTTCTTCTTCGGTAAAGTAGTTGTATATAAGTTTAACTCAAAAAATTCTCGACGATGAAGAAATTTGTCAAGTGATTAATCAGAAATTTCCCACCTCTTTTGTAATAGTTAGAAAACAGACACGCTATGAATCCAAATTGGATTTATCATTAGATGCTAGTTATAAAATAAAAAATAAAAAATACTTGTCATTTAAACCCTGTGATATCATCAAAAACTTTATTTTGAAAGGAAATTTGTCGGCAAAACGAAATGACCCAAGTAAATAAATTTTACAAATTCTGATTTTCAATGAAAATTCGAATTTTCCTTGATTTTATCATTTCGTATGAGCTTTTTTACTTAATGATAGCAAAAGAAATGAAACGAAAAGAGAAACATCCAAAAGTAATTTATTCCGAAAAAAGATACTTAAAATTGATTTTTCAATAAACATAAAGCGACGTCTGATTCTCAAGAGAGTACAAATAAAATCAAATTTTGAAACATAAATAATGATCTTGCCTGGTATGTTTCTGTTTGCAGTGATATTGAGGTTGGTTTGAATTCCGCTGATATATGTTGCTCATTAAGATATATATCAACTAAAATTTTCCCGGGAGAGTTGCACATTATTTATTCCTGGGTTCCAGGTATTTTTAACAACAAGTTTCGTTTTACATTTGATTTTCAGTTCTCGTTCCTTTTAAATCACCTTTGTTTGCATCAATATTTCTGTTTGAAAAATAAAATAATGACGAAGTAAAAAGAATATATGTTTGCATTTTTTAAATTATTGCAGTATTTTAAAATATAACATATAAATAGATTGAGTTAATTTAGTTTATGGAATGTTATATAAATAAAATAATTGGACTTTAAGGTATTCGTAAACTGATTTCATACCTCGTTGATTCATTTTTTAATAAGCAAAATTATGTAAACTAGTTTGTATTAGTTATTATAAAGAGTTGTGTTTAGAGTAAAGTAAAAATAAGGCTTATTGTTCTCATTTTTGAATTTTTCGTTATGCATTAAATAAAGGAAATTAATAAATGGTCATAAAAATGTATGTTTGCATAAGGTTAGAAAAAAAAACTTCTGAATAATATATTGAATATTGATTGAATAATACATTTAAATAATATTATTGAATTGAATAATATTATTGAACTATAATAATCTAATATATTATTCTGAATAATGTTATTGAATTTTTATTGTTCAGATCAATTTTAAAATGTTAAAATGGTTATTACACTACAGTTCTTATAGTTTGTATACAGTTATACATTACAGCTCTTATAGTTTGTATACAGTTATACATTACAGTTCTTATAGTTCGTATAATTTCATTTTGCTTATAATCTAATACAACATGCAAACATGCACAGCATGTTGACAGTAATTTCTTAGTATACAAATAACCCAGGGTGGTTCATCAACCATTATAACCTTCCAGTGTTTCAAAGTATCCAATGTATAGTATCATTGATGCATTTAAGTACATTGTTAAAGTATAATTGATTAATACTCTGATAATAACTCCTGCTATTATTTTCTATGCTTTAATTTATTTACAGAAAATATAACTTACTATTATTTTCTGTATCATTCTGTTTATTTTTCGCCTCTCCAACGTGAAGTAAATGCATAGAAAAATATTTTTGCCTTTATTTCTGGTTACTATTTCACAGAATTGCATTGTTACAGAATCATTATCATTTTTATCTTAAATTCGTAGTGACATAACACTCTTCTTTCAAAAATTTAAAATATTTTAATTTCAATAAATTTTTAAAAAGCGCAGACCAGCTGATCATATATGAGGTCATACAGCTGTTTATAGAGGAGGGTGATTCAAATACAAGCTTGAACTATTTTTTTCTTTAATTTATTCCGAAAGTATCTTTAATTTTCTTTCACAGTAGTTGTAAAAAATTACTCTCAATTAGATAATTTATTAATCTCTGTTTTGAAAAAAGCCAAAAGAATCATTGCAACAAGGACTGTGGTATTGATATCAATTCTTAGTTTTTCTTTTCTGAATTAATGTATTGTACAATGACAAACAAATAAACTATTTTCATTTTTAAGAAAATGAATGGGAGGAAACAGTAAAAAATATTAATTCATTTTAATAAACAAGTGTGATGTATAAAGGTTAGGTATATAAATTCATTTTTATTTTTTCAAACATTTTAATTGCTGTTTATATGTCAAATTCAATTTATGCAAGCAAGCATTTTATAGGATGTCTAGAAATTACCTAGAATGCCAAAATTCGATATCCAATTTGTGAAATAATTAATGCTTCTCTGAATAGTCATTTTAAGGAATATGGGGAATATATTATGACAAACTTTCAAAGTGTTAAACGATTTCAGTCACTGCTTAGGCATTCTAGAGAATGACTAATGAATGGATGATTAGAGATTGACTAAGGGAAAAAAAATACATACGTTCTATACAATGCTAAGCCAAATCATAAAATAATTCTTAGATTTCTGATTTTGGCAAGAAAAAAATTATTTGTTATTCTATCGAGTGCCAAGATATTCTATGCATTGACTAGACAAAATATTTAATAATTTTCATGCTTCGTAATTTTTATTAAAAGTACTTTTCATTCTACAGAATATCCAATAAATAATATTTTACAATGACTGGACAAAGTATATAATAATTATCATGAGGCTTACCTGGTTTAAAAAGATAAGATATTATATAGAATGACTGATCTTTCATACATTGATGATAACAAATACATTGGTGAAACGGTATCATTGATTTTATTTGAAAATAAATCTTAAGCTTCGATTTTCTTTTCCTTTATACTTGAACATAAGGATATGTTACGTTTTTCTTTTTCCATAAATAGGAATATTTAATGACAAACTTTCAAAGTGTGAAATGATTTCTGTCACTGCTTAGGCATACTAGAGAATGACTAATGAATGAATGATTAGAGATTGACTAAGGAAAAAAAAATTACACCAGTTCTATACAATGTTAAGTCAAATCATTAAATACTTCTTAGATTTCTGATTTTGGCAACAAAAAAACTATTTGTTGTTCCATAGAGTGCCAAGATATTCTATGCAATGACTAGACAAAATATTCAATAATTTTCATGTTCGTATTTTCTATTAAAAGCACTTTTCATTCTATAGAATATCCAATAAATGATATTTTACAATGACTGGACAAAGTATATAATAATTGTCATGAAGCTTACCTGGCTTAAAAGGATAAGATATTGTATAGAATGACTGATCTTTCATACATTGATGGTAACAAATATATTGGACAAAGCATATAATAATTGTTATGAATCTTACCTAGCCTAAAAAGATAAAATATTACATAGAATGACTGGTCTTTCATACATTGATGATAACAAATACATTGGACAAAGTATATAATAATTGTTATGAATCCTACCTGGCTTAAAAAGATAAGATATTATATAGAATGACTGGTCTTTCATACATTGATGGTAACAAATACATTGTACAAAGCATATAATAATTGTTATGAATCTTACCTAGCCTAAAAAGATAAGATATTATATAGAATGACTGGTCTTTCATACATTGATGATAACAAATACATTGGTGAAACGGTATCATTGATTTTATTTGAAAAAAAATCTTAAGTTTCGATTTTCTTTTCTTTTATACTTGAACATAAGGGTATGTTATGTTTTTCTTTTTCTATAAATATGAACTTTCATATTTTATCTCTTCGTCTCACAAACAAATAAATAGTCTCAACTAAATTGATAAAAGAGCAACTTTCAAAACTTCCTCTTCATCTGTATCATGAATTCCTTTTATAGTCTCATGAAATATACATCGCATCTTCAAACGGAAAATTTTAATGAGATCGTGAACTAGACTGTGTTTTTTTTCTTCTATTGAACGATTCTTTTGAAATCCTCACGAATTTTCCTCGATTCATGGTACGAGAATTTTAAAAGACTCCCTTTTTTTGTATTCCTTTTTCTTGAAAGTCAATTTTTTCATCCAATTCTTCAGTAACCTCATCAGAGAGTTTATTCTACTGTTTCTAGAAATATTGCATTTAAGAAAAAGATTAAAAGACAAGGACTTTTCAGAAAGTTTCTAAAATTTAATTTCGTTACTTCAGTTTAAATCACACGTAGAGTGAATTTGAATTAACTAAGTTTAAAGACCAAGAATTTTCGTTTTTATCAAAAACCATTTTTAAAGTAAGAATGCAATTTCCTTTTTAATGAGGATAGAGTATAGCACAATGAAGTTAACTTTCTACAGTAATTATATCTTTGTTAAGATTAAAGGTAAGTAAATATTTAAAAAAAGGCAACAAAAATGTTAAAAGGCTAAGTAATTACTTTGAAAGAAATATCGAAGAAAACAAAGATGAAGTTATTATTCTTTTTAGTTTTAATAGTTTTGCATTAGGTATTTTTTAAATACTGAGGGAAACTTGTTATTTCTCAAGAAGCAAAGCCAGATATTTTTACGTGAACAAAATAAGGTATATTTTTATACAGTGAGTCTTAAGTGTTTTTTTCCCAACTTTAATTTGTTTTATTGTTTTTCTGAAGAATCAAATTTAAAATTAAAATATTTTCAAAAAAATTATCTCACTTTATCGTACATCCTCCCATGGTTCTTAAGACATTTGTTTTTAAGCATAAATATAAGTATACTTAAGAATAAGTATCTCCTTATGTAAGAAACTAACATAAATATTACGAATATATGAGTTTTTAAATGAATATCTTTACAAAATTATTTTTTAAAGAAAAATATTTTATGAATGATTATCAATAAACTTACGTCAGTTATATTTATGTATTGCAGTAAATCGAATATATCTTAACTAATAACATTAAATAAGAAAAATATTAAATAAATAAAATATTTTTAAAACTAGTTTTGGTTGCAACACAACAATTATAAAATAACTTCATTTATAGTTTTTAAAATACAATCCTTGTCAAAATGCTCCTATGCTGTTTGAAAAATACATACTTTTCTAAATTTCATTAACTGTTATACATCTATATTAAATTAAAATAAGACAAATTAAATCTTAAGAATAAACTTTAATTGAGTTTTATATATTTTTTTATAACCATTTTTTTTTAATTTCAAAAATTGGACTGTGCACAGGATTTTACGATAAGTAAGATTTTTTTTTTAAATTTATTGTTTCTTCCATGTGAAAAAAAGAGTTCCATTTGATTATAAACAACAAATTATACTATACATTTTGATCCAATACCTATTAATGACTTTAATAACATTTCACATTAAACTTTAATTTCATAATTTTAAAATTCTCTTCTATAAATAAAACATTAAACTAAGTAATATGTTTGCTAGTTTATAATTTATCGATTGAAAACCTTGTATGCATAAGTTAATTTCTTAAAAAGTGAACAACAATCCTGAAAAATTCTCTAAAATCTCATAAAAGCTCCGAAATATTTTTTTAAAAATGCATTTAATTTTACTCAACAAGTAAACTTAGCTAATATTGCTTCAATGTTTATAGTGGAAGCATATTCGATTTCAAAACCTTAAAATCAAATATGCTTTCACAATAAATATTGAAGGAAGTTTAAAAGTCTTAGTAGGTTTAAAAACGTAATTAAGATCAATAGCTAAAATAAGCATCATATAAGATTGAAAATAAGTAGTCAATTATATCGCCATTAATAAAGTAGGCCCCAGTTTTAGCTCTAGTTTCAGCTCTAAAATTATGCTGCAAAGTAGAAGCTTTCAGATTCGATTTTCCAATTGGATAAAATAATTTTTAATTTTGGGTCACTTGTTTAATTAAGTAGAAACAAATTAGTTAAAAAATAACTAAGTTAACAAACTAAATAAAAAAGTTAACGGCAATCGTTAAGACTTCTTTACTCACTGAAATCTCCTCGAAGTTAAAGAAGCTATTTAAAGATGTATTTACTATTATACAACTCTAAAATTTAGTTACGTTGGCTTCAATGTTTGTAATCAAAGCATATTTTATTTCGGAATCTCCGAAATCATCAGAAATCTTAGTAGCTTCATTAAAATTAATGGCCCAAATAAGTTTCAGAGAAAGTTGAAAAATTGCTTACATCTGCAATAATAAGAACGGTGATCTTATTTCAATCAAACAGTTTTGGATCTAAAACTTTTGTAGCATGCAAATGTGCAATTATTCTGAATTATAATTTTTTTTTAGATTCGATTACCCATTTATAATATTTAATTAATATTACCTATAATAATTTCTGATTTTACTGTGACAAGTTTATTTCTAAGTTAGTGAGATTTTACATTTTATAACCATAGTTAAGCAGCCGACCAAATTTTGAGTTTAAGACGGCCAGTGTTCAACTCCGCAGCCCTGTAATTTTGAACCCAATCCAGAAGACGAGGTAACTCATGGATCAAATATTGGGTGAATTTGCTTTCATGGAGGATTTTTTTTACGGTATTAACACCCGCATTTGCGTAACCCCCGCATTAACACCCGCATGGTAAGGAAAATCACGAAAAGTTCCCATGGTTAGCCTGATGGCAAATGGACTCTAAACCATAATCCGTCAACCACTGAGGATATTTTACGTCAGCACTGTAGTCGGTGTGAGCCGGGACTGGAATCAGTATCAACCAGCCATTGCTGGGTTTCGAACCGGGGAAATTTCATTGAGAGGGCGAGGGCTTTATCACCTGAATATAATTATTTTATTTTATTTTATAACCGTCATTGAACAACAACCCAAATTTGGAGGTGATTGTTCAATGACGGTTATGAAATGGTAATATTTAGTTAAATTGGCAAAGTAAACAACAATCCTTAAACCATCTTGACTTATTGAAAGCTCCTAAAATTTCCAAAAGTCATTTAAAAATATATTTACTATTATACCACACTTAAATTTGATTGTGTTGGCTTCAATATTTGTAATCGAAACATATTATAATCCAAAATCTCCTAATTCATCAGAAAATTTAACAGCATCATTAAAATTAATGACCCAAATAAGTTTCAAAGAAAGTTGAAAATAAGTTGCTTACACCTTCAATAATAAACGACGCTCTTATTTTAATCGAAAAGGTTTACTTCTAAAAATTCTATAGCTTTACAAATTCCTTTAGATTGAACCAGCCATTATGATGGATCGTTGAAATTTTCAGATCCGATTCCCCATTTATAATATTTCCCGTAAATTCCATTATCCTTTTCCCGTTTGTGTTCTGTTCAATATATCCCGGAAATTGATCGAAACATACATTTTAACAGACAACGGTATCAGTAATTTCTGATAACTTTAACTGAAAACGGATAGTTGTTTGTCGGGAATTTCCTTTCGTCCGCCATAAAATCAAAATCGGATGCTGCCTGTTTGGCTGATGTCCAAGATTTTGCTAAATCGCTGAACGCTTCTGCAATATCCTCTAATACAATGTAGCCCCCTTCAGTGCCTTTATACAGAAGATCTCATTTAATTGGGATGGTAGAAGGGAAAAAGAAAAAGGAATCGAAAAAATATATATACAACAACTTCGTGCAATTATTGTTTACTTAAGAGTAAATGAAGGGATAAGTCATTGATTGCTTTATATGGAAAGCAATTTCTAATTTTGTATTTTCATTTTTTATATGTAGGGCGTCTGAACAAAAATAATTTAAACTATAGGGGAAGCATTTATTATTAAAAATTAGCTTAAATTCTTTATGTAATTTACTATTTTTATATTAAGTTATGAATAGCAATTTCTAATTTTGTATTTTCATTTTTTATATATAGGGCGTCTGAACAAAAATAATTTAAAATATGGGGGATGTATTTATTATTAAAAATTAGCTTTTATTCTTTGCATAATTTACTATTATTATATTAAGTTATAATTAGATATTAGTTTCATTTAAAATTATGAAACAATTGTGTTTGTATCTGATTTAGAGGAAGAGGTTTTATAGATAGTGAAGCCTTGAATGCATCTTAAACTATAGTTATTTTTTGACGTTTCTGTTCAACTTTGAAATAATGTGTCTCTAATCTATATGAGATTGATTGAAAATTATATGAGATAGTTTAGAAAGTTGGAAGAATATTTTTGATATTTTACTATAGAGTTGTCTTCTGAAAATGCAACTTTGGTACATATTTTGCATGAAAAAATATTTAAAAAAGAATTAATTTTAATTTTTTTATTATTTTCAAATGCACTTTTAAAATTATTTAGAAAATAATATATAATTCGGATAATTCAATAAAAAAAATATATGAAAGACGTTAGTTGAAAGCATATTTTTATTTGAAGATACTTTAAATATATTTTGAGTACGATAGTGCAATGAATTAGAAAACTGCAATGAAGTTTAAAAAATGTATCTAGATCCGTTTAAAGGCGTCTGTTTCATATAAAAGTAAGTCGATCTTTCCTTGTAAAAGTGGTGATTTTTATATTTTGAACTCACAAAGATGCTTTGATTTTCAATTCGAAAACAAAAATAAACATTTGGATTTTTTTTATAAGATTTTACATCATACTATTGCAATCCCTACATTATGCTATTATAAAACCCTACATCATGCTATTGTTTAGATATGCGAAAAAATCCTATAATATTTAAAAGAAAAACTCTAAGTCTTAAGATATTCAAATTTCATTTTTCAATTTGATACTATCTTCCAAAAAAAATATTTCGCTAAATAAAACTATAACCCAATATATTTTTTCTAATCATGAAATAAAATTTTATTTTTAAAACTCATATTTTAATTATTTTCAGCTTCAATATAAGAATATGTATTTAAGATATAGCTTTAATTCAAACAGGTGTATTTTTTTTAAACTAGTAAGTAAAAAAAAAAACGAAAAAAAAACAAGGTGCAGCATACTTGGAAAGTGTCAAAGGTTATTGATATTCCGTCTCGCACTTATCGGTGATATTTCCATGCACACCTGCTTTACGAATAAATTTCAGCAGAGTCAGTTTTTCTCGTTCATTTTTGCGTTCAAAAACATAACTAAATAAGCATTTATATGCATATACATGACATTTCCGAACCAGTTCCAAATAAAAACGTTACTGAAATTTTTGCTGATATTAATTGAATAATATATTCTAGACTTGAGCTTGACTAATTGTTGTATTTAAAATTCCCAATATATTTTATGGTTTATGTGCTGTTATTTATGTTTAAATTACTTAATTTTAAAGATTTTTATTTTGAAACCTTAAAGTTTATGATAAAAAGACGAATTTAAACAATAATAAATAAGTTAATATGATGTTAAGAATGCTGTAAATAATATTTTTTATGATATTGGTTTAATGATACAGGTTTCCCTTCTAGTGTGTTTTTATTTTTATTTTATATATTGCTTTTTTATTTTTGAATCTTTATTATCGCTGTTCCCGGTAAGAAACTGGTTTAATCAATAGTTCAGAAACTAATAATATATCATTGAAAGTAAGTATTTTTGTCTTACAAAAATAGATATAGTCACCTTTTAGAGAATTTTTATGTGGTAAACAAGAAAAAACTAAACTAATAATGTAACTCCTGCTATAAATAAATAAATAAAAATAAAATGTAAATATTTTAGCAATTATTTTAAATACAAGTTTGATAAACATTTTTTATGTAAATAAATTACATTAATAATACAAAAAATAAATTATTTAATAATACAAAAAATAAATTATTTAATAATATTTATATAAAATATTATTTACACTCTTAATATTTTTCTACGTTGTCCAAGGAGTTAAAGTAAATAAATAAAGTAGTTTAATATAAATTTTCTTTTTAAGCTTTAAAAATATTTATATATAAATAATAATTTATTTTCAAAATATACAAAACGTGTCTCACAGTTAATAAATATATTACTGTTTTAGATCGCAATATACGACTCATAATTAAACTAAATAACTATACTTATATCCATTAAAATATTTCTTTTAAAGCAAAATTTCTCTATTATTAACATTTCCTTTTGTTTTTTTCACCTAATGATTTGATGAGATATTTTATCTAAAGCATTAGTTTTAGTTAATTTTCAACATTATTTTTTAAATTTAAAGATCGTTTTTCATCCGTATGATATTTTTTATTCACAATATAAAATACCAGCTTATCGTATTGTATTTATTCGCTCTAACAGAAATATTAAAATTAAATTATCCAAAAAAAATAAAACTTAATAAAAAGGATTTTGAAATATTCAATTAAAATTCTCTATTTATTCTTGTTTAAAGTGAGCTTGGTTTTCTACTGATAAAAAAATTTCCTTACTACTTTAATGAATGCTAATTATCTGATCTCTTTTTTATAAAAAAACCTTAAGTTATTTTTAAATAGTAAAATTTCAATTAATTATACTTTTAAGTATAAGTAAGTACAGATTTCTTTATTTAAAAACAAATTATGTATTTAGTTAAATTACTTCTTGGAAATTATTTGTATTAATATATATTGAATTCTCCTTATTTTCCTCTCTAAGAAATAGTTATTTGTGTTTTAATCTCCTCCCTTATTAATTACACGATAGTTCGCAAAATGTATCCGGATAAATTAGAAATGTGTCCTAAAAAATACTGAGCATGCATCTTAGTTTTTTTATACATCAGTTTAATTTAAGTAATCTTCTGTGATCTTCTTTAAGCACTTTAATTTTTATTATTTTCTTCCTTTATTTCTAAAATAATAAATCCTTTTTCATAAAGTTAATGAGATCTCTCTGATTGGCTTTTCAAAATACACTATGAATCTAAATTCCTACTATATATGTTGAAATGAGTCAAACACTAATTACCCGAAACATCTATTTCGTATTTACTGTTTATATAATAATCAACAGATACAAAAATTTAAGTTTTACTATCTATAATTTAAGCAGATCATAACCATAGTGTTCAAAAATATAAAAAAGTTCAACTAAAATTCCAACTAATAATTTTTATGATAAAAATCGCAAGTGCTTCAAGTATATCAGTTTCCTAAAATGCTCATTTTTGTTTTTTATTTGTTTTTTTAGAGTCATAATTTTATTTTAAATAATCATGAAAATGCATTATAAAATTTAATATGTACATGATTCGGAATTGTATTATTCCTATAACTATATTATAGAACAAGAATGCGTATAGCTGCTACTATTTTTTGGTGTCGAATTAAACTAAAAGTTTTTTAGTTTAATTCACTGTTAGTTAATTGTTTACTAACTGTTTTACTGTTATAGTTTTATTTAATAATTTTATTTTTTTGCTTTTGTTTGTTTATTCACTGATGATGCATGTTCTCATGCGCATTAAAATCAATTTATAGCTTCATTATAAAAAACATTTTACTTGAAAAAGTTGCACATTTTCTGTAATATATTCGTACTTATTCTTTGAAACAAATGTTCTTTTGCCAATTTCATAAAATGTTTAGCACGATAACTAGTACTTAAAAAGTATTTTGCTTACCCCAACAGCAAGCAAAATGGTACAAACTACATACAAAACTTTTTTCACAGTGTAGCATAAAATTTTGTGGTGATATGCAGCTTTTTTGAGACTGATTTATAGAAATGGTATGATAAAGATGTATGCAACATAAGTAAGCAATACTTTTTAAAACATTCTACGTTAAAACAGATTTAAGTACTCACAAATTACTAATAATTTATTCATTCCTATATAGTAATAATCCCTACAACCGAGATGGATAATGAACGCACAATTTTATAAGCACACTTGCGTTTTGCTTAATGAATTTGTTATTGAAAAGGTTTATCCTGTTTTGAATAATATATATGCAAACTATGTAAATGATACAAGTTGTACAACATTCCCATAGTAAAAGAGCTATAGGAAACAAATAAATTACTAATAATTGATTCATTCCTATGGAGTAGTACCTATATCTTTTGTGTTCCCTGATACCATGCTGCAGATGTTCATGATAGTGACAGAAAACTGAAGAGATACATAGAGCAGGGAAGGACTATCACAAAAGATTAGAAAGAAGTCTAACATCTGGAAAGAACACGGCAGATAAATGAAGGGTAAAATATCGAAGAAAAAGAAAGAAATTATTGATATGAATGGAGAAAAAAAAGAATAATCTTAATCTTGAGAGGTACTCTTTTTCTATGTATGTATTCCCAAGATGCGAAATGATGATGAGAGAAGTTAAGATTTATTTGAGAGTAATGCATCACTTATTTTTAGGGGATAAGTACATATTTAACATTGAGGATATTATAGAAAGTGTTTTTTTTCGCTGATTTCAAGGAATTAAAACATAAGAAAAGTTATTTCATTCTCGCCTGTATCAAACAGGCGTCATTTCTTATCTGAAATGCACTTAAATTTTATGTTTAAAAGTCAATTGAAGAGATGTGAAGAGCTCAGTAAGTGGTTTTATTATTACGCTGGTGACAGTTTTTGAGCTCGTTTAAGCATAATATTGTTCGAATTTGCTTTAATCTTAATACTGTGCTAAGTTGAACCACATTATTGTTAAAATTTTGCTGCAAATATAATACCATGTTAGGTTCAACTACATAAATTGTTCGAATTTATTGCCATCTTAGTACTGTGTTAAGTTGAACTACAGAATTTTCCGAATTTGGTAAAATCTTAATACAATGTTAATCTTAACCATAATATTGTTCAAATTTGCTGCAAATCTTAATACGGTGGTTTTAGTCATGATATTGTTCGATGTTGTTATTAATGTTAAGTTAAGAAATAATGTTGTACGAATTCGCTTTAATCTTAATACGGTATTAAGTTAAATAATATTATTATTCTTTTTAAATTTAATTTATATATTGTAACACTATTTTTCAAGTATTACTGGAAATTATTCATTGTATCACCTTATTAGAGTTACAACAAATTTGCTTCGTAATATGGTAAAAAATACTGACATTATAGTTCATCGTTTAACTGAATTAGTTTTATTAGTCCATTTTTGGGTAAATGAAAACTTAGATATTTGTTGACAGATAATTATGAAAAGTTTATGTGAATAGAATGTGTAAACTGTTTCAATAACAAAAAATAAAGTTAAAAAAGTAGTAGTTTTATATATAGTTTTTAGAATATTTTTCTCATTTTCACTGGCTTTTTTTCAGTATGTTCTCACAAAAATTACCAGATGTCTAAAAATTTTATCGTAATTACTACACTGGAAAACTCAAAAGTGTAGATCTAGTAAGTATTTGCGTAATTAAAAGGAGAAAGTGATACCCAGTTTTGGAAAAGTCTAAAATCACATATCTTACACATTATCCAGTATATCTTACCTACTTTCTTCACTGTTAGATTTTACAGAAAAGTGGTGTTAAATAATCGACAACAGTCTGTCTATCTAATTAACCGTTAAGCTTACGGTAAAGAGCAGTTTTTTTTTAAATTTACGGGTTTGAAACAGAACATCAAATATGGTTAAAAAACCGCGAATACAAAATTATGCGATTTTTTTAACCATTTACAACTAGCGTGGTTTCAAAACCGAAAAAAAGAAATTTTACTGAATATTAGAGCTTGGACTTTTGTTAGATAATGAATATAGGAGTTACGTAGTTGTTGACTTTTATCAAATTTACCTTGGAATGTGGTTCAATTAGTTGAGCTGTTTGCTCATGAGAAACACTAGACATTTTCTTTGTTAAGCAGCTTTATGGTGCTTCCATCTATGTGTGAATGAGAGTATCGTATTCTAACAATCCAGAGTCACAAATTGGGGATTGCAAGACACGGGAAACTCTTCATGCGCTGAAAAGAATTTAGGAAATATGGTATTGTCAACGCTGGGGCTCGAACCCCTGTTCTGTCACTCATGAGATTAACAGAACAGCACTCTCGGCTAAAACATGTACCCAACTGTAAGGAAATAAGTGTCTTCACTAGCTGCGCTTAGTTGGAGCCATGAAAATCTAGTTGTCTAACCATATTGATGAAAGCAGTGAATAAATGTTTTTTTCCTCAGTTAACTGTTTGAATATCATCCTACTTATGGCTATTTTAATGTTTTGTTTGAATATCGTAAAGTAACAAATTAATTGTTATTTTCCCTTTCTTTCGAGAAATTTCTAACAGTATGGTACTACAATCTGTGTTGAATGACTTCCGTAATATTTCTACTCCAAAACCTTGGTCTGGTATTTTCTCTTGAGGTCTCTTTAGCCTCATCCATCTATCTCTTTCTTTACTCTCTCGCATTTTTTTTAACCTTTTGCTATTACTGATCTTTTTTGTGCATCTGTTGTCATCCATTCTTTCTATGTGTCTCAATTATTGGATTTCGTTTGGATTCAATGCAGATAATAGTATCCCTTTTTTTTAAATAGCTTTTGAATTTCGTGATTAAATCTTCTTCGCCATGCATCACCCTCTCTGTATCACTCCCAAGAGTTTCCTCATACTAACAAATTTTTGTTATAAATTACGTGTCATTGTTCGTTTCAACACCAACGAGATTGTTTTGTATGTTGTGCTACGATAGTAAGAAATTTTACTGATAAGTGTTTCGGGTAAATTTCAGTTACCCAATCATGTTAAAATGCTCAAGTTCAATTCCTTTATCAGTTATTTCATTTCTGCAAATTATTATTTACTAATTTTTAATTATATAATAGATTTTTAATTGAATTATACAGTTCCCATATATCAAGCTTGCAGATTAAAGACCCCAGACGGATGGTACAAATTTGTATCATTTTGATATTTCAAAGGAGATACAATAAATTTTATGTGCTTATTATTATATATATTTAGAAACATTCTGTCTTCTACTACTTATTTTGTGGTAGTTAATATCCCCTCAACTACTCAAAGTAATGGCTTGGTACATTATTTTATCACGCAGTTATATTATATATAAGGGAGAGGGGGCACATGTGAACAAATTTTTTTATTTCTTCATTTTTCCAAAATTATCATCAATTTTTCATAGTAAAGAAGTCCATATGTTTAAATAGTCTTTTCTTTGTCTTACGGAATTTTTTGAGAATTTTCAATAAAATATTTCTTTACTTTATGATATTTTAGAAAAATGACTTCAATTGTTCACATGTGCCCCTATTGGGGGGCACATGTGAACAAGATTAAAAACACAAAGCAATCATCATATTTCAAAGAAAAAATCTTTAATATAACAGATATAGATACGTATTATACTGAAGGGATTGTAGCTTACTATGTGATTTTAAATTGTACAACAGTACTGTCAAAAAGAAAATAATTTTTCAGCTGTACAATAATTTTTCCGTTGTTAGATTTTTCGCAACTTCATGCTCCACGGGAGTTGTAATGGGCCTTTTTCTTTCTTCTCTAATACTCCTTCATGTTTTTTTTAAAAAAATTTCTATGTTTTCATTTGTAGCTTTAGCAATTCTATTTTCTCAGGTGTATCAGTTAATATGCATGATGCGCGATCAATCATTTAATAAAAAAAAATTTAAAGAAAAAAATTAATAAATTAACTATGGAAAATTAAATAATAATAATTTTAAATACATGCATATTTTTTAAACTTAAAATATCATGAGGATAATTATCTTAATACTATGTAGGGGCACTTGTGAACTGTTCACATCTGCCCCAGATGTTTTGTTCACAAGTGCCCCATCATCCTTCTTAAACCTAACTTGACAAATAAAGAATTTTTAATTGAGTAAAAAAAAAAGAATAATTGTCATAAACTTACCTGAATGTTCATATAATGGTCTGCAATAGTTAATTTTAGTTTATTAGTTCATATATACTATGCCAGGGATGGCGAACCAATGGCACGCGTGCCATTTATGGCACCAGACACAATATTTCGGGCACGCCACCGATCACATTTGTTATTACACAAATGTTATTACACTATGAAACATATGTAACAATTAAATTAAAATTCACAAAAAACACACAAAATAATAAACAATTATTAATAAAAAATTAACAATTAATGCTAAAAAAATCAATTTATAACCATAAAAAGCAAACTAACAATAAAAAACTAGCAGAAAAAATAACAGTCCCGCTTAAACTATCATCTTACAACCTAATATAAGTTATTTGTCATCTAATCTGCAACAACAGAAGTCACACTGATGTTACTTTAAGGTGAATTATGCGTATAACTGAGACATTGCAAATTTTTTTTTCAATGCAAATAAAGAGTTTTGAGTTGATAGTATTTAGTATTATTTTACCAATAATCATGAAGTCAAAATTATTTGACGGCACGTCTATGACCCCATCGAACAATTTTTTAGAAAAAATGGCACGTTGGTGTATAAAGGTTCGCCACCCCTGTACTATGCTTTCACTTGAAGAAGCGAGTGATTATAATATATACAACACAAGCTGATACAAAGAAATTGTCAGAATAGAGCAACAAAATGTCTCATTGTTCTGAAAGTTTTTCAGAGAGGTAGGACTAGTACTGCCATCAATTGAAAATTTTTCGAGATTTTTTATTTCAAACCATATTGGTAAAACATACCATGTTCACATGTGCCCCCCTCTCCCCTACACAGAAAAAATTCTACCAAAATTACCTTGTTGTATGGTAATGATATTTCAGGCAAAAAAAAAATCACATAGTCCTATTAATAAAACCAAATTATGCAGTATTTAAACCATTATCTTGGTAATTTTTTCGATCATATAATAATGTTTTGCTGAAAGTTTTAGCTTTCAAAATTTAGTTTTTATTACCACACATTTAAACGAATAAAACAATAAAAACACAAACTGAAAAGTTAATTTAACGGAATAAGGATTTTTATGCCTTGTTTAAAGATTCCTCATTAAAATTATCAAATTTGACGACATTTTTAAAATTTCGTATTAATATCGTATGTATTAAAGTATAATTTATTGTTAATTTTACCAAAATCATTACCGAAGCGCTGAATTTTTTGGTGTTCTCAAAAAGCTTGCAAGACGATACTTTTTACCCTATTCTGGTAGTTTCGAATAAACTTTTTTTCAGCGTAACATCGATCATGATCATTGTTAATATGCCGCAATTATTTTATGTGGCTAAAAGTTTGTCCTTTTTTACATATTTATTTCAACAATTTTGTTATTTCATTTAAGTGAAGAAGTTTATTTTTCTATTAATTAGACTATTATTGCAGTGGTTTATTACCATTTAAATCGAGACCAAATTATCTTTACTACTTGTCATTTAGTGCGCAATTGAAAGATGCACCATCTTTTATTGAACGCTCATGAAAAACAGAAGCAACATTGTAAAAATTATTTAAACAAAAAGTCAGTATTCAATAATCTGTTTCTTTGCTCATTCTAATTTTTTAATAGTTTGCTGTTCCTAATAATATTTTTATGGTGTTTATGAATATAACAAAATACATTTTTTAACAAAATTTATAATTTTTTTCTAATTAAATAGTATTCGTTAATCTGATGCATTAAGGATAGTTTTCTGAAAATAATTATTACACAAAACTAATAATTACACTATTATTTAGTTCATTGAATTACAAAGAAATCAAAGAACCAGAACAAAAGAATTGTATACATTTATTTCATTTGTGTTTAAAAATTCATTCCCAGTGATAAGAAATTTTCTAAATTGGAATATTTCAATTCAATTTTATGAATTAAATGTCCAATCGAATGAATAGAACAAAGCTAATAAGAACAATTTAATACAGGTAAAGCGATATTTATTATATGAAGAACATTTCTTATCATAGAGAAATATTTAAATTAAACAACAAAGTTTTAACTAAATGTATCTCAATTCTCACAATTGTCCCATAAAAGAGTCGCATGTTTGAAAACTAATCATAAACTCTGTGAAGATATTAATTCTTCATGCTTGACACATTTTAGCAATTTAATGCATAAGTGACTCTAATATTGTGCAGAAAACAAAATATAAATAGTTATATAATGAGACAAAAAATTATAAACATCTGTAAATTTTTATAACCGTTTTGCTTAAAAAATGATGTAATAAATTAAAGGAATTAAAACTTGGAAAAGTCAGAATGACTCGAGGCTAGTCGAATTCCGCAATTCGTTTTTTTCCTAAATTCTGAAAAAAACAAAGGAAACAATAACACGGTTTTGTGAAATATCAATATTTTTTTCGCAGAATTAAAAAAAAATCAATATTTTCTTTTATGAATGAATTTAATTAACTCTGACTATAAAATGGCAAGATTTTATTAATTGCAAAAAATGTTTTCATATTGCAAGTTTTTCTATTCTATAAAAATGGAAATCCAAGGAAAAGAATTTTTTTTAAGAACTAAGGTATTTTCTTTGACCGTAAAAATTAAACAAAAAACTCATTTCACACTGAAAAATATTCGTTCGTTCGTAATTACAACAGGGTATCTAATCTAAGTGAATTCCTTTAATATGTTTTTGCGTAAAAGAATATTATAAAACTCGAAAAGAAAAGGATATGTTTTTTCTTGTTCGATCTCTTTTAGAATTCATTAAGAAAGAGGAAATAAAAAGGACTAATTTAATCAATTTTTAGATCTTAGAAAAATATGAGGGTTTAATTAGTTGAAAAAATTACCTGGATGTAAATTCCTTTTCCCGAGAATAATTTAATTATGATATGCAACAATTTTACGAATAAATTAGTTTAAATTTATGAACAAAGAAAGAATATGTAATTATAATATTCTAACTACTGAACAATTTAGAAGATTTGTAGCAAAAACTTACTTGTAAACTATGAACGAATAGTTTAGTTAACTCGTAATAAAAACTAAGGAATAAAATTTACATAATTTTAAAAGTAGTTAGAAATATTTTAATACATAATCTTAATACATTCTACGAAAACTCCAATGCAAAATTTTTCGCTTCGAAACTAAAATATATCAAATTAAAAATTCATTTCCCGAAAATGATACATTCTTAACGTAGATAAAATAATAATTTTTATCATTATTAATCAGATAAAAACCATGGCAATTTCAGAGTTTTAGCATCAATTATTTATGCATTACTTATGGAAAGTTAGCTCAACGTATTTACATTCATTTACTTGTGTTAAAATTTTATGCTTTATTTTTTATTTCTTTATAGAGTAAAGAATGAAAAATGAAATTTTTGGAAAAATTTTTTTATCAGCAGTGTATAAAAGAAAGATATGGTGATTATGATGATCAAATGATTGGGCCATGTGTTTTCATAAATATACTCTCTAGTGGTTTCGAGGTGCATGTGAACTTTCATATTCTCATGAAATTTTTGATTCTTGATTCTGTGCCTTCTTTGCCCTGTCGTTGCTGTTGTTTTAGTTCATTTACGTCACTCTAGAGCTGCACAATAAGCTATTGGCGACGGAAACATCCTTGAGGTTGATCCGAAGACATACCATCACAATTTTGATCCTCTGCAGAAGGGATAGCACCCCCGCTTCGGAAGCCCGGCGACCACCTGCATGCGAAGTCGAGTACTTTACGGTAGAACAGTTTAACATGGACCGATACCGCACACCTATGGTCCCTACGCTGACTAATCTAAGTGATCACCGTGCACTGACCGCAGCCAGTGATGCTTAATCTGCTGGGAACCAGGTCTTAATGATCAATCCACTGAGGGACCCTTTGCCCTTTCAACTTAATAGCATCTTTATAAATCACCCGTACATTTTAAGGAATCATGCGATTTTTTACTCTCTGGATGTTACATGGAATGAAATAGATTGATACACGTTTCCCTAAAGATGAAAACTATGACATATCCATTAGGACATTAAATTAGTGTAATAATTATCTTAGTCAAACATTTAAAAACTATTGAAATTTTGTTCCCTAGCTAATAAACATATAAATCAAGTAATCATAAAAGTACGTGTTAATGTATAAATTAATCTGATATATACTCGCTTCCGCCTTTAGGACATAAGTGCACTTGACTTGAGAGCATTCTGGTTTGCACATAAATTTCGAATAACCACATGGTTTGTATGAGAATACTTGACCTAATAAATTTATTTGACCTGTGTTTAGTGAATGACTTATGTCTGTAAGTCAATTTAGTTGTTTTGAACGTTGACTAGCCATTAACAGATAAATAGGTTTCGCAGTTTATTCTATTTCGATTTCTTGTACGTTTGATTAAAAATTCAATTTTAAATTCACGTTACGGTTTGTGTTAACTGTATTAAATCCGAGTTTATTCTATTAGTTGTTTAAATGTTTAAAAATTTTGGTTATGGGAAGAAAGACGTTCATTTTTCTTGCAATATTTAAAAATCCGAATTTGCCTAAACGTTAGTTTCTTGCCATATAAAAACATTATTATGTAATTATTTAAATTAGTAATTTGAAAGGATAAAAAAAAAACAAATTTAGTTTTCTCTTAGTTTTAAATCAATGATAAGAAAATGTTACAATATTTTTTAAACATTAAAAATAACCACAAAAATAATAAATATTACATGCAATATACATGCAATATTACATGTAATATTTATGAAATTACATGCAATATCACATGTAATATTGCGTATTAATAAATACTACATACGTTTAAAATATTACAATATTTTTGTATAACTACCAGATCATTTATTATAAACCAAGATCTGCGGAGAAAAAACATTTTTCTCAAAACAGTTTCTGCAAATTAAAGACGCATATGAGCATTTTTTTTAAAGTTCAGTCCGATAGTAAAAACCTCCTGTAAATGAAAAGGAAAAACAGCAAAAAATGTTTTCTCGGAAAAAGATTTTGTGAGAAGAGCCCACACTGAAGAGAAATGAAGAAAAAGAAAAGTTATGTTTCTTGATCAATGGTAACACTGGGAACTACACAAACGTTTTGAATTTCTTTTTCCGTGTTTTTATGTATCTGTGTGAGAAGCCATCAACTACCTAACATTCTTCTTCTATCGGTTCTGTTTTTATTTTTTGTTGCTTGTTTCCAGTGCCATTTGCATTGCTTTTCGATTTCAACACGGAGAAAACCTTTGGAGATTGTTTTGGCTTTCAAGGCAGCTGATCCAAGATCTCAAATGATTTGTTTCCTGTTCCGATTGAATGAAATGTGGAGTTGTAAAATGAAATGTGTTTCATGGTGTTAAATGGATTTATTTGAGATTTGTTGAAAACAAATACAACATTTTAGTGAGTTTTTTTTATCTTCTTTGTATTAAAACATTTTTCTTCTCCTTGTCGCTATTCAGCGCTTAAATTAAAAAAATATTGAAGTGAAATAACGTGATCGCAATACAATGATACAATACCCATATTATTTGAAATCAGAAAAATAATAATTCAGGCGTAGGGCTTTTTAAAAAGATGAAAATTGAAATTTTTAAGTTTCTTTTAATTAAAATACTATTTCTTAAATTTGTAAAAAATGCAACTTTCTCGATTAGAATACGGATTTTTTTTCTTGCATCTAATCCAAAAATAGTGGCAACTACTAACATTAAAGCTGTGTTCCACTGTACCAAAATCACGAATAGCTCCTGGTGTAGGGAAAAACCTAGAAACAATTTTAAAGTACGAGTATCATGTTTCTATTTACAAAGTAAAATATTTTAGTAAATCTCAGCCAAGAATGGTGCAACTTCTTTGCACTAAAGTGGTGCTCCACTAAGTGTTCCTCTACACCAAGAGTCAAAGATAGTTAATGGTGCTGTGAAGTACCAAAACAGTTATTTAAACTACTTGGTGTAAGTAGTCGCCACCATGCTTGTTATTTATAACACTAAAGTTTATAATTAAAGTAAGACATGTTACATATAAGAATCAGTTAAGTTGTTTTACGATACAATTTAAAGTAATAGCTATACATTTAGGATGAATGTATACAATATTTCTTAAAACAAAATTAGTTTTAATCAAGCATATACACTTATCTTTCTTATCTATTATTTCTTATCTATTATTTCTTATCAATCAGTTATGAAGATTAAATCTGACAATAAGTAGGGGAGAGTGGGGTCAATTGTAACAGGGTACGATTGTAACAGAGCAANATTAGTTTTAATCAAGCATGTACACTTATCTTTCTTATCTATTATTTCTTATCAATCAGTTATGAAGATTAAATCTGACAATAAGTACACTTCATATAACCAAACCATTACCTTGGCAGCCAAATTGTTAATTTTCTTCAAATTGCACAATTATTCTCCATTATATTTCTAATATTGGTTCAAATTTGTTATATGTTAAATACATGACCGACGCCCGGTGGCTGAGTGGTAGCGCTTTGCGCTGTCATGCTACAGGTCCCTGGTTCGATCCTTGGACCGGGAAAGGTTGCCTCAGCCTTTCATCCCTTCAGTGGGTCGATAAATGAGTACCAAGCATGCTTGGGAACTAAGCACTGGGGGTTCCGCGTTCGTCTGACCATCTGCTCCTGCACCCCAGAGCCCAAGGTCAAGAAAACTGAGATGGGCACAGTAGGCCTTGGCCCTCTATGGGCTGTCACGCCACTGAGGCTAGTTTAAATACATGTCCTGCCATTATTTTACACAAAAATTTAGTTAAATAATATAAATATGCACTTATTTTTAGGCACGCACTTATTAAGTAGCACTACAGATTAAAGTAAGTTTTATCATTTATTGGTGTTAAGATTTAACTACAACCTTTAAAGTATGTAAGGACACTCGATTCGGTATTAACTTGAAATAAAGTGAGTGATCAGTCACACAATTTCGAGAGTTTTCGACACCAAGTACTGCACCATAGTTTTTAGAGTTTATAAGCATTTTACAGTGTAGTAAAAAATTTAAATAACAAAAAATAATTTAAGTCAAAATAGTAACGCATCAGTAACTAAGGCAGGAATAAAGATACTTGCAGTAACTAAAGTACTAGTTCTAGAAGTAATTTAATCAGTTACTCAAAGCAATAATTCTGTCCCAGATTTAGATGATACAACATTGTAGTTACTAATGCCACTTGCCAATATCATCAAGTCTGCTTGAAATCAAGCGGATTTTTATTGCAGAGGGTGTGTATCCTGTTTTTTCAATGGCACCATCTATTTCGTTCTACAAAATTCTACAGGTAATAAAACCAAACGAGTTTTCAAAGCTAAAAATCAGACTTCAAATCAACAAAACTTAATATGTTTACTTGACAAAGATAAACCTAGTTTTTAGAATATTCTTTAAAACTAATCAATACAATGTAAACATACATATAAATTAATAAGTCTGTTACAACTTGGATAAACTAAACAAAGCAGACACGGGAGTGAATCTTAAAATGCGATCTCATTCACGTACACTTAAGTACGCGAAGTGCTTCTTTACATTTTAAAACTAATGAGGTTTATGAACAGTATCTAAATACTACTTGAACTTTAAGCAACAGATCTCACGATTAACATTTTCCGAAATAATAATATAAACAGAAGAAAATGTTACTTTACGAAAGGGAAAGTTTCTTAATTTTTAAAAGTTGCACTGGCGTGTTGGGGCAGAGCAAATGCAATTTTCTTCGTATCATATCTGAGCCCATATAAGTTTTCCATCTTTGGAATTACCTCTCCTGAGCTCCATACCATTAATAGGGAAACATTTCAGCACTCTTCAGCGCCTGATTATGATGGCTTACATAACATTTGCAGGAAAGGGATCGTCTAGACGCAAAACGCTGAGAGTTTACGTATTTTTAATTTCATAAGCGCTCGCATTCATTGGATTAACGTTTACCAATACCGTTAATGCACTTTCGGACTTTAATGAATTTTGCTAATGGAGTGTGCTTAAAGATTTCTTGGAGCAAGCAAGCTCGTACTTTAATTCTATTGAACTGGTTTAAGTTCAATATCATTCCTTCTTATGGAATCTGAGAAAATACTTTCCGTGGAAATAACATTTTTCTAAATAGCTTATAGTGCTTGAAAAAACTTTCTCGGTAAATACCCTTTCTTAAATGTATTTATACAAATAAAGTAATACTTTTTTTTTATCTAAATAAAAGAAAGAAATTTAAATATTAACTTTTTCATTTAAACCAATTTTCTAAATATGTTTCGGAAATACAGATTTTGTAGATACAGATATACAGGTAATAGGATAATATAAGAAATATAATATAAGAAATATAAGAAGCATAGACATTCTCATCTTCTTATTTTTAATATGATATGTATTTTTTGATAATTATTGTAAAAACATAGTTTAAAAATAATTATAGAGAAAACAATGGCAGAAGAGTCAATATTTATAAGTACAATCGGTATTGGATTCATTAAAAACATGCTTTATAGAGAAATTGAATTCAGGATTTACTCAGTGAAATAAATATAAGTGTAGACATATGTATTAAATATTGTTCATATTTTTCCAGAACTATTTAGAACTATTTTCATTTCAATTATTTTTAGTATTATTTTTACATGTAATATTATTTTGTTGTAAAATATGGATTTATATAATAAAGACAAAGTACGGGCACCCTAAATATTAGAAAGCAATCTAGCACCTGATCAAGATAAAATACTAAGTCAATGAAATGTTTTAAGGACTGCACGGAAAATACAATTCTGCTAAAATTGCAGTACTGTATAGTAATGACATTTCTGGTTAAAAAAATTGGGAAATAAAATCAAAATATAAGGTGTTTATAAACTATTTTGGTAATTTTTCCGTTCACATGGTAAAAGTTTGCAGGAAATTTGGGCTTTCGAAATTATAGTTCTTATAACCAAACATTTAGTAGAAAATGCAAAACTGAAAAGACAAACAGAATAAATAGTTTTTATGCATTGCTCTAAGATATCGTTATAAATTACCACATTTTTCCACACTTACGAATTTAATCACGCATTATAACATAATATTTTATGGTTAGTTTTACTAAAATTATTACCAAAGCATTTCGGTAAAAATTAACAAGTTTTTAGGTGTTCCCATGGAACCAGAAATACGGAAAACTTTGTCACACTCTGGTACTTTAGAACATACTTTTTTTTTCTCAGTGCATTATTATTCAGGTACTGATTTAAGCTTATTGTCTATACTTTCATAAAAGTATTTCGATGTTTTGGTATTTCGCTAAAAAAAGACAAATTAGTATTTCCCTGACTTTTGTTTCGTGGAAATGCGCAGCGAATTTCTATTTTGGTTTGCATTTCTTCTTTGTAACTGGTATTAATACATATTAGACGAAGACAATTAAAAATATTTTAAGAAAATATTTATTTTGTTATTTACTCAAAAAGTGCCAAAATGCGTTAAAAGAATGCATTTCACAAAAATTCTATTTTTGAACTGTAAATTTTGTAAAGAACAAAGAAATAAAATTTTTAAATTACAAACGCAATGTAATGTAAAAAAGGATTTAAAAATTAAACTCATAAAACATTCTTTATACAATTTATTTTTATGATAAAGAGGACTTTTTTATAAGAACTGCATTAAGAAATGTACCTGGTGTTCCAAAAATGATCAGTGATTGGAAAAATCTTTTAGTTTTGATAGTAATCAGATCAGGTGGTTGAAAAGATTTTTATGCAAAATGCAATAAACTGCATATTTTTATCTCTTTCCAAAATCATTTAAATAGCTTTTAAAATTGACGATAATTATTTCGGAATTACCTTTTCATTAAAGACTATGTTACATCAAACAATTTATTTACAAACAGCTTTATGAGAATGTTAAGCATTTTTTTTTAAATTTTGGCCTCATAAAATGTTAAAGCAAGATCCAGAATAATGATAATCTAAAATATATTATTAAAACTAAGTTGCTTTGGAAAATTAATGTTCTAAACCTTTTTACAATACATTTGTAAGCAGTTTATTACGAACGACGAACACTCGTTTTACAATATTCAAATTAAACATTTTTTTCCTCACATTTCTGTAATTTCATGTCCTTCATGGTAAATGAAATATTTATTTGTTGTCGAAATTTCGTGTTTGCATAAAATATCATTTCATCAGCATTAGTTAAGCATATATTACTCTTCAATTGCTCAAAAATTTAATTCATAGCAAGGTTAGAAATATGTACATGCATTGTGGAGTTTGCCTGATTGTCAAAAAGCAATATCACCGACTTTATGTTATGTACATTACAAATGAAGTACAATGCATAACGTTATTTACATTAAAAATAAATTTTATTTATTGATATAGGGAAACATCGAGTCACCGCAACAACAGTAAATTCTGACTTCCACTGATGCTATGTTATGTGCACTAAATATTCATTGCTTTCGCAATACATGTTTATTTTTAAATAAAATATACTTGTTTCATTTAATGTCATGACATGGGATCATTTTAAATAATTCATAAAAAATAACTATCAAAGTTTTGTGCGTTTTATGATTTTGACAACTCTATACTTTATGCGCATGAAAATGGCATTTGTTACGGACATATAAACATATGAACACAACTAAATGCTTAAAAGATTATTTTATAATTAGATAAATAAGCTTAAATTACTTACTTTAATTTATTTTCTGTTAAAATAATAGCATGATTTCAAACGTTACTACTTTGAACATGCATCAAAATACTAAATTGCCATTCTAAATATGTATCATACAGTAAATTTTAACTTATCTATGTCTACTATTTGCTAAGAATATCATTAAATAACCATGGTATTAAGACTTTATAGTCTTATTTTTATTTAGAAAAATCTAGACACCATTTAAAAAATAGAATTACAATGGCCCAATTAACATCAAGAATGTTCGAAATTGCTTGTTTCAATTGGGAAAAAAATATTTTTGAAGAATTTATAGAAAATTTTGCAATATCTTGTGTTTATTCCTGTTTCTAGACAGTATTACAATTATATACCATTTAAAAGTGTTTATGAATCTGAAATAAAAAATTTATTATGAATAAAATATCTAATTCAATAAAAGAACTAATAATGGTGAATATTTATATATATCTTACTATCAAAATTTTCCATATTATTGCTATAACATTTATCATTTTTTCGCAAACAGTTAACAATATGGCAAATGTTTTAGTGGGGTAATTCTATAGGCTATATTGTCATAGAGGAGCGATGATATCTAAATATCTCAGCTTAAATATCTCAGATATCTTTTACTATATTGCAGCATTTGTAGTTGTTTCGTAGAAATCATTTTTACTTGTTTATCAGTTTGGACGAAGCATTGCTTTTCATGACACAAAAAATTATGTAAAATTTAAATTTTTATTTTATTTAGGGGTCAATTATTTCATGGGACTGTTGTTTTTCAATGCGTAGATCAAATATTTTTTTCATCCAGCTATCCCTTTAAAGAACATATATATTTCAATTTCTGTTCCTGAATAAAAAGCAAAGGAATATTACAATGAAGTTATTCTAATAAATAGGTGGCTATCTCATCATCAGCTTTTGGAGAGAGAGCCACAAAAAATCGAGCAACAATGGCCGCTTTTCATTACTATATATTAACACATCAAGGATCGTAGGGTCCTTTAAAAGCTTAAAAATAGTTAGAGAAAATTAGAATCTAGGATGCATTTTAGTAAATGTGTTGTAATCACCACGCTTAATTTTTCAAAAAAAAAATAAATAATTTTAAGAGTTCTGGGTTTGTGAAGTTTTTTCATTTGGTTTGGTTCTGTTTCGTAATTTTAAGGTTAAAGTGAATAAAAAGAAGTACTGTTTTTTACTACAGTATTAAAACCGCTTTCTTAAAATTATTAGGACTCAAATTACCGTGAATCATACACACCCTGCTTACTACTTTGCTATACTAAAAATCAAGCATATTATCCGATAGAACCCTGCATATTATCCAATTCTATAAACTCAGAATATCAGTTTGTTAGATGTGGAGAAGAATATAATACTGCAACTAATAATAATAATAATATATATAGGGTGCATACAATGACTCTATGAAACATGTATAAATTTTGAAAACCTTTGCCAAAATGTAGTAAAGTTGCTTCGAAAGTGATTGATTAAATCTGCCTCATTAGAGTTTGTTTATTTGATTATTTTTACTTATTTTTCAAGAAAAAATTCATTCCTTACTGCTCATTGTAAGTTTCTAATGGTAAAGTCTATGAAATGTGTTATTTTCAATATTTTAACTTCAATTCTTTCCACTTCCTAACAACTTCTTTAGATAACCATTCTACTCTAACATTTGGAACAGATAGACACTAGTTAGTTTAATTTCAAACTATTTTGTTTCATATGTTGTTTACAATATTCCAGTATTTTTTGTTCAAAATCTGTTAACATGTATGAGAATTTAAAATATGAATAAACATTTAGTGTATATCCTTTCCTAGTTTTTTTTTATGTCGATTTAAATGAACTATGGCCATCTATCTCAGTTCTACCCTAATTAATTTTCTCAAACTTGATTGCTTATCAAAGATCTAATCTAACTTTAGTCATTTACTTAAATCAAATTATATTTATTTAGTAAAGTGATATCTTAAAAGCGTAACATTAAAAAAATAGAAAGAAAAAATTATTTTGATACGATACATGAAAAATGTAGCATTATAAAAAGAATATCTATTTTTTGAGAAAAAGAAGAAAAAAACTGACATGATTGATCACACCTTCAGCGAGCTATAATTGGAAATCAATTTCATAAAAATGTATCTAAATAGGTAGATATAACATTAAATTTGTATTGGATATTTTTTACTGAAGTACTTAATCCTTGAAGCAAATTTCAAAATGGTTCGAATAAGGCTGCATTAAGTATCAGAAACAAAGTATTAAGTTCGTATTTTCGCCATTGACTATCGCGAGAATGAATATTTAAAATTATAAATAAATTATTATAAAACAAAATAATTTCTTATTCCATAATTATATACGTAAGTTGGTGCCACCTTGATTAAATAGTTTCATATGAAAGTAACGCGTTTACAAGTAATGAGTTCAAGTTGAAAAATTAACTTGTAAGTTGCGTTAATTACTGAAAACAATAATTTTAATCATGTGTAATTTGTTTTTCATACATAAAATATTTACTATTATGCAATGTTTGTCAAACAATTTTTTAAATATTTGGCCCATTAAAGATTTCGTACGGGCTTTCCTATATTCAGCATTATTATAATACACAGCTGTTTAATGATATAGTATTTTATGGTTCTGTATTTGGCTTGATTCCAAACTTAAGTTATAATTCGAAGTATCAGATGTTCTCGTTTTGCTCTGAACGTTACGTTACTGATTTATCATTAACACATATTTCAATCAACAGTTATTTCATATAAAATTTGAATAATATCATTCATTTTTATATTATGAAATATTTATCATTTGATATTAGTAAAAATCTTATTATGATGTATTTATTTAAATGTAGCATTACAAAACACATTGAATTCTTATGGTGCCATCTAGTATCAAAAACAAAAATTTCTAGTAAAATGAAACATTTCTAAGCAAACTTCCAAAAAATATTTCTGATTTTCACAAAATTATAAAAATATAACACAGCAGAAAAAAAATAATAATTTAAAGAGATATTATTTCAAAAACATTTACGAAATAAATATTTCAGATTTAATACAAGAAGAATATTCCGAATTAAAACGCGTCGTTAAGAATTAAAAAGTATTCTAGTTTTTAAAAACTATCGTTTTATGTGGTTCTATTTAAAATTGGAATGTGCATTAGACAGTAAAAAATATTATTATTTTCAATAAAAATAAAACTTGCTGAGCATTATATGGTACAGAAGTATTGCATCTTTACCTTTAAAATTTATACTACCGTTTTGAAACTCGTTATTGATTTTCGTAACTGACGATATTTCTCCTTCTAAAACATAGAATGAGGAAAATTGAAACTTCACTTCTAGGAACATTTCCAATTAGAAACGGTTTCATAGCAATCACCTTAAATTTTTCAAAGTTACAACGGAACACTGAGTCATTTTAGACGCTCTTGTCATAAAGACTTTGAAGTTTCAACTAAAGTTTTTATATAGAATGTGACAAGTTCTAATAACAACTATGGAGAATTTTGCTAGCAGATATAAAGACACAATTCTTTAGACAGGTACAATAGCTATTTTTTTTTAAAAAAAAGATGTCACAATAATTTCAATATCTTCATATTTCCTGGAATTGAATCATATATACTAGTCTATTTATTCTTTTTAACATTAATTTTCAGTTTTCATTCATTAATAAATAATTCATGAAAGTGAAGCAGACACTATTAGACACATAAGAAAAATGAAACTTAGATTTAAATACAGAATTAATTGGTTAAAGAGTTTTTCATATTTTATTTCATTGCCCAAGATTTAAATGAATCGGGTGGTTTCATTAAAGTGTACTTTTGCATATTTGTCTTGCTATTGAATCAATTATTTCTTGAATATTCTGATTAATTAAGTTTAAATATTTATCACTACATATCACATTTTTAGTGATTTCTTCCCAGTATTGGATTCATTATTAAATAATACTTTATTCAAGATTTTCATCAAAGGAATATAAAAAAGCTTAGATGGATATAATTTACTTTCTATGAGAAATTTCCTCAGCAGCGAGATATTATTCAATCAATTAAGTATTGAATATTTTGATGAAATGAAGTTAAATGATGTTGTTTTAGAAATTTCTCATTTAATAAGAATTCCCTTTACATTCCTTTTACTAAGCTCACCTCTTCTATGGAATTACTAATCTCAATTTACATTAAATTTCTATTATTGTTTCAATTTAATACATTTTACTCACCTTGTGAATTTAATTCTGCTCCTACTTCAGACTTTTATGCTTGACTTTAAATATTTGCATTGCATATCTTTGATATAGTTTGCATAGTTAGAAAATTAATTTTTATTGACGTTAAATGCATATCTCAAAATAATTTTTTAAATGGATGAAACTTGAATATTGTTCTATTTATGAAGATTTGCATAGAATTAAATATGAGTTATAACTTTTTTGTGGGCCTAACTATATTTTCAGGGTTTATTTTTTTGATTTTTAGATAAGGAAATTCTTAAAGGTCTACGATATATCCTATTTTGACAAGAATGAAAAAACAAACAAAAAAGAAAAGAAAAATTTAAATGAGAACTAAATGGAAAATTTAAAAAATAAAAACTCAAATATATTTTTTACTTAAAAATAATTTTTCTATTTAACTATTAAATTAAAAAAAATTATTTTCATGAAAATATTTTATGAAAACCAGTTTTCGAAACTAATTTAAATATTTTCCTTGAATTTCACAGATAAAAGAAATTTATGTGGTTGATGGTTTATTTTTTGAATTTTGTGCGTGTTGAACTATTTACAAACGCAGTGAATAAGTGAACTATAATTGAAAGGATTTTATAAATTTACTGGCCAGCGTTCCCGAGATTTCCTCCAGACCCCAAACTGACGTAAATTTGATCATTGTGGTTGCGGAAATAAGTCATTTAAAGCAGAATTTCAAAAGGTATGCGTTGTGCATTGGCTTAGTTTGTGAGAATTATATAATTTGTTCGATTCTTCCTTTTTAAGAATTGAATTATGATTGCTTCTATGGCAGCAGAAAACTTCTGACTTTTGTAGGGAGGATCTCCCATTATAATTGAAGCCACTGTTTTCAGAAGAGAAAATTTTGTCAAGTTCCCTCAGTATTCTGTTCTTATGTACTATTTCAGGATTTTTAAAAGTTAACGGAATTTTTACTAGATCTCAGCACATAACAAATAAACAGCTTATCGCCAACGTAAAAGTCGCGATATTTTTCACCAAAAACGTTTTTCAGAAAAAGTTTAAAATGCGGTTAGTCATTTTAACCCACAGTACCTACATTTAATAATTAAAATAATGATATTTAGATAACCAGATTTGTTAATAAATTAAGTAGTTTTGGCTGTTTTAAAAGCTTGTGACTTCATTTAAACATTTGAATATCTTAGAATAATATAGAAACTTACAAATTCATTCAAAATAATATTATTAAAACAGTAAGATTTTGAGTTTTTTTTATTTTAAATTTTTTGTATATTAAGTTCACGTGTGATGTGATGTTAGAGGATGTGCACAGATTTAGTTTAAATATTATTTCTTCAAAGTAATGAGTTGAAACATGTTCAAAGTGTTAAATATTTTAAAAATCATCAAATCTAAAAACACATTTTCTTTGGGTCAAAGCTATTTATCAAATACAAGTTAGCTATCTTTTCATTTAAATAAAAACATCTAAGGACGCAGAAAAAAAGTACAAAAAAAAACAGACTATACGTATAAAGAGCATTCTTATTTTAATAAATTATAACCATTCCAATCAAACAAGATGTATGTCCAATATAATGTCTCAATGGTTTCAGTAAGTGTTCAGTCAGTCAATCAATCAGTAAGTGTTTTGATTATTTGATTTATTAGTTGAGTTTAGTCTTGACTTCCGGTCTCTGGATATTTTCAAAGCTGCAGAAATCAATATGAATCACTCTTACATGAATAGACAATTTATTATTTCATTTCATCATGATACTATATGTTTATTAGCGGAGATTGCCCTGTCAGTGCAATTATATCAAACGACATTTGTATTGTGGAACAAAAGGTTGAATGAATGGAGCAAAACATTTCTATTTATACTGTGGCATTAAATTACTGATGTATTTTTTCATTGTGAGAAAAAATTCACTTTCAATATATTTACTTTTATGTAATTAGATTATAGCATCTTAAAAAGTATATTTATAGTAAATTATCTGAAGTATTAACGTAGTATAAAATACATCTGAAAATTTAATTTTTCAGTAAGCAGCCAGTGCCTAGCACACTCTAATAACCTAGTAGCCACTTTTTTCTCAAACCTTATAAGTCGGGAACTGATATCGATAGGTTCTTTTCATTTAATAGCAGCATTTTGCACATTTTTTGGAATGAATTATTTGCATTTTTTAAAAAAGAAAATTCATATCACAAAATTATTATTAAAATAAAATTTAATTCGACAATAAAAATAATATAAATATATGACAAAACTTAGTTAAACTTACTTAATATGGACTTTAAAGAAATTTATTTAAAAATATTTTGGGGAGGTGAAATACATTTATTGTTTGCATTACAATTTTGAAATACGTGAAGTGTAAAGAACCTCGTCATCAACATGAATCGTTACAACATAAATTGATAGATTCTGTAGAATCGAAATCGCGAATGGTGATGTTGGATATTTCAATGAAAATTCTGTTTACCAGAGTCTTTCTGCATTGATATACTTTTATCATTAAGCAAATTTCATAAAAAATGAAGAAAAAAAATGGAACAGAAATTTCGGTTGCTGAAGTCACCACCTTTTTTTTCTTTGACTAGCAACGTAGCGAGTGGTTATTCTCAGGTCTAGTATAGTGTATTTCATCAGCCTAGTTAATGCGTAAATATTAAAAAAAGAAAGAATTGATATTGATTTCTTTAAATGAGGTATCAATGACAAGAAAACAATATTGTTGATATATATTTAATGTTAAATATTATGTTAGGTGGCTTATTCGCGCATATTTTATGTTTTATTTTTATTGCTTTAATTGTTTTGTTTGGGCAAAGGTTACTTGGATTTTTTTTACGGTTTTAATAGGTTAATATTACCACTTTTAACCACGATCTAACTCACTCACGTTCAAAATTTTTTATTCAATTGCATTTTAAATTAATTATTTAAGTTAATTATTAAGTATTAAGTATTAATATTTGAATTAATTGTTAAGGTCTTTTGATGCATACTTCCCCTCATGGGATTGTCCAAGTTATTTCAAAGTAGTTGTAGCCTGAAATCTGGGATGGCCAACCCCTCTTTTGCTTCATGCATATTGTGCATAAAATAATGCAGTGAACAAATACAATTTAATTTGCTCTTAATTTTTTGTTTTAAGACAATGAAATGCATTTTTATTCTTCACTATGAAGAAGTACTAATATAAAACTGAAATAAAGCAACACACAGACAACAACTACGTGAATAATACCGTGCAATACTGCATTTTGCATGCTTTTAACGAAAATTAGAAAAAAAAGTGCAGGTAATGAAATTATAGAGTGATAGTGTATATGTATGAAAAAGAAAGAGTTAATAAAAATAATTGTGGTTATTAATAATAATTTCCAAATATTATTGAATTATAAACTAATAATTTATATATCTTCCTTATAAGTAATAATTTAATGCTTTGGAATTCAAAATATTTCTGTTTGAAGTATATATATATATTGATCAAGTGGGAAGTTACATATTTTATTATGAAATAAGTTTTTCTACATTGATGTAAACTTATTTTTTTGTCTTTTATATTATAAACGTTTTTATTAAAGACCAAAACATAATGCTTTAGTTTATTTTTCTAAATGTAATACGAAAAATATGACATGCTTATTTTCGATTACATAAAGAAATGTAATCAAAACGAGGATTCCGGTTTAATCATGCATAAATAGCTCTTTCACGAATGTTTACTACAATTCATGCCTTCTTGGATTTCGATTTCAAATGCCAGTACCATGTGTTACGCAAATCAGCAATGCCATACTTTTGGCAGGCACATACTAAACCTTACTAAATGAATGTTTTCAATATTAGACAATATTTAGATTTATCATTTCACCAGGTTTTACATTAACTTTCTGCATTTTTTATAAAAAAAATTTTCTAGTTACATAGCGTAAAAAAATTCTGAAAGGGATAAATTCTTTTCGTTTTCTAAAAATATCCGGGATTAATAGATATAAATGTCCTTATCAATGAGAAAAAAGCATGATCAAAACAATCAGAATATGGTTAAATTTTCAGTTTTTCTGGCTTTATGGGAATACCAAAAAGCATGGTATTTTTTACCGCAGTCAGTACTTTGGTAATGCTTTTGGTAATATTCACAATAAAATATAATTTTATATTATGAAATAAAATATGGTAAATTTATCTTTCTACCTCTGAGAATAACGTAGAAACTATTTATTCGGTTAAATTTACTCTTCAGTTTTGTATTTTTTGCTAAATGTGCGGTAATTTTAACTATTACAGAAAACCGGAATTCCGGGTATACAATCACCGCATGGACGGAAGAATTACGTAGTTAATGGTTTAGATATCCTACATCTGGTTTTTATTAACCAGAATTATCACCATACAGAAACCAGAATCATCACCATACTGTAAGATATTCTTACGTATCACAATATTTTAACATGTATGTATAAATTCCCCGTATTCACAACAAATCGAATTACATTTAATGTTAACAATTATTGGTTTTTATGTGTTTATACGTGAAATTGATTTATTTTACAATCTTGTATATCCAAGCTCTTTTAGAATTTTATGAACATGTTTAACTATAATTCCATTCATATTTTAAGCAACCTTAAGATGATGATAATCTGAATCATATTATCGTATATATTAAACATGATTATATAATAATATGGTTCTACTTAAATGAACACGTGATTCAATTTAACACGTTATGAGGATTACATTAATTTTGCATGATATATATTGGTTCAAGGTGTATTAGAGCTCAACGTTCAACTGATTTCTTAAGGCTAGAAACTTTTACGTCTTACACTCGATTGTCGGTGCTGCTTGCTGTTGCGGAAACACTAAAAATTGCATAACCAGTGCATAGAACCTGAATCATGTTCACCAACAATGCTCTAGATCAGCAGTTGTAAATTTTTTTCAGCAACAGAACCATAAGCGATCAAGCTTCTTTTAGTGGAACCTAGACACAATAAATAAAGTTCATTAGCTGTAAATTTTCTAACCAAAAAAAAATTGGAAGAAGTTTTTTTTAAAAATTGTTTTATTAAGAACAGTCTTAAAATTTGTACTTAGGCAGTTAAAGCAATGTGTTTGCAGCGGCATGTTGTCTGGTTGTTTTCATCTAGTTGTTAGTTATGTTATGATTGAATAAGAGAGTTTTAATTAAATTTGTTTTCAAAAACTGAGCTATATTTAACAGGTATAATGTTTATCAAAGAATTTTTTTTCTTGAGTTGGTTTATTTAATTTTTAATTATAAAGTGCAATGAGAATTACTGCTTCAATTTATAAATGCATATCCTTATTTTAATTTGTGTAAAATAATGCTATTGAAAATATATATTTTTAAATTTTGTTAGTTATAGATTTTAAAATCATTATTCGTTAAAAAAAAATCATAATTTCCAGAGACCCAGCTATATTTCTAAGTCACTCTAAGGTTCCGCGAAACAACTTGTTGGAACTGCTGATCTGGATAAATTGATAGTCCTTGCAAAATATTCGTTTGATAATATATATTTATAATTGTAAAAAAGTAAGGATATTAATAATTGAAAATTCTCATAAAGTTTTTACAATCACCAAGAGATATGAAAAGAGCTTTCATGGAAATCACTCTTTCTACTAGCCTAATTCTTTCATAAGTTTATATAAACAAGTGATTTTTTTTCTCTTTTATTTTTCTTAAGCTTTCTCATAAACACTGTTATTGTGAAGAATTGGGGTTTGATCCCAGAGGTGACTTGAAGTCCACCCAGCTTCAGATCAATGGGTACCAACTTGTCAGGGAAGTAAAGATAGCTTGCGTGCTGGCAACCTTGCTGCAATCATGGCGTTGGTCATGAAATTGTCAAAACTCTAACCTCTATGACCCCCAATGTCTACAACGGGCTGTAGCGAAAGTGCTTTACTTTACTTTTCTCATAAACAGAATTTTAAAATATAAATTTTACAAATAATAACATAGCACAATTTTTAAACATGAATCTTCAAATCAATAAACTGATGGTTGGGTAATTATTTTTATTGATTTTAATGCTTGTATAACAAATATAAATATAGAGATTCATGCGATTTATACTTTCTCCAAAAATTTTATAAATAATTGTAATCTGATACAATGCATGTTTAAAAAATATATTATAAATATATTTTTTTTAAATTTATTTTTAAAAGAAATTACCCATGATAAATAAATAATATATTTCTAAAGATTTTTATCCTTTTGAAACGTTAGTATAAAAATAAAATACCCTCATACTTTTCCTGGCAATTACAAGGTAATATACTGCTTGACCCACTTTCCTGCCATACATTTTTCCTGATATGTCCGTAAAAACGTCCCAATCATCCCGAATGACAATGCAATAAATTGCTGAGTTGACACTATGAAGTACATACTGCAGTTATATAACTTGTTACAGTAAGTACTCGTTAAAGTTGAAAGGGTAATATGTCATTTTAGGGGAGGATGTACAACTTTATCAAAAAAGCTCTGGTTTAAATTATTACTTTTATTTCCGAAATCCTTAGAAAGAAATCACTGCCATGAGCAGAAGTTTACTCTGATTTTATTGTCTGACAAGATCTTTTTCGAAACAAAATCATAAAAAACCTCATATTTTTAACATTTTATGCTAAATGAAGCGTATATCAAAATTGTGGATTTAAAATTTTATTAAATTTTTAATTTTATTTTTTTTATTTCTTTTTACATTCATTTATGCAAATAAAATTTATACAAAAAAAAACTAAAATATTTTATTTTTTAGAAAAAAAATGTGTAAAAAAAGTTTCTAAAATTTTTTTATCGTGATCAATTAATTACTCATGTTTGATTGAGCTGATTAATATGTAAGTAGACTAAATAGAATATTTAAAATTTTAACTAGTAAGGGTTTTAAGTGATTTATCATTTCAATGCTTATTTCCAGGCAGCAAATTTAAAATGAAATTTTAGATAATTAAAAGTAAATTTTAATGCATGCATAATTATTTTATTTTTATTCATTTTGGATGTAAACCATTAAATCATGAAATCACTTAAATCAATAAAAAATGAGGAGGAAAAAAACTTCTATGAAGTATAGTCAGATGCAATGAGCCCAGCTGTGTTTGATTGGTATGGATTATGCATACCACCCCGAGTATTAGTCGTATGGGTTGGTATGAACTCGCACTAGCCACAGTACTGAAGTTAAATATCCTCAGTGGCAAATAGATGATAGGTTAGAATCCTTTGCCTTAGGGCTAACCGTGGGAGGTTTTCGTGGATTTCCCCTCCATGTAACGCAAATAAGGGTTAGTTCCCCTAAAAGGTTTCTTCTGGGTTGGACACAAAATTACAATGCTATGGAGTTGAACATTGTTTGACGCAACTTTAAAAATGGGTTGGCTATTCAACGCAGGTAAAAAAAATATAATGATGCACTTTGAGACATTAAACCAAACTGTGTGTTTGACTTATATTTTGTTTCAAAATTGGCAAGCAGACTAAAAAATATCTTATAAATTTATGAAAAATTCATTTAAACTTTTCAAGTCGATATGACATTACTCATACCTGGCTAAAACAGGCCTCTATACAATTTCACATTAAGATATAATGTCTCAATAAATAAAAATTTTAAGTAACACTACACTGTGAGAAATGTTACAGACTGTCAAACAATAAACTCTTTCAGGTTTGCTTTGAACATAACAAGAATATGAACCTTATATTATATTATATTATATTATATATAATATAAGGTTCATAATATAAGGATAGTTATGTTATATTATATTATATTATATTATATTATATTATATTATATTATATTATATTATATTATATTATATTATATTATATTATATTATATTATATTATATTATATTATATTATATTATATTATATTATATTATATTATATTATATTATATTATATTATATTATATTATATTATATTATATTATATTATATTATATTATATTATATTATATTATATTATATTATATTATATTATATTATATTATATTATATTATATTATATTATATTATATTATATTATATTATATTATATTATATTATATTATATTATATTATATTATATTATATTATATTATATTATATTATATTATATTATATTATATTATATTATATTATATTATATTATATTATATTATATTATATTATATTATATTATATTATATTATATTATATTATATTATATTATATTATATTATATTATATTATATTATATTATATTATATTATATTATATTATATTATATTATATTATATTATATTATATTATATTATATTATATTATATTATATTATATTATATTATATTATATTATATTATATTATATTATATTATATTATATTATATTATATTATATTATATTATATTATATTATATTATATTATATTATATTATATTATATTATATTATATTATATTATATTATATTATATTATATTATATTATATTATATTATATTATATTATATTATATTATATTATATTATATTATATTATATTATATTATATTATATTATATTATATTATATTATATTATATTATATTATATTATATTATATTATATTATATTATATTATATTATATTATATTATATTATATTATATTATATTATATTATATTATATTATATTATATTATATTATATTATATTATATTATATTATATTATATTATATTATATTATATTATATTATATTATATTATATTATATTATATTATNGAGATAAAAAAAATTAGACATTGAAAAATTTATGAGAAGTTTTGAAGCTAGTTATTATTGGAAACACTGTTTGGGACATGCCAGGCAAATTACATTTTGAAGTTCAATTAAATTTTTTAACTATACAAACAGTCAATGGTAGTGCAGAGTCATTTTAAAATGCTAACAGCAATTCTATTTATTAATTTTTTTTAAAAAAATGTTCTTTTAGTATTATAGTATTAGACCTTGGAGCAAGGGACAGTGAATTGTCATATTTCGTGAGAATCACCCATATATTACCCTAAATTAGCTAATTTATATGAAATTAAATTTGAGTAAGAAAGTCGCATATTTCAGTAAGTTTAAAATATTAATATTCTGAACTAATGAACACAATCTTTCCCCTTTTGTCATCCAATGTGATTTAATGTTTTTTTTTAAACAGCTGTGTATTGTAGGGCTTCTATTTTATCATTATGTTTCTATTTTATTATTATAAAAAGGCAGTAAATTCAGGCAGTCTAACGCCATGTTACACTTTAATTTTACAATATTATTTTACTTATCATCATTTGAATTTAAATGCCATAGATAAAAGATTTCCGATGTTGAGGAGAAATGGTAGACGTCTGCATTGTGTAAAAACATTTGTCGAGCAAAATGTTTATATATTTAAATATAATGAGGTATATTTTAAGAAGAAACTGGAAACGGAATAATGTCTAATAATATCAAGTTTAAAATAGATAAATATTTGCATTTGTATTCCGAAAACACCTACGGCTGGGAAAATACAGTTGTGCAAGCTATCATATTTTGAAACTATAACAGGTGTGAGAACTTAGTGGTTACATAGACAATGATATTGTACAGTGGTGCATCGCTTTACTTAAACGATCTGTTTTTTTTTTAAATAACCTCATGAAAATGAAATGGTAGGAAATTAATTGACTAAAAACTTTATTTGCCTAAAAAATATATAAATAAGAAATAATAGTCTATATGTTTCAAGTCCTCAAAAATAGGAGCATATTCTCAAAACTTGCTAGACGTGAATGAGAAAAATCATTCTACTTTTGTTTCTTCTCATTCACATCTGCCATGTCTTGAAAATGGGCGCTTGTTTTTCAGCACTTGAAAAATGTAAACTATTGTTTTTTATCATATATTGTTTGAGCGAATGAAAGTTTTAATCAGGTGAAGTCTGCACTTTACTTTTTTCAATTAATATTTTTTAATAATAATAAATAAATGTCAGTTTTCTTATTAGATTTATTAATATTTTCACTTTATTTGACATTCAAAATGCTCAACGAAACTTTTTTTATATAAATGAATTCCTTTCCTTCATTCCTATAATAAACAGTTCAAGTAGAAACAACTATTTTTTAAAGCAATAAATGTAATGGTTATAGATTTTTCCATACATACATATTTCAGTTTGCTTATACACTTACACGAATAAATAATAAAAGGTCTATTTACTCCCTGCACAAGTTTTGATTTAATTATCTTACAACCAAAAATTTACATCAAATCAGGTTTTGATCTATGCATCAATTTAACACTATTAGAAATAATTGTAAAAAAAAGTTTATACATTTATTAGTCGTGCAAGGAATCTTAAGCAATTACAAAAATTCTGAGCATCATTTAAGTCTCGATGATATTATTTTATATCATCTTCCTCTTGTTTTTTTTTAAATTTAATCATTGGTTGAATCATCAACAATATCATACATCATGTACTGTGTAATTCACATCAAAATAAAAACAAGAAACTAAAATTTAATTTTCACGCTGTTCAATTGTTTTGATCAAATTGCAAACGCAAGAAAAGGATCAACGAAATGAAACCAATTTACAGAGTATCCAATCGCTACTTTATACACAAGCTTTAAATTAAAATTATTACAGACTTTCATTCAGGCCATTTCCTCCGTTTTGAGAGCGGACGATTCCTTCTCCACCTGTACTGGGATCGAGGCTACGCCATCCCCTGTCTTATCACCACCCCCAACAAGGCACTGCTTCCTCCACCTATAGAGTGAGAGGTTCCCGGTAGAAGAGGATTCGCGCACACCCGATACTAGCACGCCCAAAAAGCCCGTGTGATCGCACGGGGCGAGGGCAGTTTCGTTTCTAGTAGCACTTCATTATATTTCGCCGGCCGTTACTTTTTACAGATTTTGCGAACGCTACGATTTCGATACGGAAAATAATGTTTGCTGAAATTTGCACGGTACTCCCAAAAGTAAACGGTTTTTATTCGCTAGAGTTCGTAAATGTTTTATTGAATGAGGCATAAAAAACGAAAAATTATTTAATATTTATATTCTTCAGATGTAAAACTGAAGATCGATTTTAGAAACGCTTCAGTTTTTTTCGTCTTGAAGGAATGCAATAAGTGTTGTGTGCTATTTTCAAGTCAAATATATCGAATTTGTGACATATCACATCGAGTTTGTGTTCTTTAGCTATATAAGGATGTGATATTAGGTAGTTAAAAGAAATTCTAATCTATTTAAAAATATAGTGATGTCTGGAAATGATTATGATTCGTTCTGAAAGATGTAAAGCAAGAAAAATTTTAAAAAATCTAATACTATTCCAGTACATTTTTCTCTCTCTATCTTTTATTGGGAATTCAAATAACCTTGTTATTTGAATAAAATTCTTTAATTCTCTAATTTCAAATAAACTCTAATTGATCTCTCGAGCTTCAAAATCAAAGTACAAATTTTATTCGTACTGAATAAATGAATCATGCTATACATCGAGATGTTAATAATGGTTGATGTTTGCAATTATTTATTAAACCGTTATCTACTGAAGGTATAATACCGATATCACTTACATTAGCTTTAAATACTGGTGCTTATAGTGTGGTTAATACTACTTAAAGTAACTCGTGAAGACATATCACTTTGTTAGGAGAAAGAACTAGAACTGTATTAGGAGGAGAGAAAAGTAATTTCGTTAAAGTTTGGAACATACATTAGTCTCAGTGAAAGGCATCGACAATGCCTTGGTATCGAGGACCAAGTGGTTCTGCTCAAGATTTAATTGAATTACAAAAGGAGGAATCTGTTCCTGCTGCAGAAGTAAGCAAACTTCGAAGGGTTCTTACTTCACATGCAAAAAGAAGAAAGAAAAAATCAGCTCATCATGTTGGGGGATTTTGTCTCACATCGGTACTGAAAGAGCCGCTTTGCTTAGTGAACTCTGTTCCCCTCAATTTTGAATTTGGAAGGTAAGATATGCATTTAAACACACAATTCAAATTAATATTTAATGTTTACTGTAGTAATTTCAATTTTGTCTCACATCGGTACTGAAGGAGCCGCTTTGCTTTGTGAACTCTGTTCCCCTCAATTTTGAATTTGGAAGGTAAGATATGCATTTAAACACACAATTGAAATTAATATTTAATGTTTACTGTAGTACTGAATAATTTAATTTAAAAAAAATTTCACTAGAAAATTGTAATTTGAACTGGAAAAATAAATTAAAAAAATCATGTCATTATTTTTTTGTAAGCTTTTGCCTGTCTGCAAATTTAATTAATAATCAAAATGTCATGAAAATAAAAACAAAATTTAACACTGGAAATTTATATTTCGTTTTAAAGTGTTGCAAAAATTAAAAATTAGTTCTAACGACTTTCTTAAAAAAATTTTAGTACTAGAAGTTTTTCAAAAAATTAAAATGTGTAATAACCCGCAGCTATTTTAATGCAGAAAAAAAAATTATTTAATTTCTTACGAAGATCGCATTTTCTTCCAGGATGTGTTTTAAATATAAAAAATTCATTAAACTAACATTAGTGAACTTTTTTGGCGCTACCTTAAATTCAAATTAATATGGAGCGTTATTTTTTCATTTCTGAAACATTTTATTTTTGCATAAATTAAGTTATTCATCCAGAGCGAACATATAGATTTATTACAGATATATATTTGACTTATATAATACATTGAAGCAAAGTAATTTAACTTGGATCTAATTCTTATTACATTAAAAAATTATTATATTATTTATTGTATTTTCAATTGAATTTGGAATTTTTTGTTAATTTATTTTCATATTTATTGATGTAAGTAGCTTGTGTAATCCATTTTAACTCAAAATGTCACAAAATATAATAGAAATTTAGAAATTTTAATTTAGGAAAAGTATTTCATTTTTAATTCATTTTTTATTGTTTACGAAGAGGCTATTTTTGGTTATAAAACCCATTTATGAGAAAAAAAAATTATATTTTCGTTTTTTGTCTAAAATATCGCATTCAATCACAGTTATTTGCATTTGTAGTAATTTGAATTGAAGCTGATTTCATCAAATAAAAAGTAACGGAATATTTTTTTTCCAAGTTTATATTTCTAATAGCGGTGCGCTACAGCAAATTTTTCTTTTGTTTTTCTCACTTATATATATATATAT
>NC_092204.1:42510758-42516425 GCF_043381705.1 Parasteatoda tepidariorum | reverse complement strand
TATAAATAAATATTATAATATGCTTGTAGAACAAGTTCTGTGATTTTAGTCAAATGCTAGTGCAAACAAAATAACTACTATATCTATAAAAATATCTATAAAAAATACGCATCTATATAGATATTTTAAACTATTTTTTTAATATTTTAAAAATAAAATTTACTACATTAAAGTTTTACAATTTTTAGATCTATTTTTAATACTTAAACTATGAAGGATAGAGTTTTTAATACTTACATTTTCAAGTAAAGAATAATAATTAGAATGTTTAAGAACCTCGTAACATTTTATTTTAGCTTAAATTTTAGTTCTACACATAGATCAAATATTTATATTAACTGCCAAAAATGTGTTGTAGAGAAAACTCTTTTAAAATAATAAAATTTACAAAAAGTAATTCAAAGTATGAAGTTATGTAGAATAAACATAACATTTTATATTAAGTATATCATTGAATGTAAGTAGATTATGTTAGTAGTAATAATTAAATGGTTAGCAACCCCAATAATAACTAAATTTATTTATTCAACTATTATAAACATTTTTGTTTGTTTTTAAAACAATATTTTTATCACAAATATTTAGACATTTGACATCATAACTAAACATTATATAATTGTATACTGCACGCGTATATATTTACATAGAGAACTCATTATCAAATTTCGGTATGAAACTTTGAAGATTTACAAAATTTGTTTTCTTCTACCTTCTGTATGCATTTCTTAAATGTTTGGTATTAGTAATTTTAATACATGGAATAGTAACTATAATGTGAAATTAGCACTGATTTGAAAGGGAATTATCAGTTACTATTTAGTATTAACATATAAACTATTTAGTACTAAAATATATAATCCTTACTAGTCAAGGTTGCTTGGCCAATTAAAAGAAAAGAATGAAACTACTTAAGTTTAACAAAAAATAAATCAGATTTTAGGAACCTTCCATGTATCTGGAAGCCCTTATATGAAATGGTTGGTAATCATTAAGATTTAGAAATGTTTACTTAGAGTGATATTTTTTTTTTGAAATTGTGCTGATTATTGAGATTCACCCTTAAAGTACAAATTGTTTATGTATGTGTATAATGTACGTTTTATTGTATTTCAAAAGTACATAAATTTCAATTAATTTATTGTAAAAAAAATTCTAATGTTTAAAAAGCAAACAACGATTAGATTCGAAAAATCAATGAAAAATTATTAATGTATTAACGTAAACAAAATGCTTCCTTGTTATATGCATCAAAATTACGAAAATGATTCGCCACGCAGTTAGTAATTTTAATCTAAGGATTTCTTATGTGTGCCTATAACTACAAACAAACATTTTTTTAAAGAAGAGTATGAATTAATTTTTATTTCTAAACAACAACAAAAAATCATTTTTTTGACAACAAATAGGAGAAATAAAATTTCTGATATAATTTATATTGCGAAAGGATTTTCAATTTCATTTATGTGAAACTCAATGAACTCAAGAAGACAAGAAGATGAAAGAATTCTTTGTCCAAAACTAAAATAAAAGATTATGTTTCTTTGAACAAAACACTCCAAATACATGATTTATGAAGTTAAAAAAAAGTAGATAGAGCTTTTCTTTTCCCAGAGGAGCTGAATATTTTCTTGACTTCAGACTCTCAATACAACCGTATAAATTCCAAAACTAAACAGATGTGTCATGCTTTCATCATAAATAGTTCCGCCCTCTCAGTTATTTTCCCAACTCTTAAATCATTTCTATTCCCAACAGACTCTGAAGTTTTTTGGACATAACACAAACCAATTTTTTGTCTATACTGAATCAGTAATATTTCAATTTATAACAAACACTGCACATATAGTTTGAAGACTCGAAAAAAATATTATTTTGAGAGAGTGACATTAAAGGAGAAAATTTATATAAGGTGAATAAAATCATTATTTTATATTCTTGAAAAAAAAAGGATTTCTATAAAATGTCAGCATTTTTTTCTTGAAATTAAATTAATAAAAAGCATAAAATAGTTTTACCCTCTCAGTTGTTTTTTTTCCTTTCAAAATCACTTCTATTCCCAACAGACTCTGGTGTTTTTTGGACATAACACAAAGCAATTTTTTGCCTATACTGAATCAGTAATATTTCAATTTATAACAGACACTGCAAATATAGAGTGAAGACTCGAAAAAAGTATTATTTTGAGAGAGTGACATTAAAGGACAAAATTTATATAAGGTGAATAAAATTATTATTTCGTGTTATTGAAGAAACAAATGAATTTCAATGAAATGTCAAAATTTTTTCAAGAAATTAAATTAATAACAATCATAAAACAGTTTTACCCCCTCAGTTGCTTTTTGCCATCAAAATCACTTCTATTCCCAACAGACTCTGGTGTTTTTGAACATAACACAAACCATTTATTTTTTTGCCTATACTGAATCACTAATATTTCAGTTTACAACATAAGATGGATATATAGTTTTAAACTTGAATGAATATTATTTTGAAAAAATGACATAAAAGGAAAAAAAAATCTGGTAAGATGAAGAAAATGATTATTTTATATTACTGAAAAAACAAATGGATTAAGAAAAATAATTGTAATATTTTTTATTAAGTTTAATTAAGGACAACCATAAAATAAGATAACATAAATCTTTATAAAAGAAGATAATGTAAACATATCTTATTTTCTAAACTTTTGTCCATAACACAAACCAATATTTTGTCTATACTGATTCAGTAATATTTTAATGAAAAACAAACATTGCAAATATAATTTGCATACTTTTAAGTCTTGAACGAAAAAAAATAATAATAGAGAGAGAGATGGAACGGAAAACATTATTATATGAATAAAATAAAATGATTATTTTATATTGCTTGAAAAACAAATAAATTAAGAGAAAATATCAGCTAAATTTTTATGAAATTTAATTCATGACAATAGGTATGGTTTTTTCTCAGTTGTTTTAAAAACCTAAATTATATTTGTTCATAACAGACTCTGACCAAATTTTTGTTGATACTGAAACAATAGTTTCTAAATAGCACGGCAACAATATTTTGAAAACGTAAACAGAAAAGAATGTTTTCTTTTAAAATTCAAATGATGCAAAAGGAAGAAAAAAATGCTAAGGTAGAGAAATAATTATTTTATGTGGATTAAGAAAAAACAACAAAAAATACTAACAAAAAAATGGATGAAACAAATGGATTATGAAAAAATGTATAATAAATAATAAATGCAAAATAATAAAAAAAATACTTCTCAAATGTTTTTTTTTATATTTTAAACAAATTTACATTCCTTACACTATCTTTGATGATCAGTTACTTTCTCATCCCTTAAAAATCATTTCTGTGAACAGAGTTTAAAGTTTTGGATATACTACAAATCAATTTATTGTCTGCATTGAATCTGTAAAGTTTTAATTTATAATATACCCTGCGATCAGAATTTGAAAGTTTATTGGAAAACAAATGCTTTTCAGTAGTATATTATTTAATATTAAAATGCAAATAAATTCCTCATAAATTATGCTAAAAAGTAAAGCCACTGAGAGTATGCGACAAAGCTTTTCATCATAATTTCATCTGCCATGACGAACTGCACGGCCATAACGAATTGATTAAGAAAAATGTTACATATTTTTTCATTAAATTAAGTAAAAAGGTAGGCAGGGAAAATAACGGGCAGTCATATAAAAACCACATTTATCCATACTGGATTACTAATACCTCAATTTAAAGCAAATACTGCAAACATAGTTTTAAACACTTGAACAAATAATTTATTTGAGGATTTGAGGAGAAATTGAAGTTGAGGGAGGAAAAAGTAACTTTTACTTATACTGACATGTTATTAAAGTGTGTTTTGTACTAAGTGTTTTTAAAATATTAAATTATTTTTAAATAAAAATGCATGAAAAGATTATTAAAAAAGTTATTAATACAAATCTTATGTATCAATTAAACCACATAAGAATTACCGGCACCCCAAGTGCTGGTGCATTTTATCCTATTTTGATCGGGAAATTTTTGCAGTGTTTAACTTCAATAATGTTTCAGTGTTTAACTTCTGCTGTAATAAGATCTTTCATTCAAGCCAAACTAATTTATTTAATTGCATTGTTTAGCATAAACAACAGAATTCTGATTGAGATTTTTTGCTTACGAACATAACACCTTTTAAATTCAATCCGAACATCTGGAAGTATTTTGTTTTTGTATTTAAAATTTTGAATACAATGTTGTTTCACAGATGAATTGGACTTACATTTAAATAACTGATTGACATAGCTAAATGTTCTGCATAACATTAAACGTATTTTGTATAGTATGATTTGCAAACTTTTTTCCCATAATTTTCGTTCCTGAATAAAGTGCTAAACATTTCACTCACCTTTATTTCAAATGTCTGTTACCGTATATGTAAAAAAAAAATCAGTTTTATTAGCATTTTTTACATTAGTATTTGTGTTTTTGCATAATTTGCATAAATCGAACGAAAATAGAGATGTGTAAAAACTAATGAGGGAAGATTTATGTGTGAAAATTTAACGATGGTAAGAAATTCCGGATAAAATTACGGTTACAAGAACTGGCACTCAGGGTGTGAGTATCGAGCGAGTAAATCTATTTTTACATATACAGTTATTTAAACAGTAATAATTACCGTAAAATTTCAAAATAAATCCAATTAGATAAATTTTACTGGAAAAACTACGGTGCAGTATTTTGTGGTAAAAATGTATTTCATGGCAAAAAAAGATTTTACTTCAAAAATGGATTTCACGTTAAAACGAAATTTACGTATGATGTTCCCACAGTGCCAGTTCCTTATATTGTAATTTGATATTAAATTTCTTACAGTGTAACGGCAGAAAAAATAATCAAAAATTTATTTCATAGTTAATCGCGTGATTTACAGATAGAGTTCTCTAATAGGATAAAAAAAAACATTTTTGATTCATATTTGTAATTGCATTGCAGCATAAATCAAATTCACTTTCATTTTTTTTCATTCGATGGAATAAATCAGTTTAAATATAATTATTGCGTCACTCAAATTTTTGGCAGCTATTCTATTAGATACGGCAATCGTAAATTCACTTTCAGTTTTACGCAAGTCATTGTAATTGTTCTGTTCGTTACACTGATTGCGTAGCTGTCAACATGCATTTATTAATTTCCTGGTGAGAATTCTATTGTTTTACGTGTAACTTCCGGATCATGGGCATGAATAAATGCATAAATTTCACTTCAAGAACTCTCAGTATCACAGTTATCTCAGTCTGCAAAGTCATGGACTTTGTTAAAGAAATAGATATAAATTTAAATTGCAGTTAAAATCAAAAACTTTATTTTTTTAAATAGGATTATGGAATTTGAAAACATATAAATATTGTTTATACATATTATTCTTACAGCTTTGTATGCTGAGAAGAAAAAGAGCACTATCATATGTGTATTAAAAAATAATCATTAATATTTTTTTTAAAAAAAGAGTTAATTTTAAATAACAATGTAAAATTTATAAACTATTTTCTTTTGAATCTATTAACTTCAATTATTATCTAATCTATATCGTCAATTATTCATTTTTTAAAATAATAAAACTTATGACATATTTTTTGTAGATATATTAAGAATAATATATATATATATATATTAAAAAAC
>NC_092204.1:42499171-42510193 GCF_043381705.1 Parasteatoda tepidariorum | reverse complement strand
GTTTTTTAATATATATATATATATATTATTCTTAATATATCTAATGAATAGATTTTGATTTTACTTTATTTTAACATGAAATATATACATATTTTACTTTAAAAATTATGTGCTTTAGCAAAGGAAATTATTATACGTCAAAACAGTGTTATTTTATTCAACGTCTGTACCGGATTTGTTCGCAGAATTATTGTCGTTAGATTTTAACAGAAAAATGTATTAAATTGCTGGGTAATTATTTATGTTATTACTTTGAAATTATTGGTTCATGAAATATTATTTTTTCAACTGAAATTGCACAGTATAAAACAGCATACAACTATAATGCGGTTCCATAAGTTTGGCAGGGGTTTGAAATATTTAAAAAAAAACACTAGCTAAATTGAAATTACAGAAAAAAACGCTACTATAGTAACAATTTTCAATGTTATTTTAATTGCTTGGAGTTAAACTTAACAATAATAGTTTCTGATACCTTCAAGCATTGGTTTTTAAGCATTAATGCAGTTTTCATTAAAAAAAATCTTCTAATTTTGAAAGGAATTTTAGTCACGAATTAATTTTGACAAAATTTCAGCTAATGCTCAAAATTGCTAATTATTATTCGTACTTGCATTAACGTAAGAAGAAAATAAGATAAAATTTGATTTTACATGCCACTGAGAATTTTATGTCTCATAAAGTACGAAGCTCATGTAAATTTAAAAATAGTACATATAAAATCTAAATATAGAAAATACCTATAATTAGAAAAGAAACAAAAATTAAATGTATTTCAGTTCAACATAGAATTTCAATTTTGCAATTAATTATTTACAGTTCTTAAAAAGATAAATATTTCAATAAATTCTTTTTTAATCTAGTTTGGTTATCTTATTGGCGAACGTTGTGTCTCTAAAGTTCTTACTACACAAATACTATTCTTAATATTTCCCTAAAATAATAAATAAATAATGATATTTAATTATAATTATGTCGCAATATCAATAATAATAACATTACTAAAACTACTAAAAATAAAGCTCCTGCAGCTGAGTAAAGATAGATAAGTCTCAAGCTTCCTTGAAATAACGTATTAGTAATTTGTTAGTGTAAGAATATTTGTCTACAAATATAAAATTGAATCACGTTAACATATATTTGATACATTTTTAAATGCTGCATAGTTACTGTTTCCTTTTTTAAAATACTTAAGAAATGAAACATACAGTAAATAAAAGTAGTAAATTGAAGTATTTGAGATATCTGCCAAAAATCACATAGCATTAAATAATATTCTTCAACACTGTATCAGAACAATCTGACGTTATCTATTTATTTAGATTCCAGCAGTTAAAGATTACCCCCCAAAAAAACTGAAATGTAAACTTCAATATTTTGCTCCAATGTTTCATCGATTCAAATCGTATTTCCCCCTGAAAGATTCTTATTCGTTATATATCGTTCCGTATATTTGCTCTTTGACATTCTTTATCTGTGATGTATTATAATGCGAATCTTCAACTGACAAAAACATGACCCGTCTGCTAAACTCCCAATACACGCAATCTTGATGCCATTGTTTCCACTGTATTTGCAACAATGAAAACATAGGGCTGGTGGAAACTCCTCCACTCTGCACCATTCATATTCTTCTATCTTTCTCCAGAATTTTTCTCCTTTTCAAGCTGAATCATTCTGTGATTCTCATTGCTCTTCGAAAGATGAAGTAGATATAATCCTTCCTCTTGCTCTTCCTTTTTCATCATCACGAAAAGCAGGGGGGATACGATCAATAGCAATTGCTGTTATGAAGTTTTGTTTATCCTGGTCTTTTCTGTCTTTTGAATGCTCATCCTCCCTACCTTTTCACCCTTGTTAACTTGATCGGCTGAGAGAAAATGTTCCCTTTCTACAGGTTCCACTTCCTGTATTTTACTTTTCAATAATAGTGGTAGTGAAGGCAGAATTTGAAGGAAATAAACTCCAGTTTCCGACAAAGAGAGGTCGTCTTTAATAGATTGCGAAAAGCTTTGTGGAAGGTTTCTTATTTAGTTAGATGCGTATTGTGAGTGGTAAACCTCATCTATTTACTTTTACGCTTAAATTGTCCAAATACTGTGCTATAGAAATGATTCTGGTATCATTTTAGAAGAAATATAATAAATGTTTTTGATATCTTATTTCATACTGTAATTATAGACTTGCCGTCTTATAAAAAGATCTTATAAACTATGAAGTTGTTTTAAACCAATTTAATCCAAAACCAAAACTAAGATTTCACAGAGTTATTTTGTCTTGCAATGAGACATATTTTTTTTAAAATATCATTCTTTCTCCGATATTGAAATTCATCTTTCAGTGATTAGTTGAAGATTAAAAATAATGATATCAGGTATATTTTGTTTTAAAATGTGTCAATAACTAATTTCTTGTATTTTACTTTTTAATAACAATGGTAGTGAAGACAGAATTTGAAAGAAATAAAATCTAGTTTCTGACAGAGTTCGTCTTTAATAAACTAATAAAAGCTTTGCTAATTGTTTCTTATTTACTTAGATGAGCATTATGTGTGGTAAACCTCCTCTATTTACTTTTACGCTTAAAATGTCCAAAAACAGTGCTATAGAAAATGTTTCGGTATTCTTTTAAGAGAAATATAATGAATGTTTTTGATATATAAATGTTTATATATCGAAATATATAACTGTTTTGACACTTGTATTTACAGACTTACTGCTTTATATAATATATATNTTGTTATATATGTATATATATATATATGTATATATATATATATATATTATAAAACATAATGATAAATTAGTAAAAAAACATGCGTTTTCTAATATCTTTCTAAACTTATTTATACAGCATCACTCGCATTATTTTTAGTTCTAGATTTTTGTAATTATAGCTTATTATCATTGTAATCGAAGCATCATTAATGTGACATTTTAATAGAATTATACCGGTTATTCCAGATTTTATTTTTTATTAAATTGGCTTATGATACTTGATATATTTTCAAAGAAATTTTAAATTAGTTTAACAGTTTATTCATTAAAATTCTACTCATTCTTACTTTCCATTCAAATTTAACAATAAAACTATGAGACATTAATTGAACAATAGTAAATCCTTTTTATCTTTCTTTGTGTAATAATTCAAAAAGAAGTATATTCCATCAGCTTTCAAACTTCATCTTTCGCTGAAAAAATAATATGCAAACATCTCTGTATGTAATTACTTGAAATTTTTATAATCGAAAAAGTGTTTTTTTTTATTGTTTCTATTTTCAATGTAACCTAAAACTATTTAACCATTTTTTTAAATAAAAATATGAATTTTAACTTGTAAATTTAATTTATGTTTACATTATTTATTGCTTATATTTCCATTGTTATTTTATTGTTTACATTTTCAATGTAATCTAACACTATTTAACCAGTTTATTAAATGAAACTATGAATTTTAACTTCTAAATTTAATTTATGTTTACATTATTTATTGTTTACATTTTCAGTGTTATTTTATTGTTTATATTTTCAATGTAATCTGAAACTATTTAACCAGTTTATTAAATGAAACTATAAATTGTAACTTCTAAATTTAATTTATACAAATTTTTTTAAGTTCAAAACTAGCGATAAATTTAGTAAACATGAGTGTTGCAATTATAAATTATTTATTCTCAGTACAATAAAAGCAAATATTCTTGTTCTGCTCTGTTGCAAAGAGGAAATATATTCCATCCGCATTCAAGCCCAATCTTACGCTTACAAAAAAAGAAACGTATCTGGTAATAAAGGGAATCTTTTTTACTCTAACGGATAATGGATTCCCCTTTCTGACACTATCTAGCTATCCGCTTTTCTTATATACGGATAATACTTATGAGAAATATGTTTTCTCCATCAGAAAAGTCGAAGCCTCGAAGAATTCAAGAAGAATACAATCGTCACCTAAAGGCGTAAAGAGTTTTATCGGTTATCCTATCTTTCGGGGATTTTAGGAAAACGTTATTCCAAATATTTATCTTCATGATGAAAGCATCTGTAAAATAAAAAGAAAGAAATAAACTCAAAAAGATCCCTTGTAGCTAGAGAAAATAACAGGGATCGAGCTATTAAGCTTTGCGTGTAACCGAAAAGAAATATTTGAGAATTTATTATTTATATTACTATTATTGGACCATAAAACAGACAGTATGAAACTAAATATATAAATAACAAGACATGCATGGAAGTTTCGCATAAAATTGACAAGTAAAATCAATGCATTTCTGGGGTTTTTAGTAACATGTTGTATCAAATATTTATCTTCATAAAAAAAGCATGCGTAAAATAAAATTGAAAAAATGTACTCAAAAAGATACCTTGAAGCTTAAGAAAATAACAGGGATTGAGTTATTATGTTTTGCATGAAAGGAAGAATTTTAGAGTTTATTATTTACTTAACAATTATTGAATTTTAGAAGTAGCAGTAAAAACTAATTATACAAATAATTAGATATGTATGGAAGTTAATATATGAAATTGACTATAAAAAATGACGGAATTTCGGAGATTACAGTAACATGCCGTACCAAATATTTATTTTCAAGAAGAAAGCATCTGCAAAATAAAATAAAAAAAATAAATGAACTCAAAAAGTTCTCTTATAGCCAAAGGAAATAACAGGGATCGAAATATTAAACTTTGTGTGAAACTGAAAGAAAATATTTGATAATTTTTTGTCATTTATTTTTCTATTATTAGATCATTGAACAGTCAGTATAAAACTAAATCAGAATAACTAGACTTGTATGGAAGAAAAAGCAGGAGTATAATAAATAATGCAACATGTGAATTCATAAAATACTTACTACAAATGCTTACTTATAATACAACTACATGTTTTCATGATGATCTGCATTGTTCCGAGGCTACTACTTTGTAGTAAACTGTTTTGGGTGCGTTGATGTTTTTTTTCTTGCTTTTATCTAGATGCACAAAAATGATACATTTTACACCGCATAAAATTTCAATTAACGATTTAAAAATTATAGGGACTATGTTAAAGAAAAACTAAATATAATTTAAAAAAATTTGAATAAGTGACGGGACATTGCTGTATACTAAGAAGATTGAGTCGGCCTCTTCCTTTTTTAAGACGACTATAACATCACTGTAGAAATTTTAATAATAATATAAAAAATAATATATATATATATAATCCATATTTCGTGTAGTAAATATATTTTCTGTGGGATGTTTATTATATTTCGGTGTTTTACAATATTTGGCTGCTAGTGATGATTCATTGCATCAAACGCTTCGAATCAAATCTTACCAAAATTGGAAGCTTTACAGTAATAGCACACAAAAATACTGTCAGTATTTCTCATTGCTAAATACTAAGTTTAGCAAAGCAATGATTTGCTTTAATAAGAATTAAATAATTAATAGAATAATTAAAGCGATCAATGCTAAAATAGGGTATGTTACAACTCTGCATTTGCGAGAAAAACCAAAAAATCTGTGTAAATTGTTTCCAAATCGTTGGATTCTCTTCTTTAGGTAGTCTAGAAAGTTACTGGGTACTTGATAATTGGTGATTAATATTCTAAAACCAACCAAAAACACTTATTTTCGTAAAACTGTAACATACTTCTTTTAACATTGACCGCTTCGATTGATAATAACGCAACTAGGAACTTTAAATAAACCTGTACGTAAACGTACTCTTAAAAATACAATGAATAGATGAAAAATTTATTACAAATAGCATTTTCAATTAATAACATAAGTCACGATAACTGCAAAGGCCACAAATTTTAACTCGCTGCAGACCATCCGTGAGAACCAGCACAAAGTTTTCAAACAATAAAATAATGATTGCTTTTTATTTTATAACCGTCGTTGAATCGCCGACCCAATTTTTGGGCTTACGACTACTAAATTTCAACTCCGCAGCCTTGTATTTTTGAACTTAATCCAGAAGACAAGGGAACTCCTGGATAAAATATTGAGAGAAATTTGCCTTCGTGGAGGATTTCCGATGAAACTCACTTGCGTTACATGGAGAGGAACACCACGAGAACCTTCCACGGTCAGCCAGACGGCATAGGGACTCTAACCCATGATCTGCCTACCACTGAGGATATTTTACGTTGGCCCTGTCGTCGGTGCAAGCCGGATGCGAATTCGTATCGACCAGCCTTCGCTGGGATTCGAACCCGGTTCACCTCATTAGAAGGCGAACGCTTTAACCCCTGAGCCATTGCTGCTCAAATAAATAATGATTATTGTAAATTTTAAAAAAGTAATTCACACAAGTTGTGAATGTATCTTTTAATCTAATAAATTCCTATTTATGACAATTCATTTATGACAATTGAACTATGACATTTATTATCAAAGTTAAGTAATATAACTTTTGAAAGAACTATTTAAAAAATATACTAATGCATGCACTTTTATTTATTTGATTTTGTTCAGTAAATGCTGCAAAACATTGAGTTCTCAATTAAGTACTAATTATAAAAGTCTAGCACGGAAATCCAATTAACCATTTGTTTACGATAAAAGTTTAATTCATTGAAATAAGTCAACACTAATTCCTCCTTGTCGGTCATCTTTAATCATTGAACTCATTAATTATTTATTTAATTTCACGGATTATGCATCCTATTTGGCGACAGTTCACCCACATAAATTTCGATCTCGAATACCAATCAAAATCGCCAAACATGCAAAAAACAACGGTAATTCCACAAGAGATGGACGGGTGAAAGACCGAGTTTACGCTGCAGGCTACCACGGGCGGACGCCAAATGACCCATTTTTCTTGGACCCAGCCTACGTAACGCTCTACATGGGCGCCCAGGAATCGGAAGAAAATGAGATAAGCAAATAAGAAGAAAAAAATATACAGACTAACTTGATTTGAAAAGAAAAAAAAAGAAAGAAGAAATTACATCATCTGAGAAGAACAGCGTTTCGCACGCTGGGGTTTCGGTGAAAGTGACTGATGGTTGGGATTTTTCTATTTTAAGGGACAAAACATGCCAACTTTGTTTCGGTAGGAGATTGGTTTTGAGTGACAGTGTTTAGATTAAGACATTTTGAAGAGTCTGAGGGGAGGAAAGTTAATACATATGGACAGAATTACTTTCAAAAAAATCCAATTATATGATGTAATGTACAAGATGAAAATGGTATAATATTTAGTTTTTTTTTTTTTTACTTGATAACAAAATTAATCGATTTGCACTGCAGATGTGCTGAAAACATCACAAAAGGGATTAACTTACAATACCAGTCTCTTATAATCATTTCAGCAAAGAGTTTATTTTCAATCTCAAAATAGGATATTATTTTTAAAAGAATTGAAAAGTTTCATTTGGCTAATAAAAACCACGCATAAATTTACGGAAACTTCTGAGCTATGGCTCTCAAATTTTTAAATACTAGACCTGTGTTTCCCAAACTTATAACTTNATATATGTACAATCTATTTCTAGAAGAAAATGCAAAACATGCAAAAGTGATGGGCCTTAAACGTGGTTGCTTCACAATATCAGAAGCAAAGCTAATTAGAGAATTAAAAGTACAGAATTTTTAGAGATATTAGCTTTTATTGAAAGGAATAAATTCTCAAAATCGAAACTAGTCTTAGGGTTGCCAATGAAAGTTAGAAATTTTGGAAACAAAAAGTAAAATTAAGGCAGGAAGAAAATATATCAACATCGGGAGGGAATTAAATTAACTAATCAGAAGAAGGTAAAAAAACTTAGCACACTGACTAGCCGGAAAAGAACTATTCTATCTACTGTAATAAGTTATTTCAAACTTCTTTTTTCGATAAGCAAGTCTTGTTTTCAGTTGTTATTTCTGCACGCTTTTAATTTATTTCAGAAGTGAAATAAATATCATTACTGAACTATCATTTTTATTGAATTCTATATTTACATTATAAAGTCTGTACTGTAAATAAATATATATTTAATTACTCTATTATTTTAGTAATTGAAAGAAATAGGATCATAAATAAAAGATCTTCCGGCTAGAAACTACCTCGCAACTCAAAGCTTCTCAGATTGATATTCTAACTTGTCGATAATTTATATCATTGTTTCCTGCTTCTTAGGAAATGCTTAAATTTTACCTAATGATGTGACGTGTGAGAAAGAGTTATAGTTATTTATATATGTGCGGTGCTTGCTATTTATTTTAACTTAAATGTCTAAGTAGGCAATTTGTAGGAAGACTGAAGAGCTCTGGTTATAGACTTCTGAAAATGTTTTTTTTTCTGACAATTGCATGATATAAATAATGATGTTTACTGAAAAGTTTTAAAATACTTATTAAAGATATATGCTGAAACACTTTTAGGTAGTTTACATTGCAGATTGTACAAGTTCTTAACATTATTAAAGTTAGAAATATTATTTTTGGAATCTTGTTTCATAAATTCTAAGCTAACTAAATATAAATAAATAGAGAAAGAATAGAAAAAAAATATTTTTTAACATTTTCCAATCACTATTTAATATTCCAATTTCTAATCAATTATATAATTGGTAACTTATAAGATGAAATATTTCGTTACTTAAAGTATATAATTATGAAGAGTTTCAAAGTCCCCATTTTGAAATGTGTTGAACGAAAGTTTTTAAACTCCAGTAAACAAGTTAATTTAGCTTCTAATATTTATAATTAATTTATAGTTAATTTTTAGTTAAATATTATAATTACTTATATTATGATTAGTTATTACTATAAATTATTATACTAACTATACAGTTATAATAATTAATTTATAGTTAATTATTATGATTATTTATTATTATAAGCTAATTATAATAACTATAATTTAGTTATAGTTATGATAATTAATATATAGTTAATTCAGCTTTGTAGTAAGTCTAATTATATCTAAACTTAATGTTTAAATTATCTGCGAAATGAAAGTGATGCAGTACACGATACAGCAAATTTTCGGTTGTAAAAATTAATTCAAAATTTCATTACAAATGCGTTTGAAACTGGATTCGACTTAAGTCAACTTAGAAACTTAATTAAAATCACTAATCTTAATCCATTGAATTAACAAAAGGAGTGCTTTCAGTTTCTCTTTGATCTTATTGCATCGTCTTTTTGATTGTATCATGGAAATTCACGTTTGGTAGACTTCGAGACAGCTGCATTTTTGACACATATCAGCGAGGAATTTTTATGAATATCGTATAATCATTAATGGTCATTGTTAAAAACTTTTATTAAACTGGTTTTCAATTTTGCGCAATTTACGCATCTTGCATACATAAAATTTCATATAATTTTCTAATTTTAAACGCATACTTTATTTTTCATACGCAATTTAATATAATAAATTATTACTTATATTAAATTTTACAGTTTTCGTATACTGAATTTTACAAAATATATTCTTCTTCTTCTCATTGGCACGACAGGCCAGGAAGGGCCTTGGCCTTCTCAACAAGCCTATGCCAAGACATTCTTCCGGGTGTATAAGTTTGCTTTCACAACCACAAGAAGTTATAATGGATAAAGTATCTTGCTACTGTACATTTATCAGCTATAAAACTAACCTAACTGGACAAAGTCCTGGATCTGCATAAAATATTATTATTGAACTTTAATTAATTTAATTTACGAGATTATATTAATCTTAGGATAGACTTTTTTCACATCACATTCTTCATGAAGAAAAAAATTCTGGTAAAATTACTATACTGTATAATAATAGCATTTCAGAAAGAAAAAAAACTATTTTGCTTATTAAACCAAAATGCATGGTATTTAAATAATTTATTTAGTAATTTTTCTAATCTTATGGTAATCGTTCTCCAGAAATTCTGGCTCTCTAAATTATGGTTTTAATTACCATGCACTTTGTAAATTTAATTGAATGAATGATTTTCATGTAATACTTTGAGGTATCATGATTAAATAACCGAATATTTCAACATTTACCAAATTTTACGGCGTATTATAAAACCATATTTTATTAAGTGCACTTACTTGAAACTTGCACTTTTGCGTTATAACTGTTATTCTCTAGATTATCATTGATTCATTATCTTTATCTTATCTTAATATCACTAGAAATACAGTAATGATTTTCTATTTGATATGAATTTTCAAATTGTTTTGAAGTTTTCTTATCAATTACTATTCCACCATATTTTAGCAAGTCTTCAAATTGTTACATATTTTTAAAGCTAAAATATTTTAGGCAAAACAATCGATAAATATTGAATTTAGAACTAAAATATATTATTGTGAATTGCATGTAATCTTTCACAAACACGTAATCTTTGTTAAGAAACTATAAATATACGTTGCATTTATTAGAAATTAAAAATGTTTCCGACATGTAAATAGGAATTTTTAGGTAGCTAGGATTTTAAAAATGAGTATGTTATTATTTTATTTTACTCCATGAATTCCAAACCATTTGCATTAAATGTATGAAAAATTAGTATCCAGAGGCTACGAGAATTAATGCAATAAACTTTGTTCAGAAATCAATAGTTTGTCTTTTGAGGTAATGGGATATACTCATTGCTTGCAGGCACATTTTATGAATACAAATCGTTATAAATGCATTAGGAACTTACTGACTATGTACGGAATAAGAATATTTATAAGCCTCAATCAAATTGATGAATTGATCAATGAATAATCTCTTAAGAAATATTTTTTACGTAGTTTATGAATAAAGATGGTGCATATGTATTCCTAATAATGTTAAATTAAATGAATGTAAGAGAGATATAAGCATCGATAAAAGTGAAAATTATAAGGTTAATGCATAAAAAATAAAAGTTTATATATATTTAGATTATACTAAATTGAATATGCATATATATATATGTGTGTGTGTGTGTGTGTGTGCGCGTGTGTGTGTATACATGTATATATATATGTGTATATATATATGTGTATATATATGTATATCTATATATGTGTATATATATATGTGTATATATATATATGTGTATATATATATATATGTATATATATATATATA
>NC_092204.1:42465229-42499140 GCF_043381705.1 Parasteatoda tepidariorum | reverse complement strand
GAATTTCAAAACTTATATATATATATATATTAATAAAGAAAACGAAGGAAATATTTTTTAATTAATTATCGTGAAGAGAGCAATCATGCAAGTAACACAAAAAATACTTCTGTCTAAAAATTCGGGAAAACCTTGCAAACTTATCATCATGAACACTTAAGTCATATGCAAAAAAAGAATTTTTTCTTATAAATCGTTCAAATAATATTTTTCTCCTGATCTCACACTTGGTCAACGTAAAAGCTTTAAATATTAATTATAGGATACTTTAATCTAAATTTAGAAATAAATACCAGATATTGATAATAAATGTGAAAAATAGTTTAGTTTGGAATAAGAAATTAGGAAAGAAAATTTAGATTAAAAAATAACATAAAAAGATTTGTTAAAGCTTTTTATGTTACATAAATATGGATTTGTTTTCGGTTTAAGAAATGAAAAAATGCTTTTAATAAAAAGAAACTTACATAAATCATTAATAATAATATGAAAAAGGATTTTATAAATGTTCATAACTTTAATAAAATTAAAATAATGGATTTATAACTTAATAAACAAAAGCTAAAATGTTCTTATTTAATATAGAAGCTCTTTTGAATATGTATTTCAGTTAAAAAAATTTGGCGAAAACTACCATACTAAACGTTCTTTAGCATTTATTTAACTACATTTGATATTTTTTTAATTTTATTTATTTTACGTTTAACATTTAAATCAAAAACTGAAATTTATTTTCTAAATTTCTTCACAAAATAACTAAAGTAATATAATTCTCAAATACCTCTCGCATCTCTATTAATTTAAACAAGAGTTATTCAGAAGATATGCGAAACTATTCTCTTTGAGCGAAGCGTGGTCAATGTTTCGCAAATGCCGAGTTGACAGGCGAAAAGATTATTTGGTTGAAATAATTCACCTGGTAAGAGAATGACTTGACTTTTCATTTCATCGTTTCGACTGATTTTGACGCAAAGGAGTGACTTGGTGAAAGATAATTAAAGTTGATATTCAAATTGTGGGCCGTCCAGGAATTTCTGAAGAGCTGTTTGCGTGAAGTATTCTGGTCTTTGAAGAGCTGCTCTTCAGCTCACCGGAAATGATCAGGAATTTTATTCGGAAGTGATTTAAATTGGTATTATGAAAAGAAGAGTAGTTGGTGATATGGAGATAGCGTATTAAGCATTCAATGGAAAAGTAGTAGAGATCTATAAATTGTGATGGTAAATGTAGGGCTTAAACTTTTGTTTTTGACATTAAGATTGTGCAAATATATAGAAGTTAACTATGATTCCTTTTGTATGGTTTGTATAGCTTAGTAAATTTTTAAATAAATTATAAAAATATTAATAGCCTTTGATAATCACCTTGGTCATTTTTTAAAATTTCCATGCACGGCATGTAAACTTCAGTGGTAACAAAGCTGAATTCACCGAAAAATATGTGTAAATATTCTCATTCTTCAGCCCCTTTTCCTATCCTAATGTCTTTATAAGTTTTAAATTACTAAACTAACTTTAAATTACTAAAAACTAATTACACGAGACTGATTGTATGAAAATGTCAAAGATTTTACATATATGATTGTTACCGAAGATTAAATGTCTAAAATAATTATAAATATATTAAACATGCAATAATGGGTAAGTATCTTACTTAGTAGCGGTGAACAACTTTGAGTACTAGTGAAATTACTAAGTGTATTGCAGACCAGTTACTTTGCTTACTAGACACTTGCGAATATAATTCTGGACTTGCGGACACATAGGAGGCGCTTGATAAAGGACTATTTAACGCGATGATTAAATTGTAGGCCATCCAGGAATTTCGGTAGACCTATTATCGTGAAGTGTTCTGGTCTTTGAAAAGCTGCTTCATCTACCGGTAATGATCAGGAATTTTATTTGGAAGTGATTTAAAATGGTATTATGAAAAGAAGAGTAGTTGGTGATTTGGAAATAGCTTATTTAGCATTAAATGGAGGAGTAGTAGAGATCTATATAAATTGCGATGGCAAAGGTGGGATAATTACTTTCGATTTTCTTATAATATCATACAAATATCTAGACGTTAACTATGATTTCATAAACATGTTTTTTTAGAAGATTAGATGTCTACAACGTTATTAAATAAATTAAACCTATAATGATGGAAAAAGTTTCTGGCGACTACCATTGAGTAGGTACTAGTAATATATCTATATGCAATGTGTACCAGTGATTTTGTGTACTTGTGCTGATTCTGGCTCAAACAAGTGACTTGAAGATTGATAATCAACGTTGATATTTAAATTGTGGGATTAAGTAAAAACAGACTCCTTTCTTTTCCTTATCAGAATGCAAAACTTAACCCCTTTTGATTTTTCTCTAATTAACTTCTGGAATTGACGATTGTTTTAAGAATACTTCGTTTGTCCTTTCCGATTGTTTCATCGAGAATTAATCTAAGTAATAAACGAAAGAACGGCTTCGCTGAATTTCAAAACTTATTTTAGCAATAAAGCAAAAGGTTCTTGAATATAACTGAAAACATTCAAATATCCCAAAAACATTTTTGCCCAACTTCATAAATTTAAAGTTGAGAAAACTTGGTTGGTAATGTTCATTATAATTCAAAATCACTGTTTGATTTCAGAATTACATTTGAAACTGTTGATTTGGTTAAAATATTTCCTTGCGATTCTGCTGTAAGAAAGATCTTTATTTATCTTTATTATCTTTAGATCTGATAGATCTGAAAGATCTGAAAGATCTTTATTATTAAAGATCTTTCATGACGCTAAAAATCTTGAAAGCGTTTGAACTGTTTAAGGGGATCTCCTGTATATCGAATTCCCGACTTTTCACTCTTAATTTTAATTTTATAGTGTTTTTAATATTCATCGTTTTTTTCTCTTCTGCTTCAGTTGCTTTCCTCATTTTTCTGGCTCAGCAATATGTGTCTTCAACTTAAAGATTGATTTAATTCGGAGAGAGTAATTCAGATAACTTTCATTCTGGCAATACATGCATGCTATAAAATATATATTTTAATGAAACATAATAAAATAAAATTTATTAGTATGGTTTTACATGGTGTTTACAAAGCACAGCTCTACTGGAATATTTACAACTTATGTAATTCAACTCAATATTATTTGACCTACTTAAAATGCAATATTATTTAATTTATAATATTAAGAAGAAGGTCTTGATCCCCGATTGGCAGCTTGAAGTCCACTGAGCTTCAGATGAGTGGTTGAAAACTTGTCTATGAAGTTATAGCGGCCTTTGTGCAATGCTAACTATATTTCCATAATTATGCTGTTAGTCCGTGAATTAACTTCCATGACTCCCCCACCCAAAACGGGCTGTAGTGGGAATGATTTACCTTTTACATTTAATTTACTTAAATAATTCTGAGTTAAGAAATTAAAAAAAAGGAAAACAAAATTTGTCTTTGGCTCTTTAAGACTACAGCTCTTATCAATTAAATTAGTNCAAATTAATTCATTATCCAATTCATTAAAAATTAATTAGATTATGAGACAATTACAATAACTAATAGTTTGCCTTGAAGTAATAAAATACCGATTTTTCTATATATTGAATTATTTTTTATCTCTCACAGGACCTTCTATGGGCCGAAATGAATGTTGCCCCCTAAAATTATTCCTCATAAGGCATGCATCCCACCTGTTTAGTTCAAAATTGGCGAGTCACACTTCCCTAGTTTCCCTTGTCAGCCTATATGTCTGTATGTGAGGTAAACGTAGCACATAAATTCGACATTTTTGATAAAAGGAAAATTACGAAACTATATTTAGTGCTTCTTTTTCATGATTTTAAAATAGTATAAATAGAGCCGTGGTGGCTCAGGTAATAGAGAACTACCCTTCCAATTAGGTGAGTTGGTCTCAAATCCCAGTGATTGCTGGTCGATACAAATTCCGCTCCCGACTTGCATTGACCACAATGTTGACGTAAAATGTTCTCAGTGGTAAGCGGATTAGGAATTGGAACCCTCTTGCTATCATTCTGACCATGGGAGATTTTTGTGGTTTTTCTCTCCGTGTCACGCAAATGAGTGGTGGTTCCATCAAAAAAGTCTTCCTCGAAAGTAAACTTTCTCCAAGTGCTTGATCCAGGAGTTGCTTTTTCTTCTGGAATGGGTGGGTACAAAATTACAAGTCTACGTAGTTGAACATTGGTAGTAGTAAACTTAAAATTGGATCTGATGTTCAACGATTGTTATAAAATAGTTTAAATAACTTCTAACTATACAGGTAGTGAGAAGTTTTCTATTGCTTAATTTTTAATTTTACAATTTGGCAAATTAAAAGCTTGTTGCACCATTTTTTGAATAGAGAATTCTTTCTTGTCACGCGTTTTGAAGGATTGTGAATAAAAGAATATTGCATTATTTGAAGGAATATTGCCTTTTAGAATTTTGTTGGCTACACACAACTAACCACAATCAAGTATTAAGTTCTAAAATCTAAACACTATGCAGTTTCCTAAGGTTATATTGATTTATTTTGTTATTAACGCATTGCGTCACACTTTTAATTTGACGACCGAGATCAGAAACACACTTTTTTTAAAATTTTATTACTGCAGAAATTCAGCAATAAAATTGAACGTTTTTGAAAATTATTACAAGAATTAAATTGAAAGACAATCGTGTGTAAGAAAGTGAAAATTATCTTTTGTGTCACAATTTTTCCATTTGAAATCTCGATCAATGTAATCATTCTTTGCACACAACTAAAAAAAAATTGCTTCGCATGTATTATCTGTAATGTTATTTCAAAATTTTTTCATTGTGTTGCTGAATAAATGGAAACTAAATGCACCGAACTAACTTCGAAATAATGATGTTCTTTTTTTCTTTTTTTTTAATTGAAACGTGCAGGACATATATATTGGTCATTAAAAGTAACGTGTTAAGAATTATTATTTCAAAATTCATTTGAAGGTTAAAAAAGAGTTCAGCTATTAGTCAAAGTAGATAAATAAATGCTTTCTCCAGTATTTATCCATGAAAGCAATATTACTCGTTTTTACTTCTTTATTACATCGTTATTTTGCTTTAGTTTCATCTTTCCCATCACGTTTATTTAAGTGCATTTGAAAACTTTCAATTGTATCAAATCCTGGTAAGAATGTTTTCTTAGCATTTTAAGTTAATTCAATTTAGTAGCGAGACAGCCCATCGAACGCTAAGACCTACTGTGCCCATCGCAGTTTTCTTTGCTTTATGCTCTGATTGGGTTAATACGCTTGGGCATTAGTCGTATGTTAGAATTGGTTAGTGCCAGTGTTTAGTTCCCAAGTATGCTTGGTAATAATTTTATCGACTTACTGGAGTGATGGAAGGCATAGTCAACCTTGCCGAGTTCTAAGATAGAACCAAGAACCTGTGGCACGGGAGAGTGAAGATGTACCACTTCGCTCATCCGCGCCACATGCGAGGATGTACCGCTCAGTATAATTAAATAAAATTACTAAATTTACACTAAGTTACATATTTAATAAATATTACGCCAAACTAAGTATCAATTGATAAACTAGTGGCAAAGAATAAGAAATAGTTAAGTGATTAGGTAATAACAAAAGAAAAATAGTTTAAAAACGCAAAATATGAGAACAAAAATGACTAAAAACTAATGCATTTTTCAATTTTAATTTAAAATAAACTATTATAGGTTTCACGTTAAATATAACAATGCTTAAGTTTTTTTTTATTTTGCAATAATAAAAAAGAACACTTATAACGTACGAAGAGTATGAAAAAACGTATGGCAAAAATAATACATTTATCAATTTTTCTTTTAACTTAATGAACTAATAATATTAATTCTGTGTTTCAAAACAACAATTTAAGGTCTTGAAGGTCAACAGGGTCTTGAATTTAAATCAATAATTAAAAATTCATTTTTTCATAAAATATAATCAAATCATTTATAAACAAAAAGACGAAATAAAAAATGAAATTAAGGATGAGATAAAGAAACGTAAGGTAAAAATAATGCATTTATCATTTTTCTTTTTAACTTCGTAAACTAATGAAAATACTGGGTTTCAAAACAACATTGACTTGAATTTAAATAAATAATTAATGATTTCTCTTTGTCTACAATATAATCAAATCACTTATAAACAAAAGGATAACGAAAAATAATAAAATAAAATTAAGAAGATAGGTAAAAAACGCGTGTGACAAAAAAGGGGAAAAAAGCATGTCCTCTATCAGACTCCCTTATAATCAATAAATAAAACAGAATTTCAAATGAACAATGACTTGGTTTTCGATAATAAGCTAATAATCGCTCTTCCTCTCTATTTATCCCTGTCTCCAAACGAAAAAATTAAAAAGAATGAACGAAAAAAATTGTGTTACAAAAAATTATACGTTAACAAGCTCTTTATTAAAATCGTTAAACTTGACACCGTGTTCCCATAACAACAACGGCTTTACCTTAAATCATCAAGCAATTGCTATAAATATCATAAAAAAACTGTAGTATCATATTATAATAATATATCATACTATAATAACACAAAATACAATAATAAGTATAAAAAATATTATACATAAAAATACTATAATATCATGATAAATATGATAAATGTCATACATAAAAATACTATATCATGATAAATATGATAAATATCATACATAAAAATACTATAATATCATGTTAAATATGATAAATATCATACATAAAAATACTATAATATCTATCATGATAAATATGATAAATACCAAAATAAATATCATAATATCATGAAAATACTATAAAACATTGTTTCTCGTATAATGTTTAATGAATAAATTACACTAAAGGTAAAAACTTTTAGGTAAATTACAATTTGTGCACAAATATAATTATTTTGTGTCCAATATGAATATTAATTGGTGCGAGAAATGTGTAATGCAAGATTCCCCGGTTATGATAAATGTTGTTAGATCTATACACTTACATCAGTCAATCTCATGACTATGATATATGGTCCCCAATTTCCGTACCACTTTAGATAAGATTCCGCAAGGACTTCGAAAACTGCAGATAAGTACTTAAGTTACTTTCCGAGAACCTGTCGTTTAACCTGCTTGGATCATATATCCTCTTTCTTTGTTAGGAAAATGAGAATCTAATTTTTGCTGTGGAAAGAGTTTATCTCCTCTCTATTGAATTTAGTTTAACTTATCTTTTTTTTCGTTCTGAAAAAATTATTGGTTACTAATTATATTACATTTACAGAAAGTGCTTAAATACTTGAATTAAATTTCAAATTTTCAAAGAAAATTTTATAAAATTAAAATCAAGTAAGAAACATTAATATTTTGAATATAAAATGAAATACAATTCAACAAATTAAAGTACTTAAAAATACATGTATCTTAGTTTAATAAAAATGTTGTTTTTTAAACAGCATTTTTGTATTCAATTATTGAATGTTTTTTTAAACTAACAAATGTTAAACCTGACCAGTTTTTAAAATATTTTTTTTATTAATATTATATTAATATTATTTATATACTTATCCTTTACATCAAAAAACACTTGGCACTAGACTGATTGCTTGAGGTGTTTGTATTATGTAAATCATATTAGAACACTAGATAATTTTAAATTTTCAAAGAATATAAATTATTTTTTTTTATTTTGGAAAAATCAAGTAAATGACATTAATAATTTGGATAAAAATTTAAACATAATCAAGCAAATTAGAGTATTTAGAAAATACACATATGTTAGTTTAAAAAAATAACTCTGTTTTTAAGACATCATATAGTTACATACAGTTTTGTGAAACAAATAATTGTTAAACCTCGTCTGTTTTCAGAAATATTTTATGCAAATTATTATTTCTATGTTAACTGCAAAATCTTTAGTAAATTATTTCTTGTCTAAATCTTTTTATATAAACAAAAAAACATTGGCACTAGGCTTAATGCTTGAGTTGTTTAACTTATGGTAGATCATATTACCAAATTTATTTATAATTTGACAAACTGTGAATGTTGCATTTTCTTAATATAATATAATTTAATTGGATAAAAACAACTTTTTAAACATTTGACATCTTTACAAGACTTTAATTATTTATAAAAGGAAAATAACTATGTATTTTTTAAAACTTATAAAAAACTAAATAAACACCAACGTTACTTAGCTGGAAGCATACATGACATAAAAAATGATATAAAACATATTTAAGATGTACACCTACTTGCTACAGTTTATGTCTAGAGATATGTGTTAACAAATAAATAAAAAAATATTCGCTTTTATAATTATACTTTATTATTTAGAAGAACTTTCACTTAAATAGACGTTTCATATTAAAGAAAAATTTCTCCTCAACTATGAGTTAAATACCTAAAAAAACTTTTTGACATCGTAGTAAAATATGCATGATCTCTTTTAAAAGCAACGGGTAAGAGATTGCATTTTTTTCATCTGAAAATAAAATATGTATCTAATTTTCACTTTCCTATATTTAATACTTTCTTCCAAATAAAAGCAAAAACACATTTATAGCTTAAAAATTATTAATAAAATTTCAAAATCTTGTTTTAAAGAATTATTTTGCCAGTTTAAGCATTTCCTTTCTCAAATTATTAAATGGTACATAAAAAGTATTCAACTTGTTTAGGAATTATAATTTTTTACGTAGTTCTGCAACAGGCAATTTAAATTAAAGTTATGTAAAGTAATTTAAATAAAATTTTGGATTTTATAAAGAAACATCAGTATATATCTCTAATAGAAAGGTGATTGTAAATACATTTAATTATTTTATAGGGATAACGTAAAAATAAATAAAAATTATATAAGATTATTATATAAGATTATAAATAAAAATTGTATAACATAAAAATAAATAAAAATTAAATAAAGATATGTAATAAATAAATTTATTTATTTATTTATGTTTTGTTAATTGTAGCATCATTTGCCTNCGATAAGCGTCACAATAAGATTATAAATAAAAATTATATAACATAAAAATAAATAAAAATTAAATAAAGATATGTAATAAATAAATTTATTTATTTATTTATGTTTTGTTAATTGTAGCATCATTTGCCTTATTTATTGTATTAGACTATCATATTCTTTTTTTCTTTTTAAAAAATAGGTTTAAGTAATTAATAATCATTTGTATTCCTTTTAGTACGAAGGTATTTATTTTAAAAAAGGTTGCACATTAAAAATTTTCTTCCGTTTTTTGTCACTTTAAATTGGTGTATCATTTTCCTGATACTGTGTGATTTTCATCACTATTGGAGTATATAATTCCTACTTATTTAAAAATAAAATAAAATAAATTCTTTAATAAATATCCACCGACTAACTTAATCTATTGTTTATGCATTATTGAGTTTAATAACTCCTTTAAAAGATGAAACGCAGCAGCTGTTCTTGAAATCAAAATCAGACTACAGAAAATAAATCTAAGATAAAAGGGCTTTTCCAGAAGCTTCAACTCCGAATTCAATCTTCAGCATCGTATGATACCATTATAGGATATGAGAAATGAAGTGGAGAGGATGCTCGTTTAATTGCTTACGAAATGAAACGAAAAACTATAGAAAATAAACACAAAAAACTAAATAAACTATCGAAGAAGAACTCAACGGTAATAACAGCATTTAGAATTAATGATTTTCTTCTCTAAATCGCCTGAGTAAAAATGAACGAAAACATGAAAAGTTACGATGAGAGAAATAACGAGGCGAAAAAAAAAGAAAAATACAAACGAACAGTTAGAGGGCACAAAAAAACGTGAAAAATGTTATCTAATGAAGCCTTTTGAACTGATGAAACGACCGAATGGCATGCAATGCAACAGAAAAGCTAATGACAACGAAACTGCATATAGCGTGTCTTTGGGATGTATGGGTTTTTTACTACTTTCGGATGCTTCTGAAAAAAAATATTGTATAAATTCAAAACAAACATAAGTTTTCTTTCTGGTCCGGGAAGATAAACAAACTTTAAAAAATAATAACTTGTAGATTACAAAGTACATTTTATCTTAACAAATGTTAAAAAAAATTCTTTCTATAGTTATGCTCTGACTTTAAGTATCTGTAAAACTTCACAGCATTACTCGCTAGTGTGATTGTTCAGATTTCAATATCGTTTTTGTTACTTCTTCGCTTTAAAATTAACATAAAGTATGTACTTTTTTCTTTGACCTCATTTTGATAGGGATTTTAATATATATGTATATATATTTCCATTAAACTACAGTACACAAAATTGGAAAACAAACTTTGGATATTCCAGAGTGCGGCTACTCCCACAATTTTGAGTGAACATTTAAATCCATTGAAAAAATAGCATGTTTATTCAAATTAAGTATGTATTATTTTTACTGATTCCATTCATTTTATATAGCCAGCTCTAATTGATTAGCATATTTAAGGTTAATTACAAGATAAAACTNTAGGCGCTGTCGTACCACAGGTCCCTGGTTGGATCCTTGGGTCGGGCAAGGTTGACTCAGCCTTTCATCCCTTCAGTGGGTCGATAAATGAGTATCAAGCATGCTTGAGAACTAAACACTGAGGGTTCCGCGTCCGGCTGACCACCTGACCGGAACATCTGCTCCTGCACCCCAGAACCCAAGGTCAAGAAAACTGAGATGGGTACAGTAGGCCTTTGCCCTCTATGGGCTGTCGCGCCACTGAGTTTAGTTTAGTTTTAGTTTTAAGGTTAGGCTTACTTAAGGTTAGGCTTAGGAATTAATAAGATCGCATCTTTTAAAATCAAACCATAAGATTAAAAACTTTGTGGTGCTCTCTAATTTTAATTTTGAATATTGCATGAGTATAATACCCTACATGTGTAATTGGAGTGTAGTTTTTTTTCTTTTTTTTTAAGTAGCATTTAGCGAAATCCCCAAACAATTAATAAATATTGAAATCTAAAATCAAGAGGAAAAAAAACGTTAACACATATTTCGTAAATTAAACTTTTTAAGAGTGTCGTTCATGGGTTCTTCATTATTCTAGTAACTGGAATATAGTGAGACAGCTTTTTTTTAATCTATCCAAGGGAAAAAAGTTGAGTTTACAATTTTAATTCAGTCTTTATAGTAACCTTGAGGATTACATGAAAAAATTTGATAATCTTGAAATTTTTCTTCTTTGTTTTTATCCTATCTAACATTTGAAAGAGTCATTTTGCGTACTTTAGATCATTAATTTTACATTATTATCTTGTGCTTTAGATTTGATTTATTAATTACATGCAGTATCTGAAAGATTTAAGGAAATCGTATTATTTAACCTGTATCTGAATGCTGTATAAGATAACAGGAATTTTATCTTAAAAAAAAGAGAAAAAAAAGACATAGGCTATGAACACATATTGAAACTAAAAGTACCTTTTGTCATAAAAAAATATTGATAAAATGTACTCCCTGATGAATTATTGCAGCTTCAAAGAAAGCACTAAGTGGTCAATTTTTTTATTTAAAAATTATTTGTACCTTCAAAATCAAGCATTTAACATTCATTACTTTTAAAGTATAACTATAACGATAACCACATTCTGTCTACACATATTGCTTAACAAGTACATTTTCTAAAAAATATTTATTCAAATTGGGCTGAGAAATAGCAATGATCGATTTAATAATGTCACTTAATACAATTTAAAGTTTAGCCCATAAAAAGCATCACGTGACATAACTGATACTGATAATAAAATGAATTTCCAACCCTTTACCAAACATTTCAGTGCCTATTGGATTACAGATGATAATATAAAATGCAGCTTTTAAACAGAGGCTGAACAACATAATTTGAATTGAAAATAAGCAATGATATGACGTGAAGCAAAATATAAAGGGTATTTATTAGTTTCTTTGTAATTATGTCTGCAACTGCTTGAGAATCAGATTTTTAGAAAAAAAATAAAGTTTTATTTTCCCTTGCTTGATATTTTAAGAGTTATTATTATTTTTTTTGTTGATAAAACTGACATTNATATATTGAAAAAAGGGAGGAAAGGAAAATTGCACCTTTTAATGGAATACTGTTCAAATTTGTTTGCATATTTCTTATGATTAAAGTGAAATATTTAAATTTTTGTAATTGAATTGTTTGATTTATAGCAATTTTATTTCGATAATTTATTATTTAAAAATCACTATTAGTATAGAGATGATATTTTTTTTCGCAAAAACACACTTTTCTATACCCAATAATTTAACTTTCAAAATAAAATACTTCTTTCCACTTTTTTATTTCAAGGCAATTTCAATTTCGTTTTTATGTACAAAAAAATATTCTTTCTACTTTTTCATTTAATTATTTAATTTTAATAATCCAAGTCACACTATTTTGCATACTTATGAAATTCTAATATTCATGACAAACGATATTCATGCAATTAATATTTCTGACTTCTACATCTTCTAAATGTTTTAGAAAGTTAAAAATAAAAGTATCATATGCGTACCTATCGATTATTAAAATTTTGTAACTTAATCATAATTTATTTAACTATGCTGCATTCTTTATGGTAATAATGTCATATTTTATTTTATTCCAGTATTTTACTAATAATCTTATTTTTTTTTACAGGTAAGTGTCTTCTATGAACTTTTTCTCATCGGTTATAAGGGTATGTATTGTAAATTTAGTATCTGAAAAAATTTATAACAAGTTATTTTAAAATATTTTATTTTGTCTCAAACATATCATACTTAAAGTTAAAAATATTAAAATGTTTTCGCTTAATTCTACGTAATTTTTAATTATTTTGAATATAATGCTTCAAATATTTTCACCTTGCTGCCTTTTTGCAGCACTTGAAAATCAGAAAAATGTGAGTTATTTTCTTAAACAAAGAAATTTAAAAATTCTTTTCCACAAAATATTTCGTATTTAACATTATATAAAGCACATGACGCTTAAATATTAAAAGAATATTGAAGGAAAGTGATGCAAAACCTTTTAAACCACTTTTTTCCCTTTTAAATAAGAAGTAAATAATAATATAACTTTTTAAAGCAATTAAATTGAAATTCCATTAGCTATTTAAGATTCCTAATGCTACTAAACTTATAGAAAATATAAAATTCTGAATTAAACCGTTGGCAACAAGCAAATTTAAAGTATTTTTATAATTTTAAAAATTCCGAAGGAATATAGAACATGTAGACGTCTGGTTTAAGGATTAGCAAAATCATGTACCTTCAGAAAAAGAAAAAAACATCTAAAGCCAAGATATAAGCATACCAGTTTGAAAATAGGTATGGTTCAGAAAATGTATAGAAAGATCTTGATTTCTAAAAAAAATTAAGCAGGAAAAAGTATGAAACGAATACTATCTTTTATTGTATCTAAGAGTTTTAAAATTCTCAAAGTCAAATTAATGACCTGTAATATGTACGAAAAGTAAGGTAACTGGCTTCTCAAAAGTATGTTTGATATTGTCAAATGAAGATATGAGTTCTCTCATTTTGTGTGTATATATTTTGAGTATAGGTTTTTTTTTGCACCAGTGACCATTTTATTGAAAATTGCAGTTATAATGCCTGGAATGATGAAAAGAAATATAAATATTAGTGTATAAGGTGAATGAAACTAATATTGCTGTGGAGTGTGTAAACTCTTAAGTCTGATAGCCACGCTAACGAGGACTGGTTTCATCAGAGGATTTATAAAGAGAAGAAGGGATCATCTGACCTCTGACTTAAGACTTTTATTAGTTTTTTTAAAGGGAAATTTTATTTTATTGTACAATATGTGAAGAAGAGTTTTATAAACTTTTAAATCAATCATAGTTTTTCTAATTGTTAAGGAAAAAGATAGGAAATAAAGGTTTTAATGGTGAAAATAAATTTAACCACCTTATTGAAAACTTGCACACTTCTTGATGTATTTGACAAGATAAGAATTTGTTAATGCTGATATGTTAAAATAAGTTTGCTTTTTTTATAAACGCAATTTATTTTAAAACACTGGGGGGAAAATTTTTGGCAAAATTACCGTACCGTATAATAATAAATTTTCTGGTAATAAAAAACAAACATAATTCTGGTTAAAAAAAATCAAAATGCACCAATCATTAACTTCGTAATTTTTTCGCTCATATGGCAACGGTTTACTGGCCATTCTGGTTTTTAAAATTACAGTTTTTATTTTCCGCACATTTAGTACAAAGTACCAAACTGAAAAGTAAATTTTATCGACTAAAATTTTTTCCTGACGAGATCTAAGGTATCAGGAAGAATTTATCAAATTTTACCTCATTTACAAAATTTTATCAAGTAATATAAAGTCATATTTTTTGTTTCATTGTTAATTACACCGAAATCTTTACCAAGGTGCGTCGGTAAATTGCATTTTGTTTTCCTTAAATTCAATTGCATATTTTTTTCGAGCTCAACTATGTAAAAATTTAGGTTAAATCATTTGTTTATTATTTAGCAAAATTTTGTCTAGAATATGTCTTCAAAATTTATGTAAGAGATTTATGAAAATGTTTTCTGCCAGGACACTCATCTTTTAGAGGCCTATGGAAAGAGGTTCTGTTTGTTCTCAACTAAATTTTAATTTCTTCAGATAAACATTTATAACTTATTGTGAAAATTTGACTTCATCTGGCGTTTTAACTTTAACAATACTATATTATTTTTTTCGCATATTATAAACTAATTTAAGAACAGCATTCTTTTTTGGCTTTCAAAACACGCCTGTGTTTTTTTTCACTTTAAACTGAACTAAGAGCAAACAGCGTTGTATTTGCAACCACTAGTTAACTTTTGCTTTTTATTCTGAAAATAATTTTAAATATATAAAATAAACTTTTTTTAATACGAATTTTTTTTGTAGTGCATATACAATTTATAATTTAAAAGATTTCTATTTTACTATTATATATGAAAAAATACAAAGCATCAGAAGCATTTTTCTAAAACTTTGCCTAAAAAAAACTAGAATTCGAAGCTTTCGCTTGCCAAGAAACTTGAAACTTTTCAAATAACTTGCATCGACCTCTTTTGCAGTTGAATAAAAGAAATTCCTTTTGTATTTTAAATGTTTCTTCGTATTTTTACTTCTATTCAACAAAGGACTGAATTCTTCGCTCAATATTTTGATCAATAAGATTTCCAAAGGCATTTCTTGGAAGTTTTACCTCCTAAATTTATTCTATGTTTGGGCTTGCTTTACTAAGTATATTTACATGATAAGCGATATTTTCTAAACTGAATAGATTTTTATTCTCAGAATTGAATTACATATTTATTTATTTCATAAAAATCAGTTTATGAAACATTTAATTCATGGATATTATCGTCAAAATGAAACCAGTCTTAGTTTTGTAACTAAAGTCACAAAAAATAATATTAGGCATGTTTTTATTTAATAAATGAAAATGGGAGATGGTATTTAGTTTTTGATCATGTTATTCAATAAATAAAAAATTACACATACACAAACACTTAATACAATCTCTTTTTTTTGTTTGTTAAACTTAATTAAATGAGTATTATCTTAGAATGATCTAAAATAAAATTATCTGTAAAAATAAACTAAAATAATGTTCAAAAGTGTTTTTTTCGTATGTTTATATAATCGCGTGAGCTGATGAAAAGATTATATCTTTTATTTCCCGGATTTTCAGAAATTTTTCTTTTTCCTTTTTTTTGGGATTTTTATTATTTTCAATATTATTCTTTTTTCCTTTTTCAATTGTTCCGTATTTTTTTTCCATGTTTTCTTTACATTTTGTATATATATATATATATATATATATATATATATATGTATGGGTGATTCTCCCAAAATANTTTCTTTTTTTCATATATATATATATATATATATATATATATAAAACACTCAGAAATATTAGACTAAATTTTACAAAAGAAATTATTTTTTAATCTATGAACAAAACCGGTAAACTTAAGAAGTTTATGATTTTTCACATTCGTTTATAAAATTTTGTTTTTTTCGTAACAAGAGATATCAAATCAAAAATTGGATTTTGTAAACATATATTTCGCTTACGCACTACTGTGAGCTTTTAATAATTATTATGTACTCTGAAAAATATCCTTTTTGTTAAGAACTATACGAATATACTAAATTTAATTAAATATTTACAAGACTCCACAAAACTAAATTAAACTATGGAAACTCAATTTAGTTTTGATTAATTTTCAAACCGTCTGTTAAATTATTCATAGCTTGATTACACTAAGGCATTTACTCATTTAATATCTTTGTAGATATTTGGCATATTTAGGCAATTTATATTCTTCGAGTTAAAAGTAACAATTTATTCAAAACTAAACAAATTATTGATATAATAGCTTCTTACATAGTTTTAGTTAAATTTCAATTAATAATTTTTTATATTAATTATTTGCGAATTATCTGTGTTTGATTTTATTACCAATCTTAGTAAATCATTTTCCAGGCATAATAAATATTTAAACTGTAATGTATTGATCATCTTAAGATCTTAAAGGAACAAATTATGATGAATTTTAAACATGTAAAATATTTCGACAATATCTAGTAACTTAAATTGAAAAGCAGTGAAATATCAGTGAATCAATGAAACTTAAATTAAAAATTACAGGAAAAATTGTAAAATATTTTAATAAATTAGTAGGTTTCAAACAAGGCAATTTTTCTTGTAATATAGTGTTTAAAAAGGGAGAATAAAACCTATACTTAAACAAATAAACACTCTGTGCTATATTATATACCCAGCTATTTATATAATATAGCACATATATATTATATATTATATAAAACACACAATATTGTCTAAGTGAATTTGATTAAAAATTCAAAAATTTATTACTGAAATCCATGTTCATTCAAAAATTATATTTACAAAGATTGCCTTTTTAAAAATTACAATTTACAAAATTATATTTTATGATTACCTTTTAAAAAATTGCAACGATATTATTTTTTAAAATAATTATTGTCACTTAAAAGATAATAAATGATTCAAATAAACCAAGATACAATCCTTAATGTCTAGTTAGATTTTACACTACCGTTATAGAAAAAGTTGGTTTACGATTCAGAGATATGACTTTTCAATACTCAAAACAAGGAGGATCATAAAGTTGAATTTAATTATATAGTAAATGTTTACTGTAATAGAATAAGAGCATTTAGGTTACTAATGCATGAGTAAGTACTATTTTACATCATAAACATTTAAATGTTTTCTGAGTGAGTTTACATTATTTATGTAAATTCGTTTCAATTTCTATAAACATAAACACAGATTTAGAATAAGTTTTCAAGAAAAATGATATTGTTCATATGCTTTTGGCTACTTAAAAAAAGTTTGTGAAAGTTTTAAGAAAAGTATTACTGAGAATTTTATTAGTAATATTAATAGGAAATCTAGTGTTGTTGAATACAACCCTAAATTATTTAAACTAAATAAATATAATATGATAAATTAATACGATACAATTAATAAATATTTGGATAAAATTCTATACTTAAATTTTGATAGACATTTATACTATATATCTTTAAAATTTGAAAACAAATGCCATAAAATACGAAAGTGCATTTTTCCCTGACAATACATGAAGATAGTGCGAAAAAATTGTAGATAAATGATTGTTACTAAGTGCAAATACAAGTGAAATATCTTTAACGTTTTGTTGAGGGACAGAAAAAATTAAATGCATGTATATTTTATTTAAAATTTTGATAGAAATTTATATTGCCTATCTTTAAAATTTAAAAAGCAAAATAAAATGCCATAAATAATCATGTACAATTTTGCATGGCAATACATGAAGATAGTGAAATAAAATAGTAAATAAATAAGTGTTACTAAGTCTCGTAAAAATTTAACTTTCTTAATAGGATTTCTTAAAGTAAAGAAGGCGAGCGCTACTTAATCCATTTTCCAACTCCCTTTTGGCTACAAAAATAAAGAAAAAAAAAACCAAAATGTTTCAAAAATTCCCGATTTCTGTCGCTTTATTTGCTTTTACCCACGTTACACCTCTTTTTTTCTTCCTGAACATTTCCAGGAAACGTTGGACTCGTGGAAAGATAGAAAAAGTAAAGTCTTTTCAAAACTAAAAATTGAATCGAAGCAAATAATGGTGCAAGTTCAGGCTTGCTTTGATGTTTCTTGCGTTGCTAAGCAAGCCATCTTATAAACTGTTTACGGTGCTAGACTTTTGTGCTTATAAAAACTTTTCCTTCTCCTAAGAGTTGTCCTTAGAGGTCTTTCATCCAAATGAGATTTATTTTTCTGGAAATGTCTTGTTTGATGATCGTTTTTTTTTAAGTAAACACAATTCTATTCTTGACATATATCGTCTTAGAGTATAAAAAAATAAATGCTTTTTAAGCAAAATATATATCAGAAAAATTGGAAAGCGTCTTACAAGTTTCTTTTAAATGCATAGAAATTGTTTTTTCATAGTTTGTTGATGATTTGTTTCTAGATGAAAATTTTACATTTAGTATTCACGAATAAATATAATTAGAATTTAGATAATACAAATAATTATATAACTGAAAAATATATACTTTAGATAATATAACTAATGGACTAAACCCATTTTTACGCTTAAGATTTTCTCCGTTTATCGAGTTTTGTGTTGTGCAATTCACGAAAAAAAAAAAAAAGAACAACGTCTGAGTATCTGTTATTCTCAGGATCTGATTTCGTACACTACCTTTGTTACTTTTTCCCCAATAAGTTTCAGAAGTAGTTGCAATTTTTGTTTAAAAAGAACTGCTACAAGAAAAATGGCTGATTTTTTTAAATAAAAATTCGTTTGCAATAACAAAATAGTGCAGTCAGAGCAATAAATTAAGAGAGAACCTTCCAAATATTCCAGTTTGAATGATCTGAGATGCCTTTCGCCATTGTTTAAGGCTTTGAAACTAGGTGTTCACAAAATATGCATCCCCACCAAATAGAATGCGGCTAACCTATGAATTTTATTTCTGTTTCTCCTCCATTTCCTTTGCAAAACGTAGGTCTCCTTTTGACTCCCAATAATTTGCATTGTTAGCGTTTTAATGTCAAGATAAAAGTTCCCAATTTATTTTTCAAAATTATGATTAAAAAATTAATAATAAAATTAAAATAAAATTAAAATTTTTTATCATACTTAGCTTAAAACTTACCCTTGAATCAATTTCCTTTTACATCATATTAATTTTCTTTTTTTATAACTGTCTTCAAAGTTTGAAAGAAATTACATGTAACTTGTTTCTGTTTGTAATTCGTTAATTACTTTCCAATTCAGACGAAGCACTGAAAATTAAATTTATATTTCTGTTGTTTCAATGCGTTTGTCATCTCTTAAGTATAAACTCTTATTTAGGTCTACTTACTTTTGAAGTATGTTTAGGCCAACTTACTCTTGAATTTTATTTAGGCCTACTTGCAAGCACTTGCAGTTACGTTAAAAGTCTAATAAATGTACTCAGAAACGCATCGATTATAACTTTTTGTAATTTAAAGCAGCAGCGAAACAAAGTTAATAAAGTAGAAAAAATACATTAGTAGAAATAAACATTCATGTACATGACCATAACTTAATTCTATCGAAAATTTAAAAGACAATGACAATGGAAAGAAAATGCCAATGACTAACTGAAATGGAACGTTAAAATATTTAAATGAGATCACAGAATTTGTATATTAACTTGAACAAGTGAATATTTGTCCACTGTTGTTTAATTTGGGTCACTCATAAATAGACAGTTACAACCACTATGATATTCGCACGTAATGGCAGTCTATCACACAGTACAAGGAGTGTGATTTCGCTATTGCAACCCAAGGCTGTGTTCAATTTCGAGCAGATTTAGGCATGATGTTTATGATATCATTTCCAATTGGAAATGTATTAGGTTGTTGTATATAAAATGGCGTGATTTGCATTTGAAATGTATTTACAGAAGAACGTTTGTCACCCTATTTTCCTTATGCTTTTGTTTGTAGTTATAATTTAGATTACTAAATTAACATTTCTACATGGATTTTTCTCAAAAGTGATTCATTTTGTTATTCATTTTGAATTTCTTACGAATATGGATTACAAGCCTCTTTTCCTGCAAACTGTTAGGTTTAAGAAATTTCGGTCTAGAGATTTTTCCTTTAAGCTGAATCCCATTTTATCATTCAGAGAATTTGATACCAGACTGAAATTTGACCATACAACAATATCACGATACTTTTTTGAAATTGGAAAAGTGAAAGAAAAATGAATGACAATGCTCAGTCATTTGACAACTCCATGACAATGGTCGGTCACATGGACCCTATAAAAAGATTGCAAAATGAAATTAATTAAAATGAAAAATTGTGCAGCTACCAGCTTACTCCCCGAATTCTGTTTCTCTTTAAGATTTATCATAGTTTTTACTGGCTAAATACTACGAAAACGAAGGCAGTCTGAAAAAATAAATATCAGAGTTTATTGATTCAAAGACCAAAATTTCCTATGACAGGCAATTATGAATAAATATATCGTTTTGGAAAAGTGAATGGTAAAGTATATTTTAAGAAAAAGAATAGCTTTTGTTAAAAATATGAATTTTTATTTACTGAAAACTCTAATATTTTTAACCACACCTACCTTATATTATAACTTATTACTGTTGAGCATTTGTGGAATGAAAATTAAATATTAATTTTTTATTTCACTTGCTTAGCGTGGTCTCTCTTGAAAGTAGTATCATTAAAAGAAGATTTTATGAAATTTGGCAGAATCATTCTTATAAATATTCAAATTTTTTTACTGAAAATACACATATTTTATTAAATTAATGACAGTCGGTTGATACGATGTAAAGTTTTTAAAACTAAACCACTGAGAAAGATATATAATAATGAATAATAATAGCATAATTATGATTTTAAAAAAATCACAAATAAAAATTTTAATGAAACTAGTAAGACTAAACTTATTGTTTTAAAATAGTAAGATATTTTAAACTTCAATTTAAATTAAAAAAACGACAAACCTTGAAACTATTTTTAACAACGATATTTCTCTTTTAATGAAATTTGAAATTGTGCCTTCCTACTTTTATACTGTGTTGTTTTGTTGTTCTTTTCTATTTTTTGATAAAATTAATAAATCTAAATATATATGTTGTAAAATTTACTTAATTACTTATTTCATTCTTGAATTTGCTATTTTTTTAATACTCATCTTTTTAATGATATCGTAATTTTATCATCATTATAAATAAAAATGTTAAAGCATGAAATCCAAACATCATACGAAAGAATCTCAAAAACTTATTTATTCTATATCTAACCAAATTTAGTGGATTTGACAAGTTTGATTTATTAAAATAACTCTCTACTCAAATAACAGTTTATGCAACTTTTTTTGTTCAAACATTTCAATCGATACTTTTATTTAGTTTGAAACTAAATGAAGTGATGAATAATTAATTTGAAAAGGCAACGAAACAAATATTCCATGCCTACCTATCTGCAGAGCAAATGAGCTGAATTTTAATTAATGTCGATATTTTTTTAAAACAAATTACAGTTACAAATGGAAATTTCAAATGATTCGTAACCTTTCTCGTGACAAATCGCAACATATGTACACAAATTTTAAAATAAAAATTCCCCCTGTCGCCAAAAGCGGCTGACATAGAAGTAAAGTAATAAAAACGCAAATGTTTTAGCTGGTTTTAATTAAAAATTTCTCTCCGTGATAAGATCAGCCGTTAATCTTTTCTCTCATTATCGCCAAAAAAGTACTAAATTCTCTAAAGTTGCGCCGTACCCCTTGGTAATTATTCCTTACTCGTTAGTTATGATTCAACTTTTGATGAAGGTACAGTTTAAATGAAAGAAGGAAATACATTTTTAGCAATCTTTAAAAATATTTTCTTTTTTTTCATTCGTTTAGTAAAAGAATGTTTGAGATTAGAAATTGGAAGCATATTTTTCTAGAAGTTTATTTGTATATTTAAATGTTTGAGAAAAAGGGTAAATTATATATTTCAAAACATCATGTTAAATTAGAAATCAAGAAAACCAACTTATACGAAAGTACTAACTTACTTACTTGCCTGTAGATTATATATTATCTTTGTTATGTATGTGGGACTTATATATATGGGAATATATGGGAAGTTTGTTCACATATTTTTGAAATACTACACTTTTTACAAATAAATTTTTAAAAACTATCATCATCAACAACAATAAAACTTTTCGGTCAATAAAATTATTATCAACCATATCAACAACAATTATCAAAATTTTTTTTTGTTTTCATTTTTTTTAAATTTCTTTTTATTTCCAATGGCAGAAATTGACAAACTCTTAACAAGATGAATAAACATAGATAAGACAAAAAAGTCAATGACTCATTAGCAGATGCCTAGCACTCCAATATCTGTTCATCTTGGAGTCTCCGTGTACAGCCGAACTTCCCATCAAGTGCTTCCTACCCATTACCTGAAATTTCCTACAGAGTGAGCAATTCGGACTCGTAAAAATACCAATGCGATGGAGGTGGTGCGCAAGACAGTCATGACCCACCGCAAGTCTAAATTCTGCCACAGCATTTTCACGGGGTCTGTCTGAAATGCCCCGGTCTAAAATGTTCCCCCAACCTTTCAGGGATATACGGGAAGAAAGGAACACTTTAAATTTTTCGACATTAAATTTTTGATGTAGATTTTCGCGGAATGAAATGATCCATTGGAAATTGGTTGTTGGACAATTATCAACAATAATAAAATTATTCATCGCCAACTACAAATTACCCACCCATAATGTATGAAAACAAAATTCTGTATAGTAAACCCCAAAAAATGACCAACTAACAGCAATAATTGTATTAATTGTAGTAAAAGCAGTTCAATTTTAGATTATCGGCAAATAAATTTCAAATTTATTAGCTATAAGAAATTCACTATTAATCATTAATTTTCTCTTAAAATAGTTCCCTTACTAAAACCCATTTTTGTATCGAATTGTTTTTACTTGCAAATGAATATAAGTTTTAACTCCCGGTTTTTAATTTTTTTTAGCAATTTTTAAATCATCATATTGTTCCAGGAGAATAACAATGACGTCATTTTTGGAGTTTAAATGCAGATGAAAATGTCTGATATTGTTTCAAAATGAAACCAGAGGATATCAAGAGAGTGAATATTAAGTTCTTAGTCGAATTTAACTACACATTTATTTATTTTTTGTTGTTTATTTACGATAATATTAGTATAAGTACAACTTAACTGATTTCTTAATAAATGAAAATGCAGTCATTGGGAGTTTATTATACGGTCTAAAACTGCGAGTTAATTTAGTATTCTCAACTCCTAACTTTATAGCACTTTGTTTAAATTAAGTAAATAATTCGAGATTATAGTGCATGCACAGCAACAAGTTCCACAACTTGACACACAAACTTGGGTAGTCAAAAAAATATATATTTTGTTTTAATTATACTCATTTCTTTTCACATGGTAAGAGTTCATTAATTTCCGAAAATTGGAAACAATTAGCAAATTTCAAAAATGACAAAACTTGATATTTTATTTTAATAATGATTTTAAACTGATTTTCTCTTAGTTTTAAAGTAAGTGAACAACTATTATTACATAATAGTTGCTCAGCAAGATTCAGAAGAGGTCATTAAGGTATACTAATTACAAAATATTTATAATTTTTTATAATTTATAGTGAAATGACAAATAGAAATATTCTTGCTAAAATAATATCACTCGTATACTTTGTGTAATTTAATTATGATATAAAATGCTAAAAATATACAACAATAATAGGCTAAAATCAATTATTTGTCTTAGGTGAAAACTAATAAGAATAAATTTACAGTGTATACTGAGAAAAATCTGTTACATCTAATAAAATTGTTGTCATCAATATCCTTCTGCGTTTCAAATTTTTTTCATTTACTTCAAGTACATGAAGAGAAGTACTAACGCTTAAAATATAATGAAAAATATATTACTTAAGTATAATTTCAATTATATTTTAATCGCTTCAACTTCTAACTAGATTTAATGATCCTCTTATATTCCTTCTTATAAATTTACGCAATTAATTTGCTTAATTTCTGATTTAACTATTCAATGCGTATACCCCATCTGTATCAGACACATTTCTGAATCATCATTTAAACTTTAAATAAATAGAGTTTTTAACTGTTTATTATTGTACCCCACCTGTATGAGATAAACTTTCAAATAATCGCTCATATTTTGTTATTAATAAAATCCTAATTTAACTTTTTATATTATTATGTTAAATATAATATTACATAATATTATAGTTAACTGTTATTTTATTTCATTACATTCATTATACAATTATTAACTACTTTACCCCATCTGTGTCTGTCAAATTTTTAAATCATCATTGAAATTTCAAAATATATTTTGTAATGAATAAAATAATATTTTATTAATTAATTACTTCACCCCATCTACACTAGTGGAATTTTCAAATAATAATTCAGATTTTGAATCATATTGTGTATTAATAAAATTATAATCTATCTATTTATTATTTTGATTCATATGCATCAATTAAATTTCTAAATCATCATTCAAATATTAAATAGACTTTGTTTTAAAAAAATATTCTTTAGCTATTTATTATTACAAAATACACGTATCAGCGAAAACTTAAATCTAGCACTCGAATTTTAAAACATAATTTGTAATAAGTAAAATTGTAACTTAATTATTAATTATTATGTCCCATTCATATGAGTAAAACTTCTGAATTGTCATTCAAATTTTAAAATATATTTTGTAATAAAAATGTATAATTTAACTATTTATTACTTGACTTCTGTTTCAGTTAAATATTTCAATCCTCATTCAAATTTTAAAACATAATTTGTAATGAAGAAAATTGTGCGTAAACTATTTATTTATAAAAGCTTTTACCATATTAAAAGTAGTCTTAGTTGATTAAGATACAAGTTATTCGCTGTCTCCTATTTGTCACAGGCTCTCCTCATCTGACAAAGTAGTAAAATTAATGCTACAGTTTCGAAATAACTTTTCGTGGACTATGTCACGCACCTATTTCATTATTAATGAACAGCATTCTTGAGATCAACAAACAAACATAAAGGTACTGAATCAACACCCCTTATGTTTCAACAACGTGTTCCCGCATGTTTCTGATCAGGCAGTACATTGGAGACCATAACTGAGTTTACGTGCAGCTGTCGACGCATTAGCGTGTTTAATGTTAAACAAGCTGTTCGTTGGTTGAGAAGCGAAATAAAAAACTAAGCATTCGACCTTTAATCGGTAGAATAAATCGTTTCAATTTAATTATGCATTCACTGGAGAATTTTGTCGAAGATAATAGTGAAATAAGTAAGAATATTGAAACTTAATATTGTTTAGTTCAAGTTGAAATTTCTAACGGTCACTTTTCTTGGAAACTAGACATTTTGGCACTTAAGTCTGGGTTGGTAATAGCTATGCTGGTTTGAAAATCATGAGTGGACGCATTTATTTGCAATGTCAAATAAATTTTAAAAAAGATAAAGAGTAACCTAAAAGATGTAAATGTTTAAATGGTGTTTAATTCGAATACAATTCACTTGACATCAATCGTTTAAAAGTAATTTTGATGAAAAGTTTAAAAAGAAAAGAAAAGACACTGAACTCATCTATTAATGCTGCATGTAAACTAATATTTTTTAAATTTCTTTTTCCTACAGTAATTTTTAAGATAGGAGTACTTCATAAGACTTTATATAAATTTTTGGCATCTAAATGCGAAGATAAGACAAAAGCCTTTGATTTGAATTATCTATATGCAATTTAAACAAGGTCAGATTTAAACACATGAGGGTCAAGTAATGGGTTAAATTTAAATTAAATTGAATAAATTTAAGAACCATCTGCTGTTATTTTACTAATTCATAATTTTAGCACTTAAAACCAAACTAAAATGGTTTGAAAAATTTGGAGGAAATAATACGAAATATTATAAATATAACGACGAAATCATAAATATTATTTAGACGAAAATTAATTTAGTTAATAAATTAATGACAGTTTAGCTCATAAATTAATTGTTGTTGTTGTTGTTGTCGTGTCTATGCAAGCAGTGCTAGTGCAAAGATTAGAGTCTTCCATAAGTCTTGATAACGAGATTTGCAAGTTCTGGAGCCCGATGGCCGTGGAGAATTTCGATGGGGGGTGCTCCAAGTTGAAAGAGGGAGCCGATAATGGCCTGGCAGTCAAAAGCATGGTCTGGAGTAAGTTGTAAATGAGGACAGTACTTGCAGATGGGATAGGATTTTATATTGGTGTGTGAGATCTTCATACCTTTGAAATGTCTAGAACGTAACCTAGCTATTGTAGAGGAGACGTTTCTCAGGCAGTTTAGATCGGGGATTGTTGCCCTGCTAAAAAGCTGGTAGTAAATTAAAATTAATTAATAAACTAAATTTAGACGAGCTATTATAAACATTAAATAATTTAGAGTCATATAATAGAAAGTAAAAGAGTAAAATGGGTTTGATATAATATATAATAAAAAATAAATCCATAATAAATTACAATTTAGTCTAAACTCACGAATTCGCATATATTTATATTTAAAATTTCCTTTCCCGGTAACTATTCTTCCAATTATTTTCAATATTTATCTAAACTAATGTAATTTAAATTAATGTGAGTTAATATAATTTTTGATACACTTAAATTTATTTTTTGCTTCAAATTATTTAAAATTAAACAATAAAATTACTAAGCAGTAAATGAAATTGTACTTTTTTGTGTTAATATTAGAAAATGAAAGAAAATCGTTTAGTTCCCAAGCACTTGTGACAAAGATGAGCAGGCTTATTAAGTAGTAATATTGCATGCCATCTTATATACCTCAGTTTTAATTCCAAATGCGAGTTCAATAGTTTTATTTCACAATTAAATTGATTAAAAATTTTCAGCAAATTAAAGGGCAAAAAAAAGGAATTGGTAGTGTATGCGTGGTCTGGCAAGCACAGTATCGTTAAAATATACTAAATATACTGAAATTTACCATGTTTTAAGCTCTATGGCAGGGGTGGGCAACCTGCGGCTCGCAAGCCACATGAGGCTCTTTGAAGGATTATTTGTGGCTCTTGATAAACGTACCCGAGTTCCTTTTTCATTTGTGTGCTATTGTATTTAAAAAAATATTATTATTCCGTACGTGTTTCAAAATGTATTTTAAATTACTGAGAACAAATATAAAAGACTAAGTGCAATGTTGTTCAATTCAAGGTGAGTTTTCCATTTCTAATGTAATTATGACACAAAAAGCATCTGGGGAATTAGAATTAATAGAGATGCAAGAAGATTAAGCTCTAAAATGAAAATAAAAGACGACGTCGATTACTGAATTTTGGAAATTTGTACCACAATCGAAAGGCTGCCTGTCGAATTATTTCAATATTCGGAACAACGTACTTATGTGAATCATTTTATTCCACTTTAAAATTCATGAAATCCAAGCACTGATCAGTATAAACTAACCAGCATCTCAAAAAAATTACTGAGAAGTGCTGTCACCAATTATTCTTCAAATTTTAAAGAATTATCACGAGAAGTAAAATAAATGTGTTTAATTTTTAATATTTAAATTCAATACGCATATCTTGCACTTTTACTTATATGTTTTCAATAAATATAATTCATGTAAAAAAAATTAATACCTTTTTCGCATACCTTTTAAATACGTATTTTATTGCGGCTCACGAAAAATTTCAAATTTAAAAAAATGGCTCGACTATTAAAGAGCTTGGCTACCCCTGCTCTATGGGAACGCCAAATAGCTCGGTAATTTTACGGAAGCACCCTGAATAAAGTTCGCAATAAACTGTAGTTTTATAAATTGTGATAAAGTTTGGTAAATTTTATTACCTTAAAATGATACCTTAGAGTATGGCAAAAATACCATTTATTCGATTAAATTTTCTTTTTAGTTTATGCATTTTTCAACTAAATGTGTGGTTATACGAATTATAACTTAGAAAAGTAGAATTTCCGATAAAATGATACAGCATGAACGAAGAAATTACTAAATGAATGGTTTAAGTAAAGTATAGTTTGAAATTAATTTTATACAAGAATTATGTTTTTTTTTATCAGAAACTTACCAGAATTTTAAGGTAATTTTATCAGAATTTATTTTCTTTTATCCGTGTGGAAAAATATCTATGGTCATTAAAACAGAAGTTAATACCATTTCTTGTTGCAGAAATTAACGATACGTACTAAATAAAACTTCCTCTACGAGTATTTACACTGGTTCTGGGCACAACAACTTCCCCTGTTAAATTCAATTATAACATTAATTATTCAAATTATAATTTAAAAAAGTTAATTCAAATTATAACAATCTTAATTTCCAAAAAAAGAGATAACAGTTAAATTTTCAATTTTTCATTTATAATCGTTTAAATCTAACTTTACACATTTTTAAAGTCTCATTTCGAAGTAAAAATAAAAGAAATATTCAAATAATTAAAGAAGCAATCGTCAGTGTCTTACCAAACATTAAAATATGTTTTAGCTTTAATTGAGTTGGAAGCTTTTTTAATCTTTATTACTGCTAGACAACAAATTTAATTACAAAGCTGTACACAGTTTATTTTCATTTTAAGAAAAAGGGGATTCACGTTGACACTGAATTCATATAAACTGTTCAATAATTCTAAACAGTTTAATAATCACATAGTAGTTAAGTAAATTAAAGAATAACTAAATACATTTAATAATGAAAATTTTTTAATTGAAAATGTTTTAGTTTTGAATGACCTGATTAGTTTATGTAATCTTCAATACTACAAAATACATTAAATTAAACAGCATATTTATTTTTATTTTCTGAAAAATAAGATTCTCGTAAACACGGAATTTTTATAAACTATTTGATATTCTGAACAGTTTAATTATAATAGATTACTGAGGAAAGCCAAACATTTTCATTATTTTCTAATTGGTTTTTAACGTGATTTAAAAGTTTAATTTAAAAAAGTAAGTGACAATTTGCATTATCAATTTATATTTACATATTAAGTTGCAGATTATCGCAGATTAAGTGTCAGTTTTGTATGTTTTTAATTAAATTTTTACCATAAAGAAACGAATACATACATTAAATTCTGGAAATACACTAATATCTGGAAGAAACAATTTTTACTTATAAAAGTGATAGTTTTAATTAAACCTAGTTTATGTAATCTTCAATACACTGTTAAGTAAATTAAATTACACATTACATTTATTCTTTATTTAAAAAAAGAGAAATTCGTAAACTTACAATTTATATGAACTATTTAATAATCCTGATTAGTTTAATTATCACAGAGTACTTAGAAGTAAGCCATAAATCTTCATTAGACGCCAACGTATTCTTTGACGTGGTTTAAAATTATTTTATTGCTTCACAAAACTTAGGATAAAGTAAGGCTGTTTATTCCCTAAGGTGTAAATATTTTCCTCTTTTTTTTACTGTTAACAGTAGGCTAGCATAAAGTGCTTTACCGTCAACTTTGTGTTTTTATTTTTTTGGGTATTATTTGCTTACTGGTATTAAATGGATTTTCTCTGTAGAAATGTTCTTTTATAAATATTTAATTTATGGTTGGTGCTTCACTTTAAATTGAAGTGACACTAAACCGCGCGGCAAAGAAGCTTTTTATCGATTACAGACGTGTATTAACTTTTTAATACGCATTAAAAATTCTTTTAAATATACGTTTTTTTATTTTGTTGTCTTTTTTTAACTTTTTTTAACTATAATAAGTTTCGAAAACTTTTAAATATTGATGACAAAAACTGCAAAGTAATTATAATTAAAGTATGAAAACAGGTGATATTTTTATTCGTCTATATATTTTACAATAAAAAGATAAATTATTTATGGATAAAAAATTCTGTCTTTAGAAAAATTTATTCTCTTAAGATTCGACACCTTTTTTTAAAGATTTAAAAAAAAGATTAGTTTATTTGTTTTATTTTGTGTAAAAGCTTATAAAACTGGCAAAAGATTTGTATTAATATAGTTTTTTAAATGATTATTTTTAGGTAAAAACAGGGCATATACGCTAAACACAGTAAAAATATTTTCTATCTCCTAAAACCAAAAATTCTTTGGGAAAATTATTTAGCAGACTATCAACTGTGCTTCTAATTATTATTTTAAAAGCAAGTGTATGTACTATTGAGTTAGGAATCAATGTAGATAAGAGAATAAATTTCTAAACATTTCCGTATTTATATTTGCGAAAAAACATGCATGAAAAATTAAATTCTACTTTCACCTCTTAGCCTGTAGTTAAAAATATACGTACTATAAGCATAAACATGCATGAAAAAATTGTCGACAATTGTAAGCACATTATGAGATATCGGGTTAAAGGTGGCGTACAATGAGAAAATATCTGGTTTTAAAATAATCGCATTTAAAAACTTAAAATTATTAGTCTATTTACTGTTATCACCTTTCGCAAAAAATTCTATAACTTTGTAAATAATTATAGTACAAGCAAAAGTAAAATATTTTAGAAAGCTATTTTCCTCTAGGAATTTAAAATTCTTAATAAATTCATTTTTGAAAACGTTACCCAAAATCATGTTTTTGCAGTGGTCTGATATCCTAACAAACTGCTTTTTTAATTTCAAAATGTTGCTAGGCTTAGAAAAAAATATGATATTTCCTTTAAAAAATTGAAATATTGTGCTGAATTACAAAACTGGAATTCTAGAGTATAAGCGATGTCTTCTTTTAAATCAATGAATAAAATTTGTAACGCTGAAGATGATTCTTTTCGTTTTATTTTATTTTGCCAAATTATTTTACAGTTTAAAATTGCATTAATTACAAAAACTAGAAACTGTTATGTTAGTGGAAATATCTGTATTAGTAATCTTTGGAATTAGTTATCTATTGGTAATCTAAGAAAATTTTAAAAAGTGAATAGAAGAAGAAAGGTTAAATTTTAATCAATTCTTATCTTTTGAAGTAAATTAATGCAATGGTTTGCATTTGCAAATTTTAAAAAAAAATTGAAAAAAATATAATAAAGCAAAATGTTTTGTGTATATGAGTATGTAATTTATACAAATCCACAATTCTCTTTCCAAATTTGGTGTCTAAACGTTCTAAGACTAGGTGGACCTGATTGTCTACTTAAAAACTACCTCCGACCACTGGTTCTCGCTCATCATCCAAAAGAAGGAGTTTTCCGTAAGATTTGATAAATATTTTATTATAAGGTGATTTGCTTACTTTCAGATCGAATCAATCAAAAATTAGTTTATCGCATGTTCTTATTTATAGTTAAATATGCGTTGGTATTGTACATAAGCGTATGTGCTCTTAGATACACACAGCACTCTTTAAAACATAATATAGAACAAAACTTAAATCATACAAACTGTCAAAAAATACAGAACGATATCTAATAAACAAGAAAGATAAGAGAAGTAAACTAAATAAAATAAACATACTAATGCAGGCTATGCAGTTGCTTCCGGTACATGTTTGGTTTATCTTTGCTTTTTTTTTTTTTTTTTTTTTTTTTTTTTTTTTTTTTGGTTTCATATATTAGGTTATCATGCAAAGTAGAAACAACTTTAATAATTCAACGATATATGATAATGACGTTACAAATTTCATTCATATTTAAAAAAGTGTTGCTACGATCTGTTTCTTTTATTGATACTTGCTTTTTTAAAGCATGTCTGTATAAACCTTAATAATGGAAACTGAACAAGAACTAATTAAATTAAATAGAAGTTAACTATGGAGTCCTGAATATAACATTTTGAATAATAATATATGCATAAATAATATTTCCTTAGTGAGGTGAACTTTCTTTTAGGTAGTTAAGATTGTGGTGAATCTTATTTTACGAAACCACACCAGAAAATTATAAAAAAATAAAGGTCATATATATATATAGGTGCCATGACTGTGTAGGATAGTAATATAAGGTACTTAACCATCTCGAATGGCGGTAAAAAATCTATTAGTACAGTTCCTATTTTATGCACCTTGGTAAAATAGTTTCTCATAACCACGGAAATACCAAAAGAATGTAATAGCACATTGAATAAAGCTTTGCCTACGTCAATAATAGTTTGACGATTTTTTACGGCATTCGAAATAAAAACCGACCTTGTATTGTTCGCTAAAAATGATTACAAAAATATTAGTTTCATTGCCTATTATTTTCATGAATTACAATGAATTAATTCAATATTTTTAATATTTTTTTCACTCAGTATAAAGAACGGGTATTCAGCTAGTTGATAAATAAATTATCTGAATGACCTAAAACTAAACGCTACCGGTGCTAACTTAGTAAGATATTTGCTTGGTAATTGAATGAAAAAAGAAATTCCTCTAACCTGTTAAAATGTTATTCGATTGTTTGTGTAAATTTTATGAAGTTTCGTCTAAATAACACTGTGGTGGATTCATTTCTAATTTGAATATTTCAAGAAGGAATATTTTATGAATAACTTAAATCTTTATATGGAATACAACTTCAAGTTCATAGCAAAATTTTCAAGACAATCAAATTACAATATTTCGTTTACAATATTTTAAATTCTACTTGAGTTAAATTAAAGGTAAAGTGTGAGTAAAATGATTAACGTTAATTTAAAAGTTGAAGTAGTTATGCTTTTTATTTTAAAATGAAAATAAATGTGTTATTTTTACAAAATAATTCTTCTTTTTTTTGCTACTTATTATTTTAAGGCTACAAAAATTTACATAAAAGCACAAAATAATCCTAATATTTTAATATTTTTCTAGAACACATTTTGCTAAAATGTATCATTGGATTACATTTTACATCATCTGTTATATGATCATACTTTGTGTAGTGTTATTCAATTCATACATGGTTGAATATGTCATTTCAGTTTCCCAAAAGAAGAATTTCATTGTAAATATTCTAAGCGTAATGATTTCCTTCTTGTATTGTTTTACTTATTCAAAAAATAAACTCTGGTAAATTATTTCAGTATGTATTAACTGTTTAAAATTACTATTAAGTTCTTTTTAAAATACACAATTAATCAGCTTATGTTTGAAAATAATAAAGAAAATTGAAAAAAAAATAGCTTACAAAATGTAATTGATGAAGTAAACTTTCATTAATACAAATAAACACACAATTCATAATTAAATTTGTGCATCAAAATATTATAAGAATTTGTGAAAAATATTTTTGGGTGAAATAGTTTTACATAAACCTTAATTTAAAGAATTTAAAATTAATAGTAAATTATTAAATATTTAGAAACTGTTATCTTCATTTGCTTTTATAAGCAAGAGGTTCAAGAACCCTTTAAATTATTTATAAGAGATAAAACTATTTCAGCCTCTAATTCAATTTAACAAAATATTTAAATAGTAGAATATTAAAATTTTTAGTACTATTTAAATGCACAGTTCAAAGCAAATATGATAATAATTCAAAATGTTAGACAGCTACTTCGTTTCTTTTATTTCCGTTAAAATTGAAAAATATTTCCCTAGAAAACATACAAGCTACGTGACTCTTAGAGCAGAGTCGAGAATAATAACTCTCTATTAGTGTTTTGGAACATGGCGCAAAGCCAAGATCGTGTTACGATTTCAAAAGTGATATAGAAGCAAAATATGCAGACAATTCATTTGCAACAATTTTGCTTTATTACTGTAACTAAAGAGTATAAATGTTAATTAGGTGATTTGCGTCGTTATTAATTTGATTTCGAAAATAATTGAGAATTTAATGTCTAAGAAAAAGATAAACGTGAGTTTTGTATTTTGATAACTATAAAGCTACGAAAAAATTCAAGCAAATTCATTTATACATTCATACATTCAGTTACAGTTCTAGTTTAAGTTATATATATATATA
>NC_092204.1:42456429-42465218 GCF_043381705.1 Parasteatoda tepidariorum | reverse complement strand
TTTTTATGGCTGAGTAGTATTCTATGGTGAGATAGATATATATATATATATATATAGCATTTTTATTGATATTCATATAGAGAGTTATAGATCCATATAACTATCCATTAGATCTACATAGTTTACAATCAAATTTATTCCCAACGTAAAACATTTTTTTCTCATGAATTTTTAAGAACATATAGCTGGGATATAATGTAAGATGGCATTATTTACCTTGGGCCAAATTTAACAGACGCATACTTTCTTTAGAGACGGATTTAAATAGGTTTCAATTGCAAATTATCAAATAGATATAAATAAATATCAGTTGTTATTTTGCTGTCGGATTAAAATTTAAGCTTTGCAGTAAAAATAAATCTGTATTTCAATTTGACACTTAAAGGGCAATATGTTGTTTTTCTGACATTTTAAAAAAATATTAGCTTTTTATTTTATTGAAATTTGATTTTTGAAAAGTTATCTTCTTTTAGATTCATGACTTTTAAATTTTATATGAATTCAGCCTCTGAAAAGCATGCTTCGCGAACGTGGTTTAAGATTTAGTTAATGTTTTAAAATATCAATAGTTCTTGGAGTCTCATTAATATTTTAAATTTTAAAATCCAGTATAGCTGTAACTGAATTTTTTTTATCAGTTATTGCCATTACATATTGCAAAGATGAAGTAAGAGGTTCACGCAGCCACGAGTTCATATGTACAACGTAACTGACTAAAAGGAGACGATTCCATATTAATATTCGAAAATTAGATGAATTTATTAGAGAGAATAATTTTTTGAAAAAATGGACAACAATTGCGAATAAAAAATTGAAACTCTTTTTTCCTTTTCCTGCGTCTTTCATTTCTGTTTTCATTATTTTTTTCAGTTGTTTTGAATTTGAAAAAGTACGACTTTGAAGGGAAAAGCACCTCTTTATCTTTTGTCTTAGATTTTTTTAACAAGACACTCTATAAAATATTTTTGAACTTAAGGAGAAATACAATTTGAATTATAACAAGAGCGGCGGAGATTTTTGCACTATCAACAATATTTACATGTCAAATTTGAAATAAAAAAACAACGTATATGAAAAAAATAATAAAAATTCCATTTATTGAAATGATGAAATTTCGTAACTGTTTCGTATGAATTTTTATAATAAATGTTTAACAATTCTAACCAAAAACAAACTACATAGAATATCAGTTTTAATAATTTTAAATATAACTGCGATTTAAAAAACATACTGACATGTTTTTGACACCATTGTTGAAATTAGATTAATTCAAGAATTTAAATATATAACTGTCCTTACGTTCAGTAATTATTTTTTTTTTATTTATTCTTTATTCTTTTTAGTTTTGTCCCTATTTTTATTCTTTTTGAAACTATAATTAGTTTTGTAATACTTAATGCCTTGAATTAACTTTAAAATTTATTTAGTTTAAAAATGACATAATAAGGATTAAAAATTGAGAAATCTTTCGTATACTGAATTGATAGTCCTACTTTGACTAGTAGTCCGGATTCATCTCCATATATGTTAATTTACTAATGAAGGCCCTCCCAAAAGCATCGATTACATATGTAAAGCAACGCTTCAAAACCTAATCCACTTAAATTCTCGCATTAAACACGCGGCAGACGAGAACCATTAATGTATACTGGATCGGATTTAAGCATTTTGAATAAAATTTAAACTGCGACAGGGTAAGAATTAAGCAAAATTTATTATTTTAATCAGCAAAATGCATAACTTTATTTCAGAGAAAGAGAAGTTTTGAACTTGTGATGCTATAAAATAAATTAATTTCTTAGAGTTAATTCGGAATATAAGTCGTTATAAGAGTAAATCGGCTTTAAAACTAAGTTTTAGACTAAAAGTTTTACTCTTTTAATGCTGAACTTTTAATTTTAAAGGATTGCTCCGATGCATTTCAAATATGAAAAGCTAGAAATCTCGCTTGGGAAAATATTGTTTAGAAAATTTATATTAGACGAAAAATGGTTTTAAGAGGCTACGTTTTCAGAAATTATAATCTTTGAGTAATACTACTATTAATAATTACCCTGAAAATCTTGAATAATAGAACACTAGAAAATAAGATTATAGTTTCTTGATTAACAAGTTTTATAATCAGTGCTAACTTGTCTTTTTAATTCGGAACTGAAAATAATCCTTTACAAAATGCTTCGGATATTTTTCGAGTATATACTTCTTAGTTTTTAATCACAAACAAAGAGTTGCTTAAAATTAAACCAAATTTATTGAAAAGATTATAAAACTCATTGAAGTCCTAAGATAATTGCATATGCGTGTGTACAGTCCTGCCTACTATTTTCTTACGTTATCCATGGTGAGGGATAAAAGAAAAATGTTCTAAAGTTTTGTGTTGTTATCTTCTTGCTGAAGATATCTTAAGTATTACTCCATATGCTTCCACCTAGATGCAGGCTGCCTCATCATAAGGCTTTATTAAATCTCAAAAATCTACAAGAGCATATTTAGATTAAGATATTAAAGCCTTCAGGGAACATATTACCACAGCATGGATACGCGAGATGCACAGAGAAGATTTAAAAACTAATACCAGTTACGAAATATAACATTTGAACATTTATGTGTGTATTTGAACAATACTAAAATTAGTTGCACGTCACAATAATTTGTTGAGATTGATTGAGGTTGATTAATGAGGTTGAGCTATACTAGAGTTTCTTAAAATTTTGGTGTGGGAACCCTATAATATTTACGAAACTTTTGTGAGACTGTATAAGATTACCACTACCTATTTCTTATCTTTATCTATTATCAGTCGCATTTTGTGAAAAAGTTTGGTAATTGTAAAATTAAAGAAATATCGAAATTGCAAAAAAAAAATATTCCGATCCTATTTGGGTCCGAGACCGACAGTTTTAGAAACTTTGGTCTATATCATGGTATATTTACAAATATTTCTTGCCGATGGTTGATGACGTCATTCAACCACCAATGACTCCAGCTTTAATAAGGTCTTCAACATGACCAATACTATGAATGCCACCATAAATCAAGCTCTAGTATGTATGACGCTATAAAACAGATTACAAGGGTAACTCCCGGGTACTATTAATTAAATATCAAGTTTCGAAATTATTTACTGAACTTCATATTAAGCTAGTTTCTAAATATAAAATTTGGAACGCTATTGCATATTACAGATAAATCGTACTATTTTGAATTAATTACAACCTCAACATCAATCAATCCGAAAAAAGAATTTCCGAATGTAGGAGTGTACTATTGCGTTATCAATCATTGCTGAGTAAAAACTAAAAGAAACTGAGAGAATCTTGAATGAGTCTTGAATTTAGTGCTACAGGACTCCGAATCTCGGCACCACTGACTTAATTTGCCCATCATATTTGCCAACAATCTTGTCGAAATGTTGTAAAGAACTTGCTCCACCGCAAGACTATTGGTTTTAAAACCTAGTTTAAGATTCCTAAACTTATTACACTAGAATTATAACTGTTGGAATCATGATGGTGGGAATCATGTGTTTCGATACATCCTCACTGAATTTAGAGGAAAATAATCCTGAAAATATGCAAATCTGGTTAACAAATGGTAACAAATGGTATAAAGTAACAGTTTGCTCAGTATTGACGTAACGAATTAACTTGTAAGATGTCATATTATATGCAAAAATAATGTAAATAAGTCTGGCGGAATGACATTAAATGTTACATAAATACTAATTAAAAAATTAGTTTTATTGTATTTGGAAACCTAAACATATAAGTGAAAAAAAAATTTGTTTTCCTAATGTAAACATATAAGTAAAAATCGAAGTATATAACTTTAACAAAAGCCAAAACTTAAATACTAAGAGTGATAAATTATTTATTTTAACTACAGTGAAATGTAGACTTACATTTAAACAATGTTCCAAATTCTCTAGGCTTATTTCTAAAAAAACAGATTAAGATTAAAAAATATAAGAAGATTAGTTTTACAATCTGATATATTTCTGAAGTTATGAGGAAGAGAGTATTTTCCAATAACACATTTGAATTTCAGTATAATGTTTTCAGAAAGCCAAAAGTAATTTTTAAGTAACTATTATTTCCTGGAACGTTTCAATTTTTCGATAAGTTACATATTATTATGATGATCAATGTTTTAAGAAAATATTCATTATTGTTATTATTGTTATTATTATCATTATTATCATTATTCATTATTATTATTATTCAATATTATTATTATTGTTATTATTATTATCATTATTATTATTATTCATTATTATTATTATTTATTATTATTATTATTATTATTGTTATTATTATTATTGTTATTATTATCATTATTATTATTATTCATTATTATTATTGCTATTAATAGTATTATTAGTATAAAATTTTTATTAGTTAGAAAAATCGTATTTGAAGTATTTAAATTTTCTTATTTATTTAGTTTTGGAGTTATTGTGTTTCTTTTAAGGAACTAATCTGTATTTGGTCAAATTTTTAAAAAAAGGCATGAAAATTTTCTTAAAAGGAAAAAGAAAAAAAAAACTCTTTAAAATTAGTCAATCTTAGGCAAAACAATAAGTATCGTTCTTTGAAAATAAAAGTTACAAAATTAGTTTTAAAATACAATTTTATCTGATGTAAAAAAATGTTCATTAGTTTAATCTGGATTTAATATCTTTCGAAGATAAAGTTAAATTCATATTTTAAATAATCAATACATTTACATGTTGTGACGGACACAACACGCGGCTACTTCCTCAAGAAAATCGATTAACTAGTTTATTCTGCATTTAATTCTGTCAATATTTTTTATTAATCATATGCTTTTACACAATTGCTTCTGACAAGTAATGTAGATAAATGTAATTTCTTCGGCATGGAAATTAAATTTTTTTATTCAAAACAGGTACCCAAAAATTCTTCGGGCGCTATATACAATTCTTAATTAATTTATCTTTTGTGATTTGAAACTCTTATTTTAAATAAGCAAGCGAAACTTTTATCGAGTCTTTTGCAAAGATTGATTAATGTTTTCTATTGAATAAAATATGTTGTTTTCATTCTAATTCAAAACAAAGTTATTTTTAAATGAATCTAAAAAAATTAATATATGTGGCAATTTGTATAGATCTTTTTTAAAATCTAAAACAGACGTGTTTAACTTTAAAAAATATAAAGTATGTTTAAAAATAATCTTTGATGTTTATTAACTACAGAACTAACTGTTATAATTCTTCTTTCACCCTAGAATACATCAATTAAATTACTGAACTTTTGATTGAAACTAGCTGTGTTTATATTATTTGTTACTCTGTAAAAAAAAAAAAAAAAAAAAACTTGAAAATACTTCTCAATTAATACAGCAGAATCGACATATTAACATATGATCTGTCTGAAATTAGTATTATTTATGCTAGCATTGGATTTAAGCAGTATAAGATTCCACCGCTAGGTTTTCAGTGATGGTGAGCATGAGGAAAGATAAAGCTAGGTATTCGGCGCTGGTAAGCATTTGAAATGAGAAAGCTAGGTATTCGGCGCTGGTAAGCATTTGAAAAGAGAAAGCTAGGTATTCGTCGCTGGTAAGCATTTGAAAAGAGAAAGCTAGGTATTCGGCTCTGGTAAGCATTTGAAAAGAGAAAGCTAGGTATTTAGTGCTGGTAATCGCGTGAAAAGAGAGAGAAATTAATTTGACTAAACTGTTATTATTAAGTTATTATTAAAGTGGTAACAATATCTTAGTATAGAGCAGTGTTGTTTCATGGGATAGAGCGTTCGTCTTTCATTGAAGTGTACCTGGTTCGAATCCCAGCGATGGTTGGTCGATACGAATTCTGCACCCTTCTCTCATCGACCACAGTACTGACGTAAAATATCCTCAGTGGTAAACGGATCATGGGCTAGAGTCCCCTTGCCGTCAGACGAACCGCGGGAGATTTTCGTGGTTTTCTTATCCATGTAACGCTAAGATGTTTATGCTCCCCTAAGAAAGCAAATTTCTCACAATACTTGATCCAGGAGTTCTTTGTCTTCCGAATTGGGTTCAAAATTACAAGGTTAAGGAGTTGAGCGTTAGTAGTCGTAAACCCAAAATAGGTTTGACTGTTCAACGACGGTTATAAAATAAAATATTTTAGTATGAACTACAGCGAAAGCAAAGCTATTTCTATACTAAAAATTCAATCTCATGTATCTGAGCAATTTAAAAATAGTTTGCACTTTATTTCGAAGTAAGTTTCTGGCAGTTTCTTAACTTAATTATAATTTGACGAGGTTTTTTAGTAAGTGGCTTTTGAAGTTATCGAATCGTTATTTACAAACTCTAAAGTAATTTTTCTACGTTAATTAGTAAATTATATGCACATCTTGTCAGTGGCTCCCGTACTTTATCTTTAAGAATTAGATTGTCTTAAAAGAACTTTCAAAACTAAAAGTAGAAGTTTTGTAACATATTCTATTCGTCAATAACATTTTTAAATGCTGCAACTTGCACTTACCGGTGCTTGATAGAAATAGAGTTGAGTTGTGATGATCCGCCAGATAATCTCCGTAGCGGTACAGCTTGCATCTACATCAATGGGTACGATCTAGATCACCTTTAGTGTTATGAAACTCATGACTTTAAAACTCTTTTTTCCGTACTTACCCTCAATTAACGATTCATGTGAGTATTGTTTACGAAATAGCCAACCTCTGTATTCAGGTAATTTTAAACTCGATAAGAAATAAAAAAACTTTTAATGTAATGAAGCTAACCCGTATTGGCGTAATGCATTAAAGAGAAAACATTATGTCCCTCACGATGTTAGCAATAAAATAATGTCAATCTATCCCATGATGCTTCAATCATTACGCAATTTTTTCTTCTTCTAAAATTACGGCAAAATAACCGGCAGCAATCTGACATTTCTCTACCTTTACGTTTTTTTAAATTGTTTGCAGTAGGTTTGGTTAAAAAATGCAACAAAACTACATGGTTTTATAACCATTTACAAGTAGCATGCTTTCAAACCAGTAAATGAAATTCAACTATTCAACTGAATACTGGAGTTAGGCTTCCCATTCGGTATTAGACATTGGAGTTAAGTGATAGTTTAGTAGTGTTATGTCAAATGAACCGTAGAATGTGGCTCAGTTTATCTGGTTATGTTATCTATCATAAGAGAGAGAAAATACCGGACTTTTTTTGAGTTCAGCAACTCTGCGGTTACCATCTATGCGGGAATGAGAGTTTTTATTATAATAGTTCAGAGTCACCAATTTGGGAATGCGGGATACTGGAAGTTCATCATATCTTGAAGGAATGGAATAAATATTGCGATGCTAGGATACGAATCCTGGTTTAGTCTGCTGTTAGACAGACAAATTAGTCTCCTCGGCTATAGTAGGTACCCAGCAGTCAAAAACTAAAAGACTACATAAGGTGGGCTTAATCCTGGTAAATTACCCGAATATTCTGATTATTCTGGTTGTTGAACCATGAATTAAAATCATGGTTGTTTAAATGTATTAGGTGAAAATAGCCACTAGACAATTTTCCTGACAGTTAACATTTTGAACATAGTCTGCTTTGGTTATTTGACTGAATTGTTGAAGATTTTAAAATTACAAATAAATTGCTATTTAACCATTTTTTCCCACAAATCACTATGTGCTTAAGAATATTCAATGTTATAAATACTTAGGGATTAATTATTATTTCCATGGTCAAGGTTTCTAGCCCTTCTAGTATTTGTCCACAATGTGCTTTAAATCCTCTACCCTACTGTACCCTATACCAAAATAAAGTACTACAACAGTAAGCAGTTGACCAATTTAGGCTATGGAGGTTAAGGCTCACCGATATCATTCAACAATATTTGTATGAGGGTGGCAATGTGATCAACATTGTGACTGCGAGAAGTTTTAACCCATCGATCTGAATTTGATGTTTTAATGATAAGCATGGGCATAACTGTTTGAAATACAAGCAAAACTATTTGAAATGAAAAATTAATAGAGTTATATTTCATCAATAATGAGAGATATGTGAAACAAGTAACTCTAAATTCGATAAGTTGTCCTCAAACAATTAATCAATCGTGTGCGTTTTGTGGTTGCTAAATAACGACAATGCATTTTCTCCCATTTCGCTTTTTATTTGCTAATTCCAATTAATTTGTCAATTGATACAAGGTGCGTTCAAGTTCTTCAACTCGACCATCTCTACTTTTTTTTAAATATCAAACACAAAGATAGATCCCATTTGTATCTAAAACTTTATCCCTCAAAAATATTTTCAATAATAGAGCAACTTTGGCTCAGAGGATAAAGCATACGCCTCACAATGAGGTGACCCAGGATCCAATTCTATAGTGGCTGGTTGATTCGAATTCTGCTCTAGAGCCGCACCGACCATAAGGGTTGACGTGAAATATCATCAGTGGTGAACGGATTACGGGTCAGAATCACCTTTCTGTATTGCTGATCATTGATTTTTTCAGTGATTTTCCTCTCCGTGTAACGGAAATGCGGGTTACCCTCATCAAAAAAAACCCTAAACAAAGGGTAGTTTTGTTTAGGTAGTACCCTTTTCTTCTTTAGGTAGTACCCTTTCAAAAGAAGCACCCTTTTCTTCTGGAATTGATAGTCGTAAATTTAGAATTTTGTCGGCTGTTCAACAACGGTTATAAAATAAAATTATAGTAAAATCTTATTCAAATAACGCTACATTTTCTAAAAGTTAATTTTCGTATTGACATAAATAATTTTTTGTATAAATTATTCAAATGTATATATATATATATA
>NC_092204.1:42444108-42456405 GCF_043381705.1 Parasteatoda tepidariorum | reverse complement strand
TTATTATTATTTGCATACAATTTCATCAAATTACCTTGAGGACAATAAAAAATCAATGATTTCAATTTTTTTGCAACGTTTTTAGCCTTTCTTTTTTTCCTAACAGGTATCCAATCCTCTTTCATGGATACTTTATTTATTTAATAACAGCTCAAAATATTTTGCTGTTTTTCTCTTCACTTCCAGGGATAAAGCTATATTTCCAGACCTTAATGCAAATTTCAATTTAAATATAGTCCCCAAAACTTATTAGTGTAATTTTTTTTTAAAACTCCAATGAAGTATTTCTATAATCCTCTTTACGAATGAAAAACGTTAAATAAGTTTAACAGGGGTTTATAAGACTTTCTTACAGTCCACAAATTTCAGAGACCATTCCAGGAAAAATAAAGAGGTTGAATAATATTGGTCACCATGACTACGAATATGCGTCAAAATAAGACTTTATTTACACTGCAAAGTACTTCAAATAGGGTATTCATCCCATTTTTTATCTCGAAAAGCGTATTGCCGGTATTTTGTGGGTAGAGGGAAGAATTTTCTGAAGATTTAACTGTGAAAGGGAAGATGCCATCAATACAACAAAAAAGGGAACTCTCTTGTTTTAAAGATCACTTGAATCTACGTGCGTTGGATGGAAAAGAAGCGAATTTTAAGCCCTTTCCTTTTAACACGAGAAAAGTTTTTTAAATAGATATTTTTTTTAAATATTTTAAAATGCGGTTTAAATTAGTTTCTATTAGTTAAAGAAAATATAAGTTAAGTGAGCATTTAAACTGCATGCCTTGTAGCACTGGGGTAGTACTCTTAAGATAATCCATGTACAGTGAGTTAAAATAATAAAAGAACCACCTTAGATGATCGGATCTTTGCGTTCAGGGACTCAATCTTAAATTGTCCAATATGATTCTTAATAATTCAATAAAAAATTCGATTTTTTAAAAATTCAATATTTTAGGAGCTATGCAAACGATTTCGCTCAATGTTTGTATTTTGCCATTTAAAATTGTATTTTTTAAACTGATGTAAAAATTTGTATTCCCTACAATTCAAAATGCTTTTGTTGATTATTAAATAAAATAGTAAAAAATAATACATGTTTAGTAAAAGTTGTATTTTTCATGGAGTTATCTTTGAATAAATGAATTTTATAGCTGTGTTAAAAAAAATCGATTCGCTTAAAAATTTCTCAAGATATGGTGAAATACAGAATAAGTAAAATTAACATTAAAGGATCCGAACTTTGGACTGATATCCTGAGGGAATTATTAATGCCAAATTTCTTAGATTGAGGCTTTCCCCTATATTTTGGGGGCACGAAATCCAAATCCGTTTAAGAAAAAGGTACGCTTATTCAGAGAAAGTTAATTTTTGTTTCTGATTCCGTAACTAAATATATCATCTGTTCTATATAATTATCATATTTAAGGTCAAACCCTCGAAGCGTTAAAATTGAGTCTTAGAATGTGAGAATGTTAATTCCATCTTCATATGTTTTCTCTTTTTAGTAATGCGTCTTATAGTTTTTATTTTATTTTGCAAAATGGTTAAAATTTCAATCAGTCACAAAATGGCAAACATACCGTTTGGGTCAATTAAAAAGTAGTTGTATTTCTTATTGATAGTAAGCACTGATCTCCACTTAAAATTTGAGCCCTCTAAATTGATAGAAAGTACTCAAATTTTGATTAACCATAAACTCTTGATTGAAGATAAAAATGTAATTTGAAATTTGATTGCACCCATCAAGGAAAGAGTGAAATTTTGTCACTTAGCTACTAAGCACATACCTTCTTTAGAGAGTTGAGAGTTCTAGTTAGTCGAAAAGAAGGTAAAAATGATTTCAAAATTTTCCCTTGCATGCATGAAAGCGGGTTAAACAAAAGGTATTCAAACGCATCTAACAGTCTCGATATATGTTAGAACCTTGATATAATATGATATAATATATGTTATGATATAATATGCTGTAGTATAATATAATATGATGTAATAAGATATAATAAGATATTACCTTGGTATAATTATTTATCCTAACAAATAACTATTTATTTTATTCATTTATGAGGTAATATTTCCTTGTGTTTTCAGTTGAAAAAATCTAAGAGGCAAGGCAAATGTTGATATCAGAAAGTGTTTAAAATAGGACAGATTATATATTTAAGATTGACATATTCATATCAGAGATTTAGTATTTTATTTTCCTCTTTTAAATCTTGGCTTTTCATAAACTACAACGGAAATATCAAAATAAGTTATATCGACGTATTTAATGTAAACGTTATTTAAGGAAGTATTTGTTATTTATTTGTTTACTGAGCCCATGTGGGGAATCGATATATTTAGTTTTTATTTTATTACCCAAATAAATCTTTTTCTGTTTATTGATTTTGCTGTATCCAAAACGGGTAGAAAAGAAAATTGCACCCCTTTTACTTTGAAGTTTTGCACCTGTACTCAAAGGATCAATATTTTATGTAAAAGAAATTTATTTTAGCAGCGATAAAATAACCTTTTTTGTTCTCTTTTCAAAATAAAAATTTTAAAAAAATGTTTCCAAAGTTGATTGAATTTTCTGGTTAATCTCTTGAATTTGTCTTCTTTGAAAGCTAATGAGTAGTAGCAGTCAATAAAAAGATTTGCATAAAGAAGAAAATAAATATAAAAGCTTGAATAAAATCGTGAAAAAATTCTTAATTGTCTTAAAATCTAACGAAAAAAATGTTAATGCTTAGCAATTAATTTTTATTAAGTATTTATAAGATACATAATAGGATTTTTGAAGTGTTTAAAGATTTATGATGCGTTAGTATATATTTATTTTAAATTTAATAATTTTCCTGGTGCTCTTTAGAAATTTAAAATAAAAAGGAATATTTTTTTAAGTAAAAAACTGGATGAATATCCATTCTTTCTATGAATAAACACAAAATAAAATAACTAATAAATCACAATTAGTTAACGTTACGAAATTTGTAGAAAACTGAAAAGCATTTACATTTACTATTAACGAAATTCATGGAATTTCAGTTCTTTAAATTTATTATTATTCGTTGCCTTCCCCGGTGATTTTACTTTATAGGCTTAAGCAAAATATGTTTTTAGAATTTCATCTCACCTAAATAAAATTTAACTATTCTCAGTATTGTTTGCTACCCCGACCGGCAAGCAATATATTAGTATTGTGGGGGTGGAGTTATCGACCATGCCAACCTTCATGTATCAAAAGGTACCTCGTGATTGAATCAAGTTAGCATGTCTTATATACCAGTGAATTGATATTTAATTTTCGTAGTGGTAGTTACGCCACAATACTCCTCCGCCAGAATTTTTTCAGGGACAGAATTCATTGAACGGATACCACTGGTTGCTGTATTTGTGAAAGACCGGGAGAGAGAGTCACCGGGTTTTTGAGTGCTGAAAGTGAGAGGTATATTAACTTCACAGTCGTAGTCGCTCCTGTATTGCCATTAGCAATCGAGTGTATGCAGTCCGCCGTTGTGTTTAATCGAGACGAGACTGAGTAACAACAGCGTGAGGAGGTTGATTATGTTACATTCACAAGTAGCAAGTCAACTGTTCAATGTGGATCATCCAACGAAGTAGGCGTTACCAGATTGAACTGGGCGTTACCGCGTATGCAATAATGTCCGGAGCCCACCAATGAGGGGGCGGAGTTATCGACCATGTCAACTTTCATCTATTAAAAGGTACCTCGTGATTGAATCAAGTTAGCATGTTTTATATACCAGTGAATTGATGTTTAATTTTCGTAGTGGTAGTTACGCCGCAGTATAAACTGAAATAGTATGGTCACAATTTGCCAGAATCAAGAATTGACTTTTTTTTTTACTCCAATGTAGATAGCTTATCTTTTTTTTACAATTGATTTTAAATACTTTAGTTTTATATAAGCGAGCTTCAATTTAAACTAGAAACAAACTAAACGCGTGTTTCAGATACATTTAGGAATACTAATTCAGTGATTATCTGAACTTGGAATTCGCATTTGATTCTTAATGAACTACAACTTAACTCGTCTTTTCATGCACAAACGTTATTGAGCGATGACGAGTTAACTCATAATTGCATTTTTAAATTTACGAAACCCATGGTCATATACAATATTGCAAAAGCTTTACGCATCGTGCATCAAAATTAATTGCCGGTGACATGACATGGTTTCTATGAAAAATGTTCGACAAACAAAGTGCTAAGTTAGTTTGAATGTGTGAATAACTAATAACAAATTATTTTATCAGGGTGCAATATTCTCCGTCTTTAATTTTAAAAAAAAGAGCTGTAAACTAGCAAGCATCACTGATATATCTCTTTGAATTATCTTTAATATAATTGAAGAGGATAAAAAGGTACATATTCATTTATATCAACGAGTACAATACGAAAAAAAGCATTTTTCAACGATCTTTTCCCTTTGAACTTATTAATGAAGTTTGTTACAATATTTAGAATCAGGGGCCAAAATTTCCTTTTTTTTTGTCCACTGTGAATCACGCCACTGAGAATCGAAACACGGTCCTTCAACATGTCAGCCCAATGCCTCTAACCATTGAGCTATTGCGGTTCAATGTGCCACTAAGCCTTCAACAAATCTATTACTCTAATTCTTAATATTTTCAAAACTGTTAGGGGGACCGGAAAGTAATGTCGTTTCACCGCATGAAATATTCGTTGGTATAAAGAACCAATCCATTTTTTTCGCTCCATTTCGATTCGTTTTCGATCCGACATTAAAAGGTTGTTGCTAACAAGAGTGAACATTATTCATTAAAAATAAAATTTTGATAACAAATATCAAATGCACCGAAACGACATCACTTTCCAGTCCCCCTAATATTACCATTGCACATAGATTTTCGTTTACAAATCTGATAAGCACCAGAATAATATCCGAAATCAAACAAATTTTAAAACATTGGTAAACGTTTTAATAATCTTAATTTCTTTTTTCGGTGGTTAAAATACCTTTGTAAGTTAGAACATCATTTTTTGCATAAATATATATTTTTATAGTTATTATCTTACTACAAGATGCAAACTGAGAACTTGTACTGCCGTATTATAATGTAAATGAAAGCATAAATAATAGAAAGATGAGTTTGTGTATGTCCCGTTTTAGTCTTTTAAAGTTCTTGAAAAGTAGGTGGTAGCGATAATTTTTGCCCCAAAATCTAAAATTCATTGATATTAACCGTTATTCAGATACACTGAGAAAACTTCCGGTTCAAATTACTGTAAAAAGTACTGACGGACAGGATGTTGGTAATTTTTACCGTTGAATCCATTTTTACAGGACCATGCTACAGAACAAAATATGTGATATACTGGAATTTTTACTGTAATGATCACGTAAAATTACATGATCTAATGGTACAGGACAAAGCCTAATCACTCTAATTAAACATGAAGTATTAATTAATTAAAGAGTATTAATAAAATATCTTGTTATCAATGAACCCATCTAATAAAATATTACGTTATTCAAATTAAAACGGATTTTACGGATGATGCAACCAAAGTGTCGGTACTTTATATCGTATTTCAATCACGAATATTTTTTTTTCAGTGTAGCATATCAGTTAAATAATCTGTTGGAAAAAATCATCGTTTAAGTTACAGTTGTCAATTGTCTTTTATTTCTAGTGTTTAAAGAACATAAAAATGAAATGCTTTACAGAAATAAAGCAGTTTCATTTTACGTAAAGGAAAGGTATGTTGAGAAAAGTTAAAAATTATTCACCAGAAAATTGCCTTTTTTCTGGTGAATCATCTTCACTTAAAATGAATGAAAAATAATTAAGACTTATCTGAATATTTCACCGATAATTAATTTCAAATTTATTTTTAATTTCTTATTACTTTAAAGAAAACCAGGTTGATTTTTAAATCACAATATATTAAGCCCTAAAATAAGATGACAAGAAATAATGAATTAAGGTTTTCGCCTATGGGCATCATTTATTTCATATAACATATTTAGACATAAAGTCAATTTAGTTTTAATTTCAATTTAACGAAACTAATAAATGCGCATTAATCAGCTAATGCGTTGATTTATGTGCATTTTTAAGTTAAATAATGGAGAAATTCCTATAATGCTCAGGATTAAACTAAAAATACGAATACCAAATTAATTATAAGAATGCCTGTCACCGTTAAATTTAATTTAAAAAAAGTTTTTATTTTATGGATTAAGTATCTGATTTTATTCGTAATTGGAATAATAAACCACTCATCAAATCATATATATTTTTAAATTTCTAAACTAAGATCAAGATACTAAATAGAGCCTCTAAATTTTTACACGAAAGTAGATAATTAGTTTTGCTAAATGTATTATGATTAGAAATCTGATTTATTAAGTTATTTTTAGAAATAAAAAGAAAACAAAATAAGCTGTTGTAAAATTGTCATTTTTTAATTTTTTTAAAAAATTTATCAAAATTTATAAAGTTAAATCTGATAGCTACATGTTTAAAAATTCGATCACATTTTCTTAAAAAAATTTTTTTTGAGCCCCATCCCCTTCGTATCAAAGTTATCTTCGTATATAAGTATCACTGCTTTACCATCTTCTTCTGCCTTCATTGTCAAATGCGTAAAAATATTTCATCAGTTCCGAAAATAAAATGTTTGTAAAGCATATTTCGCACTTATTTATAATAATTATCTATTTGCCTGTCGATAATAGATAATTATTTATAATAATTATCTATTTCTTTTAATAATATATATGAGCATAACGTTAATAATGATTTAATTAGATTCATATTTTGAAAAAAAAATTAAAGTATAATATTAAAATATTTCCTCAGTGATTTTAACTGTTTTTAATTTAACCGAAATGTGTTATGCCCGCTTTTTGTTATCCCTCTTTTTCCTATGTCACAAACTATTACTATTACACAAACTCCTTTTAGTGTGACGTCATTTATGAACAGCCTATAGCAGCATATCAAGTAACTCAGAAATAAGTTTTGCATAAATATGGTTAAATTTCCTATAGATATTGCCCTTAATTTCATCCTTCAAAGCGCTTGTAATCATGCATTTGTGTCATTTTGTAATCCTCCTCATAAAAAAGGTACAGACGCATGATCTGGGCAGTCAATTCTAATTACCGTTGAGGGACCAGGAAAGGATACAGCTATTTCTTAACAATGACAACGTGTTATATCACTTAACGCTTCATTTAAAAAAATATCTTGAGCTATCTGTTGTAACTCTCTTTCGATTTCCCTTGGTTGTATTTTAACTTTTAATCACAAATGTTCTTACATGATTTTGAAGAGAACATTTCTATAAAGCTTATTATACTCAATACAATTTCGAAATTGATGTAATATTTTTTTTTGCTATTTAATAACTGTTCAGTGGGCAGTTTGTTATCTTTCTTGTAATGAAATACTTAAATATTTACAATATATTGATATATAATACCATAAGTTATTCAGTGAGAAGCGAGGTATAATGTTCTGAAGCACATGTTCCCTATGCAGCAATTAGCTTTCATCCCATATTATGCAATCCTAGCAATCGCCCAGCTCTCTGCCTGTTTAATAACCCAAACTCATGCTCAATATAAATTGTTATTGCCAAATGTGTGGCACTATGTTTGTCAATCCAACGCAGAGCGCCAATCGTGGGGATAATTACTCACTTGCTCGGATCTTCTATGCCGATCTGTGTCTCTGGAATAAAAGGGGATGCCGGCTGATCGTAATGGACTTGGGAATCAATACGATGAAACAGCAAGCTCCATAACTGAAGTAATATTTGTTGAAGCTGATGCATAAGGACGTTATGCCTCGGTGAACTAATAATAGGTTATATTACTTATTATTGGCAAAAGGAGATCCACAAGGGTAAACCAAAAACATTTATTGGGAGAGAAACTTTTGCTTCAGGTTTTAACAATGATTCCCAATAGATAGCTAAATACACTATTATTCAATTTAATTGCTTAGTACTCAATTAATCCTATTTAAAATACTTAATAACGTAAAGTGAAATTTTAACTATCCTCTTTAAAAAATAGTGTTTTTGAGATACATAGAAGGTGTAAATGCTTTTGAAATTGAAGTATATTGATGAGATTATTTTCAGTACTAAATATAACCTAATTTTAACTTCTGCTTATTTTTTACAACTATCAGACATTCGAATTCTGGAAGTTTTTTCTTCTTTTACACAAAATTTCTGTTAAGTATAAGTTTAAGGAGTTTCTAAATGATGTTAACATATTTCAGAGCATTTAATGTCCTAGCTGCGTAGAATTAGCGTTTTATATAATTTTCGTAATTTAAAAAATGATTCTTCAATTACAATGACTTAATTTCAGATATTATTTTCTTAAAAGATAAAATGAGAAGAAATACTATTTAGTTACTGATAAGTTAATTAAAAAAGTTACGCATTTGTAATTACAGTACCATATTTTAATTTACATCATTTACTAAAGCATATAGTTAAGAATGGAAATTATTTAATAACGCTTTTTTAAAAAAATCGAAGAGAGGGAAAAAAGCCAATTTTGAATCAGGTTTCATTTCAGTTCCACTTAATTGCAGTTTTAATTCGTAAAATTTATTTAAATTAAAAAAATTTTAAATCTATATAAAGCTAACTTGCTGTGTAATTTAATTTCTTATTATTGTACTTATTATAATACAGTTTTCTTGTTGTTTTATGATTAAAACTTGCATTTTCCAGATATATTTGTTAACAATTTTTTGTTTTTTCATTTTAGGTAAGTGTTTGAAATTAGAAAACCATTTCATCTACCTGAGTAAGTAAATAAATTTTCTTGAGAATTGCATTTTATTTATTTTTATGTACACATATCAATAAGACGTTTTTGTTACTTTGAAACTTAAGAATGTTTTTAAAATGCATTTGCAATATGAAAAAATATATTTTAAAGTATATTTTAACGAATCTCAATACAAGCATTCGAAAAAAACTGTGATTTTACTGTATTTTTAAGAATTAGCATACGCTATACCATACATCTTTTCAGGTTCACATGCGAAAACAAAATTTTACTTTTTTATTCATTTTATAAACTTGTTATTCCAGTAACTAAAGCAATAACATGGAAAATAGTATGTGCGAAATATTGCTCGATATACACTTGTAACAATCTTTTTCATACTATACCCTAATTAGTAAATTGTTATAATAGTAATCACTGATTATTATTATTAATCCAATAAGCCCATCAAATGAGAATTTACATTTCATAAAATATTAATTTATTGAATCAAAAATTCGATTTTTTAAATAAAATAATATGTATTTACATTTGAAAAGAATTAGCTCTAATCTCATATTGGTATTGGTTATAAACAACGTCTAAAACATTAATTCTAAATGTTTCTAAAGAAATAAACATGACAGTAATAAATTTAAATATATAGTAGTATTGAATATTGACTGCTTAAATGCTTTTCTGTACTGTTTATATAGTTTAATTTAAATTTTACTGAATTTTAAAAAGAGATTTGGAATTAAAAATAAAAATGAAAACAAAGGCATATCTATAATTGCTGGATACAATCAGTTTTTCGCTGAGCCAGAATGAAAAAAAAGTGGATTAAACTAAAATCGTAGTTAAAATTCCAAAACTATAAACATAAATAATTTTTAAATGTGTAAATATAGTAAACAAAGACACACTTGGGCATTATTTGTTATTAAGCTGAGCTTGGAAGAACTGAATCGTAATTAATCTGAATTAAGAATACATATAAATAATTAAAGTTTGAAACATTTTAAACAGTAACAAAGACAAAGTTTCTATGTATTCAAGCAACAGAAAGTTCCTTCGTTTCTTATCGAAATTTAACATTTAAAAACAAACAATTTAGCAAACTAGTCATTAGCTTTAGCAGTTCACAACCCTATAATTGCCTTTTTAAAATCTTACGAGCTTGCATTCTTATTTCCTGCTCATGCTTGCAATTTCCGAATGATTGTTTTTTCAAACTGTTTTAATCAGCACTTAGAATCCAAAAATCCAGATTTTCAAGAAACTTGATTTAATTCTGAGTACGCTTCTACTTTAATGTCACCCATGGGGAAAGGAAAATGAATTTAAGGCCTCATCTGAGTGCTTTACGCCCATTTTACGTTGTACAGAATTTCTTAGTTTATTTACTATGAGAGAAGAAATTTAAGTTTTTTTGTTGTTTTTTTTTTCCTTTCACGTGTGTGTTTTATATTTTGGAGAATTGTCTCGGGGGATTGCAACTTGGCAAAAACAAACTGTTTTTTTTTAAGTTGTTCTTTGTGTTAAGGACAGAAAAGAATTGCTTACAATCTATCCCTGAAAACTAAAGATTTTATTTTCGTTAAAAACTAGTACAATATGTTTAATGATAAAGCATTTGCTATTCAAATACTTGAATTGCATAACATGAAATATTATGAAAAAAAAATAAAGCTCTAAGGAGAATTTTCTTATGTGTAGAGACAATTTGGAGATAATTTGATTTATGTACACAGATTAATTTGAATTAAAAAAAAAATACAAACAATTCTCTGGCTTATTCTCTGACAAATTCTCTGGCTTAATATAAAGAAAAAATTATTTTGTTAAAATAAAATCTGAAAGAGATTAATTATTTTATTTATATTTATTTAGTTTCAACTGTTAAATGATTTCCCAAAAAAAGTAAGCATTTAACAATATTCAAACCCAAATAGAGCATATTTTTAATTTCACTACAGAATTAAACAACAGAATAATAATGAAAAAAAACAAGAAGAAATTAAACAACAGAATAATAATGAAAAAAATTAAACAACAGAATAATAATGAAAAAAAAAGATTTAATTTAGAGAAATGACCAAAATTTAAAACATAATCATTTCCTAGAGCAATGAAACCAATAAAAGAAAACAATATTATGCATTAAAACCACTTTAAAATATATCTATTTAAAATTGATTATCTCTCGTTTCTGAAACATATGAATTACCTCATTCTACCTTTTTATTCTCAGTGAATGACTCTACAAGGAAAGACTATTGAACCAAAATCCATTCTTCCTACCAATCAGGTCTCATAAATAATTGTAGGTTTAGACCACCATTTCCTGGAGGTGTCCTATCGAATATCCAGGACATTTTCTCCATGCATCCATAGCACCATCAAAATTTAATGCACTATCGACTGAAACGTGTGCCCTCTAATTAAATGATTTAATTAGTGAGTTTGCTGCTCAACGGGGAAGTCTAATCACAAGGGTAAAGCGTAAACCTTAATAATGGAAAGCAGGTGTGGCTATTCAACCAGTCTTTGAAACATGTTCTGTCAGTTTAGAGTTTCGGTGATTGTGTTCCTTGAGTGATGTATATATGAATGCACAGTTTGTTCTAACAAGATACATAAAGGTCAATAAATGAGAATATTTATTGGTAAATATATGTTTACGTTTAGTCAACTGCGATTCTTCTACCCTATGTTTTTATTGATTTCCGTTCTTGGCAAATCCTCAAATTATATTCAGGAGAAGTCGGAATGGGTATTTTTTCTTCTTCTTGTTCGTTACGGAAAAGAAATAAAAACTAATGTTAGATATAGTGCAAGGGAAAAAAGGTATCTGGAAAATGGGTGATTATAAGGTTATTTGAAGATCAAGTATTGCACTGAAAGAAATATGTTTCTAGAGTACACTTCTTAGAATTGTAAAGCAGATTTAATATTTTTGATGCCAAAAGGAAAGAAAAAAATTGTTTGTTAATTAGTTTGAAAGACGTTATTAATGATTTTAGATTAATACTCTTTATATTATGTTTCGTAGCTTCGTGGTATTTTGGTTTATATATATATATATATAAATAAACAGGAGAAAACAACTTTACAAAAGCGGAATGATATAAAACAAAACTTTTGTTGAAAAATCCCTCTGCTTTCTTCCCTTTTTGTAAATAAACTTCAAGGACGATTACTGCCACACTTCCCCCATTGTGTGTTATTTTTCGAAAAGGGGGTAGAATCTCTAACTCGTTTCACGGGCACTTCGGGCGTTTTCGGTAGTCTAGCTTACGGGGCGTTCCGGTAGCGAAAGAGTTAATGCTGTATGTATAGAATAGAAAAAAATTATTTTTTTAGTATTAAAATGAAGTTTAATCGAAACATTCAACCAATTTTTCTTAATTTCATGACTGCTGTATTCAACATATTTTCAAAACTATTGTTTACCATGTTACCAGCTGCATAAATACTTGAAACTTTGAAAATAATCCTTTGTTAATATAACAATTAATGTC
>NC_092204.1:42361732-42443014 GCF_043381705.1 Parasteatoda tepidariorum | reverse complement strand
TAAGTGATCGTCGTATAAACGATGCTCCACGTATTTATATATATATATATATATATAGCGAATTCTACGCTTCTAAATAAACATGTCATGTAAAAATAGATTTAAAATATAAAAGAATTCTTGGGGAAAATAATATATTGTTGATAAAATCATATGAGCATATGTTGATAAAATCCTTTTAAAATTAACATGCTTTTAAAGTATTAAAAAGCATTTTTTTAAAAGACAAATATTAAAAATTATTTAATTTCAATAATAGGAAAAATGTTTTATTTCAGAGGGTACAATTACCAATACAAGGGTACAATGCGCAGACCATTAATGAAATTCAACATTAAAGAAATGCTGAATAGATAATACATACGCAGCAGTTGCATAGTAATAGTAAAGATTCATTATTAATTATAATAGTACGTTGATACAAATAAAACAAAAGCATGTAACTTATAAGTTCAAAATATATTAAAAAATTGAATTAATCAAATAATAATTAAACTTACTATAGTTCTTTTTGTAAACAAATGCAATATAAACATTATGTTCCAAGATTTAATTATAATTCGAATTAATTAAGACTCCTGCAGTATTAATTTCAATGTAACTTTATTTCTGTACTCCCTTCATATTCATTTATTAAAAATTTGTAGATTTTAGGATATTTTTTAAGAAAAAATTATTTAAAAATTATTATAAAAATTTAGGAAAAAATTAAAAACTGAGAAAATCAATGATACTTTTAAATATTTATATTTCATTTGAAATAAAATTACTTTGAATCCATACGAATTTGCAAGCATTTCTTAAAGAAATATATCTTTAACTATTTCACTATATCCAAAAATAAAAGTCTAAAACTCAGTTTCAAAAGTTAGTCCACGTCTTGGAATGTGGGCATAAAACTTGATGAGATTCTCAAATTCCTTTCCGTCAAAATTGCTTTGGGATTTGAAGTATAACAATAAGAAAGCAATTTTACATGACTTTAATGGAAGAAATTCTATTGATTTTCAAGTAAATTACAGAATTGAAGACTGAAAATATCTGTTTCCTGTCCTCGTAGCTGAAACAAGGTCGACCTGACAAATGGCAGCTTCGATAAAAGGATTCTGGGCAGTTCTCACGCAGATACCTCTTTCAATTCCTTAAGTTACGCGATTTACGCTGTGTAACATCAAATGAGAAAATCGTGTAGCAAATTGAGAAATAAATCCCACTCATCGGCAGATGGTCTATTTTTTTATTTTTTCTCCACTTGGGTTAGAGTTTTCTTAATATCAGTGCTTAATTGAAAGTAGTTATCAAGAATAAAAATTTTAAAATATCAGATATCACTGATAATAATCGCGCATAACGGATAGTTTAGTTTTTATTGACATTTTAAATTATGTTTCTATTATATTTCTCTCCATGTTCCCTCTATATATTTACCTTATAAATATATATACTACTCGTATACTAACACATTTTTCATCTTTCTTAAAAAATACTATATATAAAAAAAATACTTTCTTAAAAAATAATTTTATAAATCTAAACTTATTTAGGTTATGCGATTTCTTATACCTATTTTCTTTATTTCCAATGAGCTGCACAATCGATCCGGCCAATGAGCAGACTTAGTGCGTTCTCCACAGGTGGTATCCACTCTTTCAGGACCACCACAATGGGTGAGATACCGTTGGTCACGTTAATTTGGACATCTAGTTTCTAACACACTAGATGGCAGCTCCAAGACTCTATTTGAAGGCTAAAGTTCTCATACTTATTAATCACGTTTTAAGCTTTTAGAGATTTGAGAGACCGACGATAAATTACAAACGGAAAATAGAGTCTTGAACATCCTGTGCCAAAAAATGTAGCAATAAATTTGTAACTTGTAACACCTAATTCTGCTATTAAATGCAATAAATGCTCTAAATTTCGTAAGCCTAGCCTACATTTTTATGGATATATAGGTATTTTTCTAAAAACTAATTTTTTTGCCATGCATTTTTTTTTGTCATACGTTTCTCTTTCAACATTTTTGGAGAAATTTATTCGGGGCAATTTTTTTAAACTGTTGTGAAGAAACTAGAACTAGCAACACCTCCTAGTGAGAAACTAGCAAAGAAAACTCAGAGAGAGAGAGGAAATAGTGGACAAACAATGAGCAGCCTGCCATGCAGCGCTCCTTTATTTTCTTCTTCTTTTTTTGGTTTAATGCATTGTGTCTGTGAATGTCGTGAGTGCTTATATATATAGTCATGTTCAAAATAAAATAATAAAAAGCTATCCGACTGCCGTTCATTCCCCCTCCCCCTTATGCACCACAGCATCACACTATGTAATTAAGTCTAAATTTACTAGATTTAGTGCAGTTGAATGAGTAACTGAATTCATTTTATCTGGAAATTAAAAGGTGGAAGTATTTATTTTTAAAAAGACCGAAGAACAAATTATGTGTTCTTTCTCTTTAAGTAAGCACTTCTAAATGTAAAAAAAAAAAGGTCACGGGAGCTTTGTGCAGATGGCTTCTTATCCGTTAAGCTAATGTCATATCTGGCTTGTAATTTTTACCTTAATAACAACAGACTTTCCAAAAGATAAGACTTTTACGTGTAACTTGATTTTCTTTAGAAGGAAGATAAAAGTAACCTGAACTTTCTGAGTTGGATATACTTCCAGAAAAATAATTATGTTTTACTTTTATAATGAAACGGTTTGTTGAAGTAAGGAAAACACTAAAAATCGTAGCTGCAATTTTGATAAAAATGTTTTTGTTTTCTCTTTCTTAAGTTTTCTGTTTATAAATGATTAAAATTTTATCTATATTCTAAATTCATTAGTTCAGATATTTAGTTGAATATATGTACGGATAATATACTTTAAACTACATAGAGCTCATTTTATTCATCTATCTCTCTATTTTAATTTATTATATCTTTTGTTTGCTGTTTTAGAAATTTTTGAAGTAAAATGTACTGATAAAGTGAAAAATCTAACTTAAATTGTGGTTTCTGAAGAAAAAAAATTACCAGTCTCGTGGTATTCCTTTCAATAAATAAAAAATAAATAACTTAAGTTCTTTTTTTACTTTATTTTCATAATTATTCAAACGAAACTCAAATATTGTAGAATTAAATTTAAAAAAAGTATCACATGAGCACTGATTTGTTAGATTTGTACAAATCGTTAACATAATACTAATTTTATTTTGGCCTCAACGTCAAAGTATGCGAAACACTGATTTTTTTTGTTTTTGTTTTGCTAGAATGAATGAAATCATGTTTTAATTTTTGTATTAGGATAAACTTTGTAACAAAATATATATGTGCACATGTATATTCAATTCTCATTACCATTGTTTCTATCTTATATGAGATGGTAAATTTAAATCCCATTATAATTCACAATATTTTTGGAAATTAGTTTCATTTTGAAAAACAATCATTTCAAAATTGGGAAATCAATAAAATGTATTTTTATTTATAAATAAAATGTATTAGGAAAAATTATATTTTTTAATAATCAATTTTAGAAAAAGGATTAAATAAAGACATTCAAAAATGTACAAATTAACGCTAAGACACTCTATAATATGCTTTACAAATAAGCCTTAGTTTCAGGCAAATGTAATTGAAATATTTACTTTAAATCTCACAAACTGCTTTAAATTAACATTAATGATTTACTTTTTACTTTTCTATTAATCCTAAAATGAAGTAGCTAATTTTGAATAATGACGAGGCGGAAAATAGTAAATACTGTAAACATGACGGAAAATGCCAAAGGATTATTTCAGCATCTTGTATAGGGAAAAGAGAGCATAAGCTATGAGAGATTTCATCAGCTTAAATAATGTTAGTACCAATATGGGACAAAATCCCTGCGGCAATTTGACTTTCCAAATTTGCTTATCAATTCTTTACTTAAATTGTTTCGCATCAATTTATTTAACAGTCTTATAAGATAAGCTTAAATTTATATTTCATTTCAATTTTATAACGTTTAAAAATACATTAACTCATGGATTTTTGATACATATTGTCATAATGTTATGTAGTATCAAAACCTTCTTATTGAATATGAGAGGTTTATAAACAACAATTGTCTGAATAATTAAAATAACTATTACGTTTGAATTATGAAAGCAAGTGTATATATCAATATATTAGTTATTTGAGCGTGTTTATTGAAATATATGCACAATGAGTTTTTTTTTACTCTTGAAGTAATGTATTTTTGTATTGTTTATATTTAATTATATTCTTTATTATATTAATTTTCGATAAGCATTCGCATCAATTTTTTATTCTCCCCATGCTACTTTTACTTAAAACTAGAGTTCCAGTTAAAAATGAGTTTGTATATTAAATAAATTTTTACTTTAGAAAAATTTAATTATTTTTATTTAATACTTTATGCTTAATTTGCTGACCTTATGCGATAATTTTTTCTCTATTCTAATAAAACATATACAGAAATACTTATGTTTAATTTAGCATTCACAAAGCGAAGTAATTTAGAAGAAAATACTTCAAATTCTGAATTATAAAAATGGAAAAAAAAGCAATATTGAACATTAAATATTTTTTTCTTACTTTTCTAAAAGTCTTCTTATTATGTTCTTAGGGACCATATTTTTTTGATATAGCTTTTAAGTTTTCAATTTATCCTTCTTCCATACATCTTACTATTTTCCCAAAAAAAACACTAATCATGCAATTTTTCTGGAAAACTATAGTACAGTATAGTAATTACATTTCTGGTAAAAAAAAAAGCCTTCTTGTTAATAGGACGATATAAACAGAAATAAGCATTTCCTATTGTAATTTTTCCGCTCATATACATATGGTTTGCAAAATTATAGTTCAAATTAGTAAAAAATACAAGTCTGAAAGTTAAATTTAATCTAATAAATTTTTTTTATGCTATGATCCAAGGTGTCTGGAAAAATTACGAAACTTTCCTAATTTCTAAATTTTATCACAGATTAGAAACGATATTTTATTGATAAATACCAAAACCATAAATTTTACCAACACCCCCAAAGAGACAATTACCCTCGGTAACAATTACCGAGCTCTTTGATGTTCCCATAGAGCCAGAAACATGGTAAATTTAACTATATTCTGGTAGTTTTGTCCATACTTTTTTTCTCAGTCTGGAGTTGTAAGCAGCTTTTGGTTACTGATTTTTGTGGGTATCCTGTGCAAAAAATACTTTAAAGTCGTCTCCTATTTTTAAAGTTGCATACAAATGATACAAAAATAAACCATAATTTGTGATTATTTTGTGAAAAATTTAGAAAAATAATTATTTATCTTTTTCTCAGAAATGTACAAAAAAAATTAAATAAATGAAGCCAATTTCATTTGAAATAAATAATTTTATCTCACTACATTGAAACAATTGCTTAAAAAAATGAATCTACTAATGTACATCGAATATTCTTACTTCTTCCAGAAATAGCAATTTCACCGGAAATATTCTGAATAGAAATATATATTCCTGGAATAGAATAATCTTATGTTCGATCACTCGAAAAAAGTACAGAACGTTTCGTCAAAAAGAGGGAATAAAATGCAAACCGAATAGCTAAGAAGCTTTGAAATATGCTATAAGAATTATTAATAAACTCTTCCCTAGCATGTGAGAAAAGAAAGATTTTTTTACACTCAGGAGGAGAAAATGGGAAAAGTAGTGTGATGGAATTTCTAACAAACTTCAAGATATTGTCCTCGATTTGGAGTTCGCTTTTGTGAATATTTCTAAGCACTTTTTTTTAATCTTTATAAGCTTTAATAATCTTTGTAACATTTGAGTAAAAGATAAAACATAAATATTCCCCATCTAACATTATTTTCTGAATTTTTTTGAATAAGAGTTTCAAAAATTGGTGTTATTATATTTTTGTGAATAAGAAATTCTGGAGATTTAATTCGAATAAACATGAATAACAGGAGACTAAATGAAACTCTAGCATTTTTAAATTATTTGAGTTCGAGCAGCGGTGGTTCAGGGAATCCAGGTTCAGGGGATTGGCAGGTGGTCCAGGTTTGAATCCCAATGGTGATTGGTTGATACGAATTCTACTCCCAGCTCGTACGGACCATAATGTCAACATAAAATATCGTAAGTGGTTTGAATACTCTTGCCGTCAGGTTAAACGTAGGAGGTTTTCCTATTTTTTCTCTCCATGTAATGCAAATGGGAGTTAATTAAATCAAAAAACTCTCCAACAAAGGCTTGTCTGTTCTGCTTTATCCAAGAGTTCCTTATATTCTGGATTGGGTTCAAAATTAGAAGGCTACGGAGTTGAATTTTCATATTTGCAAGCTCAGCTCAGGATTGGGACGACTGTTCTATGACAATTATAAAATAAAATTGGATGCTGTCCAAGTTTTAAGTAATAGCAATGCTTTCATTTTTCTTTATATATATATATATATATATATATATATATGTATTTCCAATGCAGCAGGTGATGCAGACATTATCCTAACGCAGTACAGAGATCAAAAGAAAAGACAAATACAAATNTATATATATATATTAAAAGATTATAATATAAGTAATTCAAAAATATGAATGGTTCATAAATAATTAAGTTATCTTGTTTTCCAATTTCAATTAAATAGTTGATTTCTTTATATGTGTAGTTTATTTATTTTGAAATTCTGGTGGTTACATTTTCTTATACATGTAGGAATTTAAATTCCTTCTGCTTTCAAGCCTTCATTCAGAACAAATTTAACAACAAATACTTTTTTTGATATTTAATATTGGTTCAAGGAGCCTTCTTAAATTAAAAATAGCTGGCATAAATAATAATAACTAATAATAATTGATAATAATAAATTGTAAAATAATTTAATAATAAAATTAACAATAAAAATTAATAAAAAACTAATAACAATTTTATTAATTATAAAAGTAATAAAACAATTAACTATTTCAAGTAGTAATGAAAATAATTGTTATATAATAATACGAAATTTTAAAAAATAAGTACTTTTTACTAGTATAAATATTTGAAAATTTTTTCGTTTAATTAGTGATGCAATTTTGTTGGTTCAATTATTATTTTCTGAGTTGTAGGTATTTGAAAAAAGACATCGCTTGTACTATTTATATTTGAATGCATTTTCTGGTATTTTGATTATTTGCATTTTTTAAAATTATCTTTCATATCATATCATAAAAAGTTTTCGCTGATGGGAAGTAAAATTTTACTTGAACCTTCATAATATTTTTAAAAAAATCAATATAAAGTTTTGGATATGTGTCCTAAACGGAGAAATTTCAGTCAGCGAAACCAAAATTTACTGTATTTCATATAGTAAGAGTTAACTAGAAATTCTGTTTTTCAAAATTGCCGTTCTTATAATCACGCATTTAGTAAAAAATACAAAACTGAAAAGTAAATTTAACAGAATAAATGATTTTTTATCACATGCTCAAAAGTATATATCATGATAGCATTACCAAACTTTACCATATTTACAAAGTTTTACCACATATTAGAACACCATATTTTATAGTTAATTTTACTAAAATCCTTATCAGAGTGCTTCGGTAAAAATTTCCAAATTTTTGTTGTTCCTATGGAGCGAGAAACAAGGTAACTTTTATAGCATATTCTTGTTGTTTTTGCTATACTTCTCTTCTCAGTGCACGATTTTTGCTTGAGTATATTTTGTTTAATATTAAGTGACTGTTATTCAAAATATTTATACAAGGCTAATAAAACTGCCATAATCTATACTTATTTTAATTTAACTCATAGCTTACTGGATAATTACATTTTAAATTTTTTCAAAGTGCAAAGAATGGTGTCATAAATATAAATATTTTTCACCGTATTCATTTCCAATATTTCGAAATACGAAAAATAATCTAATCATAATAACTTAAATATTTTTTACAGAAGAGCATCAACAGTTTAATGCTTCAATAAAGTTTTTTTTTTCAATTGTCAAAAACTTAGGTAACAGCTATTTGATCTATGAATTTAGAAGTGAATAATTAAATTTAAATCCTGATTTAAAATATCCTTCATAATGCAAAAAGCTTAACAACAATTGCAGAATCAGATTTATTTAGTCCATAACTTAATTTTAATACCTTTCGTATAAACATATACACATTAGTATAGTTGAAAGTTCAATTCCCGTTCCATTTCATTTTTATCTTTAAATAAGTTGTCCAAAAAGGGGAAACTAAAATGCAAAATTTATTCAAAAATACTTTCTTCATTCTTTCTTGCAAGCATAACAACAAATTGCTTAAATGGCAGCAATAATATCAGTTCATAAATTTCAAAATTCTTACGTACAGAAAAATAAATATAGCTTACTGAAGTTTTGAAGATGGAAAGCGTAATGAACACTAAAGTCTTAACTAGCTTTTATTTTAAAGAAAATAAAAATACCCTTTTGCTTACATTAATAGGCTAGTAAAAGACAAAATGCCTTATTGCCCATTAAAATTATCAACGACAAATCTCTTATTTATGAGTTAAAAATGTAAGTTTTAACCCACCTCAGGAGAAATGCAACTGGGAAGATAACAAAGAACTTTAAAAGACATTGCCAAAAAAGGAAGATCTTACTTAATGGTGTCAGGCAAAGTCTCGAAACTCTAAATATATGGCTCAATAGGAAAGAATTTGCTGGCCGGGATCCAGGTGATTTTTTCCACAATCATTTCGTTGACTTCATTTGAATAATGCCATTTTATGGGGAATTAGGTTTTATCTTTTTTTTTCTTTTTACGAGAGTGTTACTTTGATAAAGCAATATGCCTTAAAATAAAATCTCCAGCTTTAGTTCTTTATTGTGTATAAATTATGGGGAATAATGTATTTATTCGAGTTTATAATCTTTGAACTGTTTATATCTCCGAAATAATTCTCAGATTTTAATTAGTTAAATTTAAGAGATGATATTAGTAATATACTTCAGAAGAATTGTCTAAATACTAAGACATGATTCAATTGGTATACTAAAATGTATTTCTTATGAACCATAAACCTTGTTCTTTCTTAGTCATTGTCTTAAGCCTTTACTCACGTGTTTTTTTTGAAGAATAAATTTATGTTACTTTTAATGGAAATTGATTTGGGGATTTATTCAGAGTATAGAGTTTTTTCATTTAACAAGTTTTTATTCTGCATCGTATTATGTAGATTAGAGTGCTGGAATTTATTTATACACACCAAAAATTTTGGATCAAATTGCAGTAAAAAGTACCGGCACTTAGAGTAGAGTAAAATTCAATTTTACCGGAGCATGTTATTACTGTAAAATCATTAAATCACTGAAATGAAAAAATTGCTATTGTGAAAATTATTGTATAATATTTTGCGTTAAAAATTGATTTTACAGTAAATTGATTGAAAACCTAAACTGCCAGAACTTTATACCGTAATTTTGTCTGGAATTCGTTACATGCATATTTGTTTAAAGACGTAAAAATTCTGTTAAAATAACTGAAAGAATTATAGCTTTTTTAATAATAAATTCAAATAGGTGAAATTTTAATAAGTTATTGTTTTAATCAATCATGCAATTACCCTCAATAATTACTACCTTTTTCCTTGCAGCTGGAAAATTTTGTAAATTATCTATTGTTTTTAGAGAAAAATATCTGGATCAAAAGTTTTGGTATCATTCATTTCCTTTTTTAATTTTTTGCAAATGTTATTGAAATTGGAATAAATGGAATCGCGCTAATGCATTATCAGATGAGTAAAATAAAATGACTGGGACAATACTCCCAACTTCTAATTATTTTATTTTCTGGGTTTGGTCTTACTGATCAATACAAATCGAAAATATATGAAGATTACCATATTTAAACTTATAAAACTACTACTGGTATTTGAAAACGTCTAATGCAATTGGATAAACGTTGCATAAAGTTTCGACAGCAGGTGCCCTTTACACTCTATACCCTAATAGCCTTTAATTGGTCATTTTACCGTTAAATAAATAACATTTAATTATTTATTATGTAATTAAAACAATATTTATTTTAAAATTAAGATAAGATTTAATTACACAAGCCGATTCTTTAACTACACAATCAACTGATATCTAGATGAACTGTCAACTGTTATCTAGGTAACATCCGGGGTACTTATAAGATGCCTGACTTCAAACAACACTAAAGCACAATTTTACAATATTACGTATGTCATTCAGATTTAGTTTATCATCATGAAGAATTAAAAGCATTAAAACAATATTAATTTAATTTTTAATTACATAAAAGTAGAAAATCCCTTTTCTCATTCTTCTATGCTGCATTATATTATTTGACACAATAAAAAAATTTGAGCAAAAAAATTTAATATTTAAAAAAAAATTTAATATATATTTTTAACTAAAAAAATTAAATACGTCCACTATACATTCATTTTTACTCCACTGTAATCCGCATTTTTAATCCAGTATGCCCTTTCAAACAACGCCATGTATTACAATGGACTTGCAACACAATAACATCCAGAATATAGATTTTGATCGCTTTTAGAACTCCTTAAATCTAATGGAAACTGTATAATTGATTCTTATGAATACACTTCAAGAAAAATTCGGAGCACTCATCGTCTTCTCAACGGTTTTGCCAATCTATTAACTTTACACGACAACAAATTCAAACCAAAAAACCAAAACATTTAAATTTCTAAAAAAATTCAATATAAAAAATTAAAAAAATTCAAAAATTCAATACATCCACTATACAACCATTTTTTGTCCTCTGTAATCCACATAATTTTTAATCCAATATGCCTATTTAAGACTCAACGCCATGTATTAATATGGACTTGGAACACAATAACATTAAAAATGTAAATTTTAATCGCTTTTAGAACACTGCAAATCTAATGGAAACGGCCTAATTGATTCTTAAGAATAGATGCCAAGAAAAATTAGGAGCACTCATCGTCTTCTTAACGGTTTTACCAATCTACTAACTATGGGTTGAGCAGAAGTGCAAACTGAATTATACATCCCTCATTAAACAAAGACCCACTTCCATTAAGAAATTCTCTCTCTAGTCCTAAGAAAGTCTTAAATTCATTTAATGCAGGGCTTGACTACCAAGTACTTTCACAACCAGGACGATGATGAACAAAAGAATTCTCTTCGCTCGAGCTTTTAACCTATCTTTTAACGGCTATTGAAAAATAAACAAGATGGCCGCCTACTGAAATTTACTAGCCTACGCTGTACGTGATGAAGAGAACTCATTCATTTCTCTTAAATACAGTTAGGATAAAAGAGGGGGTGGGTACCGATAAATCTATAATGTTAATCGTGTGTACTCTGTAATGGTATGGGAAGGTATGGGCAAACTTTGCATTCCTCCGTTTGTTATTAATGATCCGGAATTCAATTTGTTTACTCTGATGTTAGCTTAAAAACATCATTTTTCAAGCTAAATTGTGTCTAATGGAATATAAATTTGGATTTAGAAACGCATCTGGCTGTTTTGAGAAAAATATTTATCAATTTTCATCAAATCTTATCACTTTCAGGTGCACAAATTAGCGAGGGAATTTTGTTCGTTTAGATTTTAGCAAATGAATCATTAGCAATCGGTGTCATTTGCATTTATGTTTAATATTGAACTTAAATCATGTTTTAGAAATCGGAAGCTATGTCACGTATGATTGTGAATTTTATTTTCTTAAAATAATAACTAGTCTCTTAAAACCTTAGAAATGAAAGGAAACAAATTTAAGTTCCATAATAATCATGACATAATAATAATTGCTTTTTCGCTGAAATTATCCAACTAACTCTAAAAGTGTATTAAAATGACAAATATGGCGCGATTTTAAGAAGAGAAATTGAATTTTATGATTTGAGAGTGTTAATTTAAATTTTATTAATTATTAATAAATTACATTACTTTTTGCTATTTTTATAAAATTGATATATTTTTACTTATTATTACAACGTAATCCTCATTAGAAGTATTCGTAATCACCACGTTATAGATCTATTTCACTGATCACTAACTATCACCATAGTAAATATATAACTGTGATATATAATATATGCTAAGTTAACAGCCAAGTGTAGCCATATGCCTTTAAGATGTCTCATAACTTTTTTTCTCTTTTTTCTCAGATATAATTCAGTGTCTTTTAATCAGAATACATAGAAAATTCAGTGCAATTTACGTTTGACGCGGTATTGCTCAGTCCAGCTCTTACTGCAACACTAAATTGTTTAATATTTAACTTATCACATGATTTAATATACATTCCTTTTTGTAGATCCCGTAAGGTTTTCTATACTGCTATAAGGTCTATTAAAATTATTTAAAATACTTTTTCTCAAGGAAATTTTAATAGCAAAGCGTAAATGAATACAAAGATATATTACGCTTTCGTCACTTTTATGCATAAATAAAAACTTGAACATCAATAGGCATATAAATCAATAAGATATAAATCATATAATTAGATTTGTAAAACTATCACTTGTGAATATGTATTTTTTCATTTTATTGAAAAGTTTTACGAAGTATAATTTTTTGAATTCTTTGTTTCTTAAGAGCAGTACAAAAACGGAGAACACAGACTGAATATCTTGCAAAGGAAGTAGGACGCATCATAAGTATTGAAAATTACAAACGATCACATAACTGGATATGTCATCATACGCTGCTTGGTGTGCTTCCATATTATGAACTCGTGCTCGTGTATCAGTGAATAGATGATTTTATTTATCTAAATTCTCATAGTTTCAGGTATTCTATCAATTAATGTAGAAATCGGTATTAAATCTTTTATCATAATTAAATGATTTGGAGATTAATTTGGCAAGCTCCCTTAATCCAAATCTTTAAATTAGGGATAAAAACCTAATACTGAACCAACTTAAAAGGTCATTTTTGAAACTAATTATTAGAAAACGTAGAATCAATATAATGTATATAAATAAAAGCACCTGTCCTGATCAAAGGTACTCAGTTCATGATATGGAATATCACGTATTGGCGTACAATCCTAATGATGTGCCCTATCTCCCTTAGTTTAGCTGTCTTTATCAGATTCACCTTGTATTAAAAATTAGATACGCTTGAAAAAAAATTCGTTACAAATATATTACGTTAGAATAAAGAAAATTACATAATATTGATTAAGTAACTCTAAAAAAATTAAATATTTCAAAGTCTCTTAACTATTTATTACCATTATCTTCGTTTACCTTACATGTTTCTTTCTTTTGTAGTAGAAAAAGCGAATTCAATTTTATATTAAAAGAATGTTAGGATACCAGTCATTAAACTCTTGATTGTTGCCGTTACCGCTAAAAATGAGTTTAATTAAATAGCCAATCTCGCCAAGTAGCGTAAAAGTATTCATCAGTACGGAAAAGATTTCCGTTAAGTAGAAAAAAGGCACAAATTGAATTACTGTTTGTAGCATAGATCATGAAAGCTGCAGTGTCGAAAGACGGCACTAAAACTGAATTTTATTGGGCATAAAAGTTTTACTTGAGATCGGTTTTGATGGTTAAAGACTATTTCCTGTCTGAACTTAATATTTATAGATGTGGTTAATTTTCACTCACGATCTCACATTTTGTAAAGTTTTTATGTGAAATTTTTATTCTTTTAGCTATCAGCATAATAAAAGGTTTTTTAAAGAAGTATTTAAAAACATTCTTGTTATTTTCATAAAAGTTAAAAATAATTTAATCAAGATAGCGAATAAAAGTAATTTAACGTACAAAACTACTTCATAGAATTACATGTTTCATATTAAAATCTAAATTTCTCTGCTTTACTTGAAATATAATATACACATTTATCTATTTTGGGCAAATAATAGATCAAAGCCCTACTTTTTTCTAGGGTAATAAGACTTTCATCAAATCGTACTTTTGTATTATATCTTAATATGTGCTTTATAATTCTTCTAAATTCACTCTAAGTAACCACATAAAGTACAGATTCTTCTTATAACCAACAATAAAAATCGAGATGTTATTTATTCCCCCAAAAAAAGAGCAACTACCACTACGATAATTAAATATCAATTCATTAGTTTATAAAACATGCTAACTCGATTCATTCTTGGGGTACCAATTTATAGATGAAGGATGACGTGATTTTACAATGAATCTCCCCACATTGGTGATCCGGACGGAGTTATCAACTACGTCAACCTTCATGCATCAAAAGGCACTCCGAGATAGATTTGAGTTAGCATGTCTTATATTCTAAAGAAACTACATGTCTTGTATACTAGAAAAACAAAAATATAACAATGTAATCGTTGCGTCCATGAGAACTTTATTTATTACAGCAGAAATACCACAAGCGGCTGAAAATGTAAAAAGTTGTATTAATTTCTTTTAAATATTTATGGTAAAATAAAATTTATTTTGAAGCATTTTTAGAACTGTGTGTCCGCAAACATACACCCAATCAATCAATCAATTAAATACATTAATCCCTAATTCTGAATGTAAAGTTCAAAGGTACGTTTGGTTTGTCCAATGCGGCAACGCAAATGCGGGTTAGTTCCATTAAAAAATCCTCCACGAAGACAAATGTCTTCCAATTCTTGATTGAATTCGAAATTACAAGCCTACGGCGTTGAACGTTTGTAATTGTAAACTCAAAAATTGAGTCTGTTGTTCAACAACGGTTATGAAATATCTACGCAAGAAACACATTCACATGAAATTTGATAAATACCACATCTTAATAGCAGCAATAGGGTCTCTAAGATAGCTGTGATTTAGTTTATTCAAAATTTTAGAGATTCGAGAACTAATTTTCGGATAATGCATTGATACAATCAAATTGTTTAACTTATACTTGGAGAGTGGGTTGGATTGCGAAGCTAATTTTCTATAGGTAATAACATTAAAAGGAAGGCAACGGTCTACAGCGATAGCTTTAAATAAAGCAGCTCTTCATTTAGGAGATAACTATTTGCACAAATTTTAGAAACATGTTTAACAAGGGTAAGGCAACTAGCTTATGGTTGGGGAGATAGTTAAACCGTAAATGTTTCTCGATAAGCACTAGTAAGAAAATTATTATTAGTATTTATTATTTCTTAAATATCTCATATTTCATATAATAAAATTGTTAAAATGCATTTTGCAAAACGATATGTTACATTAATATTCCTAACAGCTTATTTAAATGGAACTATTCCTGTTTATTCTAAGTGTGTTAAATTTGTGGTTCTTACGAAGAATAATTAAAGTGTTTGACACGCACAACAAGAAAACTCAACACTCAGAACAGATGTTGAAATGTTTTTGTCAGCGGCTGACTTGCTAGCTAACATGTCGTTGATTATAGTTGAGTTAAAGCTTCTATTGTAAAAATGAGTAGAAAGGAAATATTTTTAGGATTGCGTTTAGGAATGATATCTGGTTGGGATATTTTATACGATTTTAGTGTTTATTTTTTTTAAGAGATTACTTTAAAGTACGGAATAACAATTATTTTTTTGACCGTAATTAAATGCTGCATACTGATAATCTCAAAATGAAATTTTTTTAAGTGCCACAGAACAGCCGACAAAAACTTTGAGTTTACTACCAATGTTTAACTCCGTAGCTTTGTAATTTTCAATAAAATCCAGAAGACAAGGAAACTTCTGTGCTAAGGTATTTGGATAAATTTTTCTTCGTGATGGACTTTTAGATAGGACAAACTCACATTTGCGTTACATGGAGAGAAAAACCATGAAAACCTCCCATGGTTAACCTTGAGGCAAGGGAACTCTAACTCATGATCCGTTTGGATTACGTCAGTATTGTGGTTGGTGTGAGGCATGTCCAATATTCGTTTCAACCAGCCAGGGATTCTGGAGCTCGAGTTACTTCATTGGGAGGCGAGTACTCTATCCCCTGAGCCACCACAACCCTCAAATTGATCTTAAAATATTTCTCAACAAATATAATTCAAATTCTTTGATCTATTTTAAGTGGTTCATTTTTTTAATCATTTCAATTCTTTTTCATTGTTTTATCGTTTTGTACGAAAATATTGCTTGAAATTACTGTATATGATTCCGTTTAAACAAAGATGTACATATATATATATATATATATACACANATAAACATATATTAATATATATATATATATATATATATATATATATATATATATCTTTTATTTCTCTAATAAAGATGTTAAAATATTAAAATGTCTCTTATAAAATAATCAATTATATAAACATTCCTAAAAGATGAATAAATCTTAGAAAGGCACTTTCTCGTTTTTATAAAAGTGTTAAATCCGAGGTTTTTTCCAGAAAATAATTGAAATATTGCATTTATTTTAAGAATTTGATGGATGGAAAATGCATGCGTAGAAAACTCAAAATATTTCGTGTTTTTTTGAAATGCATCAAACTTACTTTTTGTAGAATTTTGCTGCCTCTTCTTATTTGAGAGCAACTTACTATCTTTGAATTGATGCACCTTTCAGGAAGAAAAAGATTGCATGATATTTCGAAAGAGTTTTCTTTTTTCCTTACCGGATCTAGTAGGAAATTCTTTTCAATGAAGAGTCTAGAGCTATCAACTGCAAAAGAAAGAAAATGTTGAATATGATAATCGTAAAGAATGGACTTCATATTTTCAATAAAAAAACGTAGTACGAAGAAAATATATCTTCATTCTTTTTTTTGTGCGTTAGTAAGTTTTTGTTGGTAATTTATAAAACTGAATTCTACTTTTTGGTGAAACTAGATAAAAGAATTTAAGAAAAAGAACAGAAAATGTGTTCCATTCCTGTCTCAAATGCCATAAAAAGATGTCTTTGACCCATTTTTGTCTAAAAGGAAGATCTATTTTTTGTACGTTTTCGTTCGAAAATTATGACATTGTTATGCAACACAAAAATAAGCTGAAAGTTTAATAAATAAAACGAAAAATGAAGTATTGAGATTAACAGTTTTCTTATCTTTACTGTTACTTATTTTAGCTATTAACATAAAAATATTTTTTAGACTTATTTTAATATGTGTTCATGAACATTACGCTCCAGGATTTTTATAGCGTGGGGCGAGAATATAATAAAAATGTTAATTCATTCAAATTAAATTTAAAAAAATATAACGTTTCAAAATCGCTTGTACGGAATTATTCAAACTTTAAACAGTTACCAACAAATTCTTCCCAAAAAAGTTAAAAATGTCAAGAAACAAACACAGCGAAGAATAGAATGACGCTGCTCTTCTATTCATCCATTAGATTACAGAAATATTGGTCCCTAACCATGATATTTTTGGCACCATAGTGCATGTAGACTTACAAACTTTTGTACGATATCATAACCTTTAATTATATTTTTGTAATTCAAAATATATCTGAATTTTAGAAGTTCATATAATCAGCATATACCCAAAAAAACTTCTGCTTTTTTAGAAAATTGCTTGATAACAGGGATTAAATATTATCGATAGAAAAAAAATATTTTATTCCGTTATGAATGAAAATAATTCCAAAGCTTTGATTATTCTTTTGTACAGTATCCCAATTTTAAATGTTTTTCCTGCAAATCAGAATGAATCTGAATTTTTCAGTTGACATTAAAAATAATTTACTTATGCTACCTACTTTTGTGTTTCTCAAACATCCGAAACTTTCGGTAATGTAGGTTGACGTTACAAGAAAAAGGAAAAGCTTTTGATTAAATTCTTTCTGATAATGCATTTTGATTTCTGTAAAAAGAGAATGAAATGCTTTTACTTTGTACGGAATACTTCGTTTCATCTTTTTTATACGAAAAAAAGTTTTTACACTTCTTTGTAATGCGTTCATTTAAATTATTCTCTTGATTAAAGATGTAACCAACGAATTTCCTTTATTGCTTTTAAATGAAAGTATGAAAATTGTTTCGACCACTAAAAAAATCATCTGTCAACATTTCAAAAGTGAATTTTATTTGTTAGGAGGTTTAGAAATATTTCTCAGAAATTTGAATTTATTTTCTGCTTTTGAATAATTTGGTTTTGTGCTTTTAATCAATTTTACGGATGGAATCTTTTGACAGGCATCATACTCGTACTTTTGACATGTGTTTTGTATGAATCAAAATTAATTTAGCAAGTTTAATAATTCCTCTGATCTGTTTACAGTTTTATAGTCATTATTTACTTAATAAATTAGCATTTATTATTTATGAATCAAGTTCAATATCTTTACCCAATAAGTTCAAGCATCTAGTTATTTTTATAAAATTAAAAATGTTTCTTAACAATTAGAGATTTTTAATTTTGCATTTCAAGAATCATAAAGATGTGTGTGTGTTTTTTTTTAATATTTTGACACGTATCCTATTTTTTGTACCTTTTTGTTGACTAGCGGCCTATGTAGGGCTCAGGGAACTGTCCTTGCATCAGAAAGGTTCTAAGTTCGAATCTCGGGCAAGGATATTCTTTCATTCTCCGTACTATCTGTCCTTACTGGGAGGGGGGGGCAACGTTGGTTCATCCAGTATGATGACCCTGAAAGAGTGGTTAACAAATTTGCCCAATGATGCCTGTAGGACGAAAGGTCATTCTCCAGGTGGTCATTGGGGGAAAAAAAATTCCTCTAATATAAACATTGATTTTACGATCATTAATGACCTATCAGAGCACTTTCGCTTTTTTTTAAATTTTGTTTTAAAAAAATACAACGTTTTTCTCAACAAACTTTTAAAATATACATTCTCAAAATGGCAATCAAATTCGAACTTTAAAGTTACAAGAAAAGAAGCGTTGTCATAGTCCAAAAAATCTCTCTTTTTATACTAAAAGGAAAATAAATAAGTTTTCATTAAAGTGATGTTTGGAAACATCACTAAATGACGAAGAGTCTGGCAATATTTTTAAATATGATACGAACAAAATCAAAATATGATATAACAAAACCTCGATTTTTTTAACAAAAAAGAGGATTTGTGAGAATTTATAAAAATTTTGTTGTTCAGAAACAAGAACGCATGTTTAAAAGTTACGGAATAATTTTAAACGTCATGCAAATTAAAACCGAATATTAAAAAAAAATACCTTTTAATCCAAAAACAAAATGTGGGAGAATTCATCAAAATTTTGTTGCTCGGAAACAATACTACATGTTAAAAGATAACCATTAGTTCTAAATATGATACAAATTAATACTTTACCTTTCAACAAAAAAGAGAACTCAAGAAAATTAATCATATTTGTGATGTTTGAAAAAGTAAGGAAAAGTTGATCAATAATTCAAATGTAATACGAAGTACGATCTCTTCTCCTGAGAGATTGAAAGAAAATATACTTAAATTGGGTAATTGTATTACATTAATAATGCAGACTAACTTTCCTCCCGTTCATCTCCCTCTTTTGGTTGACTTAAAGCTCTATTTTTAATCTATCGCAAATATCTCGAATATTTAATTTATGATATGTTCTGTTCCTGTTCTTAAGTCAATTTTTTTTAAATTTTTAATTTATACCACTACTTAATCATTTTCTGTTGTAATCAAAGTACTACAGTCTTTGCAAATAATTTAATATCAAATTTAAAAATATTATCCACTCCTTCATCACACAAAGATAAACAGATGAAAACAATACCTCTATTTTGCTTTGTTCTTGTACAATTGCCAACTTTCATAAAACAAAGAAATTTTTCTCAACTTTTTGAATGGTTAAAAAGTATGTACTTAGACTCCATTATGTTAAAATGGAAAGCGATGTTAATTTAGACATAATTGATGTTATTACTTAACGATAAGTAAAAATAATGTTAGTTGAAAATCATTTTGCATTTTGTTATTAAACATCAGGATTAATTACTGAACTTTATACCGAACCACTATACCACAGCAATTAAATTTATTACATTTAAAATGCATTCAGTTCTACCTACGTCATTATATTTATTTTATCTGCAAATATTTAACTAATGCTCAAAACTTCCTCATTTTGTATCAAAGAAACGTTTGAAGTTTTATTCTTTTAATGGTTTCTACGTCGCCAAAAGAGGTTTTGATACAGATACTGGGGTAACATTTTCTTAGCAACTACACTTTATTTAAACAGACTCTTTATTTCAGATGTGAAAAGTTCAGCTTGAAATATTTAATTTCGCAATTCTCTGATTGTTTCTTGTACCATCAAAAGAACATAATGTAAATCTTAGTGTTCTAATTAAACATGTAATCTAAAAACAATATGTATAATTTTGAAATATATTGTTAAGAAATGAATGCATTAAAGACGCGTTTTTTTTAATCAATCATAAACTATGCTCCAAGGAACTGATATAATACGAATAGTACGCACTTTACGAAATAGTACGCACTGAATTTACTAAATTTCATTTCAATAATAAATGCATGACTTAATAAAAGAATTGCATTAGTCCATGAGTAATTTGCTAAGTAGATTACTTGAATAAATAGACGATTCAATACATAGTCTATACCGCTAATTTTACAGAAATAATCCTATAGTCATTCTATGACATTTAAACTATCTTACTTCTTTGGAATATAAGTTTAATTTAAAAATAGTTGAAATGTTTTTTAGTATATTTTTATATTTTTATGATCCTAAATATCCTTGCAATTTTGATCCTAAATCAGAGGAATTTTTGAGACTAAAGAGTCCTTAAAATCTTTGTTATTGGAAATTTAATATTTGCAGCATATATTCTAACAATTGCATCAAATATCAGTATTTAGATATATTGCATAAGACTATTCTATTTACGTACTTAGATACATGAACATGTTTGATGTTATAACATAATATAATACTTAGAATTATATTATGTTATTTACGTACTTAGATACATGAGCATGTTTGATGTTAAAACATAATATAATACTTAGAATTATAAATACTTTTTCTAAGTTCAAAGAGGTCGTATATTTAAGAGAATGTTCGTTAGTTATATATACGTTTGTTTATGTGGTATTTAGTATTATATAAATATGCCAACTTGCTCTTCTTTGAGGATGAATTTTTACTTGCGGTAACAAATGAAATGCCTTAATGGATGATTCATGGTTCAAGAAATCAGATGGAAAGTTATTTCACCCACCACTTGATATAAATAATTAAAAAAAAATACAAAAAAGCGTTTTTTATGCAATATATAAAACGTTATTTTGTGTCACTTTTCTAGTCGTGAGTATTTTAAAGTTATGGTGAAATTTAAAATAAATTCTACAAGTTTCATATTTTAATGCACTTCCACTTTGTGAAATATTTAGCTCCAAGTGAAGCAATCAGTATATCTCATATTTGACTATGTAGTTCTATTATCTTTAGGATATATAGTATTATTATAATTAGTTTCACAGTAAGTCTTTTGTGAAAAATGATAATTATGCTGGTATATCTTATTCCAATATACATTAAGAAGCTGAGCGAGAAGATCTAGCTATAACCAAGAACCAGAATTCTTGGCTTAAAGTGATTTGTACCGATTCAATGATAGCTTTATAAACGAAACTACTTTGAGTCGGTACGAATCATTTTAGTCATGGCTGTCACCACACGCTAAGAAATGGGCATAAAAAAAGTTACTACTTCAAAGGTATGTATGTTGCATTTTCAAATTGAGTTTAGCTTATAAGCATATGATTATCATTAGATAGCTTCAGATTTCCTATAACTTCTAACAAATGAAAGCTTGTATATTATTTTTATTCAACACAAATGTTGAAAGAGAATAAAAACCCATCATAGTAAAATATCAAGTCCTTCACAATCTGTAGTAAATGGGACTAATAAATGAAACTATTAAGGAAGTCAATTGATTTTTTTTTAATGTGTTTTTTCATCCCGAAAATAGAATAAAAAACCATCCCATTAACATTCTATCTAAAGAAAGTGACTTTTCCCATCTGAAAATTATATACATAAAAATAGAATACAAAATCAATAGTGGGGCAAAATTCTCTGAAGTTTTATAGAATTCTTCAGGAAATACTTTAAAAAGCAGCGCTACAAAGTGAATGTGAAAATTTTCTAAATAGCTGTTTTAAACTCAACGTTTTAATAAATCCTTTACCGGCAAAGAAAAATAAACAAACTTGTTTCTAGTGAAAAAAAAAGATTGTAAGAAGTGGTAAGTCTTGTTAAACTTGTGATCCATTATAAACTACGTTTTCAATCTATATAAATTTCTCTGGCATAAAAAATAAATTTAGAGCATAATACGTTTTCCAATTTTCTTCTACTATTTCGAAACTAGATGATTTCAGTTGGAATCCTAAATTGAAGATCCCCGCCATTTTTAACCACTTATTTTCGGAATACAATTCTAAAATAGACCTGCTTCAGGTTTTATCTTTAATCAAAGAATTGAAAGTGGATTTCATTTTTGTGTAATGGAAGAAAAAATAAAATTCTATAACGTATCTTGCTTTAAAATTGTATTTACTTTCTAAAGCTTTTTCGCCACTGTGCTTCTATTTCTAATGCTTGAAAAATAAAATGTTTTTAAATGATATCTCACAGGGGAAATAAAAGTAAATTTGAGAGTTAAAAATATTGGTAAAAATTATTTTTGTTTGCATCTTACTTTTCGTAAAATAAAACTGCCTATTATCGAAATTAAATTTTTTTTCCATCCAGTTCTATTTTGTAAATAAATTCCAAAAATAAATCAAAGAAATTTATTGAAAATAAAATTTATTAAAATATATTCCTGGAGAAAATAAGATGTCGCTGTAATAACAAGTTTTCCTTTTGGCAGTAAAATTCAATTGATTGATTTTTGTAAACGCTATATTTTGTTTTTGAACTATAAAAAATCCCATAGGCAATAGTCAGTTTCTTGAAATAAATTTCTTTTTTTTCTAGAAAATACTACAAAAAGGAGCATAAAAGCTTTTTTTAAAATTAAATTAATGCATTAAAGAAGATATACACTCTTTCGATAGCATTTATCTAAAAAAAATACAGATTTTCCTTTGTCAATTTTAATATTGATTTTAAAAAAATCATGAAGTAAATGAAAAAGCATCTCGAAGTTATGAGGTAAATTGGAGTAAAATTAGAGAAAAACGAACACCATTTACGCAAAACATAGTTGCAAAGAAAAGGATAGAAATTACTTAATGTAAAAATAAATTTAATAAACAATAATACGGGTCTTTAAATGATTTAACAGCTAAACAATTACGTTAAAAAGAATTACTGTCAGAAATGCATATTGAAATTCGACGATTCTGTCCTGCTCGTGACGTATGAAATTAATTATTATACTAGTCATAAATCATCTTGTAATTATGTATCTATGCCGGAAATATATTCGTAGCAAACGAGGCTACATACAATTAATTTCATTCTTATTCATAAAAGAAAAACCTTTACACAATTTTAGTTTTTAGTTATTTCAATCAATCATTAGTGGAATCATTTAAGTTTGTGGAATGAAAAATCAAGATATAAAAATAATAATGATAATAATAATATCATATATTTTTTTCCTTTGTATATTTTTTACTCTAGCTAATTCCTTAATCCTACCACTGTTTAATTTTCAAAATTTTCAATTTGCTTTAAAAAAACATGACAATTGCTAATTTCAATTCAACTTGAATAAAATTTTTTTCATGGTCTTAAGCATTCAACTATTAAACTGATATAGTAACAGCATCTTATATATCTTGTAATGCGATAACAACTTTGCAATTATCCATTCAAATTTTTACGCAATCAAAACAATAAATACGCAGTAAAAAGGAAAAAGAAGAAGAAAAAAAACAAGTATAGTGATTGTTGTCAAAAATGCATATTGCTAATCAAGGTTAAAATGCAGATTTTTTATCATTGTCCATCATTTACTGTCAAAAATGTTTCGTCAAAAAAGCAGATTTTCCGTTCTGACACAGCCTGCAGTATACTGTTAGAAACCATTTAATTTTTCGAATTTTATGAATCTCTTGAAATGTATAAATTTCCACTGGACTTTCATTTTTGTTTAGAAACCTCTTTGATCAACATTACAAATGTTAAAAAAATGTATCTTATCTCGGGAAATCTTGAAGAGCATGATTTTAAAACGTGATGTTTCGTCAAGGAGATAGCCACTAAAATTAAAGCTAACGTTTTTAATTTAGCATTCAAGATGGTCACGTGTGGCCTTTCATCAACATTTTAATCAGGAATATGTTGTTGATATCCCTATTTTTTCAAGATGACAACAGCAAAGCTGTTTTTTTAGTTTGGAAGAACATGTGACAGGTCTTATGAACACTCATATACCCTATAATATTTGAATTTGCCTGCATAATCACTTGACTTGATCCCCATAGAAAATCAGAAAGACGTAGTAGAAAAAAATGAAATCATTACTTTTACAATTCGGTAGATTTGCGTGATGAATCATCAGCCAGTTACTTAAACAGGATGAGAAGTAGCTGCATAAACTTGTGAGTCACTGCAGTTTCATGCAGTTGTAGAGACAAAAGATGAAATTACATGTTATTATCCAAAAGGAAAATATGGTATACTTTGTGTAACGTAGATAAAAGCAAAAAACTACATGAATAAAGCACAAATAAAGAAGAGAAATGGACATACTCTAGTCTCGGCTCTCTAAGCAAGAGTCTTGACATACATACCAAATCCTCTTTCGTACTAAAAGTGTACAAGGTTAATATGATAATGTGTACTAAATGACAGTAGAAAAGTAAGAGATAAACACCCAATGGCAGTAGAAATGTAAAGAACTAAACCTCTAATGACTGTAGAAAAGCAAAGTTTAACGCTTTACTGATCTACTACCACTTGTACACGCTTTGGTACACGCAAGGTGTACAGACGCTGAAGAAGATTCTTATTTAGAGAACCAAAACTGCAGTATATCCAGTTATACAATAATGAAGTTTTGCTTTAGATTACTGTATTAATTTGTGCATTGTCTAATAAGGTTGACTAAGTTTTTGTCCGGTGAGTCTCTTTACTTAGTGTAGTTACTAAGTGTAGTTGGTAGTTGCTAATGTGTTGTTTGTCTAAAATTTGCAGGCAAAATTTCCTTTGTTGGAAAAGAATAAAAGGAGATCTGTTGAAATTTATTCCTGCTTTTTTGCAGAAATTGAAAGTTAAATTTTACTCAACAGAATTAAACTGATCGGTTAGATGAATAATTAAACCATCTTATTTTTGAACAAATAAAAAGCCTTTGAGCCTATCTCCTCATACGTAACATTTGGAGCATTTTATCAATAAACTAGATTACTTTATAAACGGATTTATAGTATATATGAAAGTCGGTTTCTTGTTTAGATAAATACTCACTATTAAATATTAGGTAATTATCTAAAATACAAAACTTTTATTGTGTTTACATTTTTATACTATATCTATGTATTTGGTTTACCTTATTTATGTAAATCTTTCACAAAATAAGCATTATGTAATAACAGTAAGTTTTTATAATACAATTTAAAATGCATGAAGACCTATTAGTTTCATTAATATGTTATTTTCATTGAAATAATAATATTCTTAGAAATGAATAATCTGCGTTCTGAAGGATAACATTTTTTAAACCGTTTGTGTTAGTAAACTATTTTTAAAAAGAAATTTAAAATATAATTAGACATATACTAATGTATATATATATATATATATATACAGAGAAGTATCTTGTAGACTGACTTTATTCCTACGATTTCCTCCAACTTGATGTTTCTGTTAGTTACACAACAACACAGTTACACAACATAATAAATAATAAAAAAGATCACAGGTAATAAAATAATGATTGATTGTTNTATATATATATAAATATTTGAAAATGCATTATATAAATTTTTTTATATGCAGCTACTATTTAAAAAAAATCTATATATTATGTAACTAAGTTTTAACGCACCAATAAAAAGATAACATAACTTTTGAGCAAACAATTACTATCAGAAACTGTATACTTGTTCTTTTTTTATCATACCTCGATAAATTTTTACGGATAATATTTAATTCAAAATAAAGGTATTTCTTTTCTGTAAACTTTCGAGATATACACGTGTAATGAATAAATCCCTTCAACAATATCCTAAGCCTGATAAAAAATGTATGACATAGAGGAATGTATGCAATAAAATAGAAGCATTTCCAACTTTCGAAATGGTACTTCGGTGAGCAATCCATTGCATTGTGGAAACGCGATTACGAAACAGCGCTTTTTAAAATAGGATTGGTATAAAGTACTGAAAACTGAATCTATACTATATTTTCAAAACTGAATTTTTCTGCAGTTGAATCGTTCTACTTATTTTTTTGCAAACATTCGGCACATTTTTGCAAGTAGATTTCATCCAAATTCGTATACGATTGCATCGATACGTGTTTAAAATTTTTTTAGTATGGCTTGAAATATTGCATGTAAATAGAAGAGAAATAAATTAAAATTAAACTTTTAATATCAACGTAATTTTTTTATGAATAAAATATAGATGCTCGCTGAAAAATGCGGATAATAAAATGTAGATGTTAGTGAAATTTGCATGACAGGAATCCCTGGAGAACTGCTATAAAGGAATAAGATAAACAAACTCTTAAGGAATGGATGTTTGTTTTCTTAAAAATAAACCTAAACGCTGCTGAATAAAACCAAAATAATGTTAGGGTTGGAAAACCTCTCTGCATAATTTAACGCCAATTTTGTGAATAATAGTGCTTCAAAAGAAACCTTGAAATTTTAAACACGTTTTTCAAATTTGCTTTATTATATAACTTTCATCAGATCACTGCTAAATGTTAACTACACGTTTGCAATGCTATTTAAATCTCAAAATTCTTTTATTGAAGAAATCATAGGTATATTATATGCATAAAAAAGGGTGTTTATTTTTATACAATATAAAGTAAATTGTTTTTACGAAAACTATACCTACTTTTGCTTATTTTCCGGATTTATAAATTTAGCTATTCACATGCAATTCTGTACGAGATTTTCTTGTGAACAGGAATTCAGTTACTAGAAAAATATTTACGCCGTTTAAAACCTCTAAAAAAATGCACAGGACAATAAACAGCAAGATATATATCTGGCTCGACTCAATACACATAAGCCTAATAATTTTTTGTTTAAAAAAATAACAAGTTATCAGTAACTATGAAATATCGATATCAAAATGTCCGGTGTAGAGATTTTTTTGAGGAAAACATTTTTAAACTTGTTCCTCCAATTTTTCTAACGTTATTAGTTAGTAAATTGCAGGTTATTTGAATTGCACAGTTTTTTCTTATTTTGAATAATTTAATTGTTCAGTAGAATGAAATAACCAAGAAAATAAGTATAATTTTATTCCCTTAAGCATTTGCAGATCTATGCAAATGCATTATATTAATAAAGTTCAATTATAATTTTTCTTTAACTTATTCGTGTTATTAAAAATGAAAGCAATGTCTGAAAACATTCGATTGCAAAATATTAATATATTCTAATTCAACAACATTCTAGATTATTTTGTTTTCATTTGCGAAACTTTCATTCACTAAAGCAGATTTAATAAATTTTTATAAATAATATTTTATAATGCAATTTTTAATAGTAAAAATGACATTTTGTCATTTTTTGAACAAATGAAAAGTTAAAAAGGATTATTAAAAAAAACTATAAAGATAATTCTTTGTAATGATCTATATGAATTTCTTAAATTTAAAGGTAGTTGCAATTGCACCGATCTTCAGTAGAATATCTGCACCGCTATTCAGACGACTTTTGGCAACAAAACCACTTACCTGAACCAATCCGAGCATGAGTTCGGCTCATTAGGACGGTATGCTGGACAAACATTTACCAGGCAGTGATACTTAAATTTAAAAAAAAAAACATCATTGTAGTGTAAGCCTGGTAAATTTATACCGAGCAGTGGCACTTAACCTTAAGAAAAACGCTAGAGTGGGGTACACAGGGCAGTGCACCTATCTTCGGTTAAATATCTCTGATTATCAAAACTGAAAAAGATATAAATTATAAAAAGTCACATGAGCTGAACCAACTCTGTAATTGGTCGAAGTTTGCTTTTTTACAGTTTCAAAAGAAGCGTCTGTTCGGAGTAATAAGCACTAACGAATTTAAAAGTTCAAATTTTACTTCTTAAAATTAAATTGAAAGCAAAAACTTTTAAAGTAGCGTTCGAATCGTAAAGATTGATGAAATCCTTCGCACTAAAATCAGTCCATATTGAGGTAAACAAAACCAGAACCTTATTTAAAAATTCATAAAATAAAAGAAAATTCATCTTAACCTAGGTCCACCACATTCCGTGGTCTATTTTATCTGAATACCTTTTTAATTCCATTTTAAATCTTTTGCAAAAAGTATTAAATTTTGATTTAAAAAAAAATGGCTGTGATTACTTGAAAATTTCGATATTATGATTCGTTTACCATATCTATAAAAAGCTGAATTACCTTTATAAGCACATGCCTTAAATGTCTTCGTATTCTCCAACGAAATATTTATGTAATGATCATATGTTGGTAAATTTCTTAAAGAATCAATCTATATGAAGGTCTGACGTAATACTGAATACGAGATCTATAGTTATTAATTATTTTCAGTGAATCATATGACTACCTTTCTACAACAAGTTTCATTTGTGTGGCAGGCAACGGATTACAAAGGAAGGTTTATTTGGAAGCCTAACAAATACCGCACCATCATATTGTTTGTTTGTACTGTTTACAATTTTTAAATTTTTTTACCAATAAATATAGCCTTCTTATTCAATTCATCATTCTTCTCAAACACATTTTGCACTAATTTAGCACGGCAAATTATATGTGGGCTAAGTTTTTAAAAATCATTCCTAATGAAAACATAAAGTAATACAGAAACTTAACGCTAGATTTGATGTTTTCTTTAAATTATTTATCGTGAGTCAGGATTTTATGCTCCACAATAATAACAATGGTGAAATAATTCATTTACTCAATTTAAATCGTGGTTGATCGGGTAAAAAATACAAAACTTCCTTCGTCTGAAAAGAAAGTAGACGGAAAAGTTGAAGTTGGAAATTATGTATTAATGACACTTGACCTTTTTTTTATGAAAACTTGTTCAACACCAGGTATCGGTGCTTACGCTATCGCTTCTTAATGACTAAAAAAAATGAGACCAAACGAAATTTTGATGAACTGGAAGAAAATTGTGATTCATCGAACTTGTCTCAAACAGAAAAACCATGAAAAATAAGGAAAACTACTCTTTCACAAATACTCCATGCCATAAATCACATTCTGATGGCTAAGCTATTTATTAAAATCAATGATGATGTCGTTTAAGAGCATTTTTATTATTTATTCCATTTTTTTTTCTTTATGCTTTCCCACCAACACTTCGCTTCACCCTCCTCTTATTATTTAAATGACTGATGACTGCTGGCATGGAGAAAATATTTTTAAAGGAATATTTTTTCTTCTTCGTGATAGTAAAATATAAAAAAATGGTTCCGATGTTGTCAATTCCTGCTACCTATTTTAGATCCATCAGATATGATTAATTTAGAAATTGTCGATATTGGATGTTTGGTTTTATTTGTTTGGTTCTTCCTTAGCTATTTATTCTGAAAGAAGAACAAAAATAAATATTTAGAGTACCAATATTTATAAAAAAAAAGTTTTTTATAAAGTTGGTAATGAAACAGCGAAATAATGATGAGTCATTTTTTTTCTTTCGATTTGTTTTGATGCATGGTATTCTGAAAAAAGCTAATACACTTTAAAACTGAGCATGGTAAAGGGTTCTTCTATAAGTTTAGTAAATAGTTAATAATCATAAAATTTTTCTGTTTAAGTTCCTATTTGGCACTTAAGGCATTTTTAATCATTTGGCACTTTTGGCACTTAAGATAACTTCAAATGAATAATCCCAAGAACATGATGCGGAAAGATACACATGATTATAAAAACTACATTAAATAGAAAAAAAAGTGAGGAAGGTAATAAAAGTTGACGTGCTACGTCAAAAATATACGCCTATTCCATAGATTCGTCTGACTTGAATGAGGGAAATAATAATTTGAAATAGAAAATTTAAGATTGCTAACGAAAATGGACCCTTGGTGCTCTGAAATCTTGTTTTATTCATATTAATATCTAACCCCTTGTTAATGACATGAGTTTCCCACAATTTCTCTATGCGCGTCGATAAAAATTCTGCTCTGATTTGCCTTTCTCGGCCGCTGCCTTTTTTCACTCGACCATTCCAGTTTTTTAAGCCTTTATTTATTTTTCATTTTCTGTTTCAGTCGAATACTATGAATTATTTAGTTTTTTTTTCACCTTTACTTTCCATTTTTATTTGGCAACTTTATATTTTCTATTTCAAATCACCTATGGTTTCCTCATTCATGTCCGGCGAGTCTGGAAAATGGGCATCTATTTTTGTGCACTCGAAACATGCCAGCTTTTATTACCATCTTCTTTTTTTATGAAACCAATGAAGTTTGTACTATCAATCAGATAACTTTTCTATGCTCCCCAAATTCTGGCTCTTTTTAAAATCCGTTAACATTTGTATTTGCTATGTTATTATTGGGCTTTGTCTTGTCCTCCGCAATCAGGAAAGGCTAAGAAGATCTAACGTGAATCAATTTTTTTTGGTCCTCTTAACATTTTATGACATCATGGTATCATCTTTATTTCTCTTTTTACTTCTTCTATCGGGTTAGATTTGTTCTTTCTAACTTTGATTTGTTGTAATCGAAAATCAAACAAAAATTTTTGAGACAGTTAATTATTATAATGAAAAAGCATAATTATAATTAAAACAAAGTACAGAACATAATGCAACAATAAGTATGTTTAAAACATAATAAAAAACACTTTTTTGGAGGTATGAATTATTTGCTTTAAACCTTCCAATGCTTCCTAACTTATAGCTCATTTTTTTTAGCTTTTTATTGTCCCCACGAGAAAAGAATTTCCGTTCAAAAGTTTTTAAACATCATTAAGTTTTGGCATCATTATTCTTGGGATTTTTATATCTTTGCAGCAGGTAGAGACGTTCTCAGTCAACAAAGATAAAAAAAAAATTCTATGTCACCACTGAAGTTTAGAAATCAGCTATTCAGAAGATTATCTAGGTAAAACCCAGATTTACTCGGATGATCCACTTAAGTACCAAACAATTTGTTTCATTTCTCAAATTATCTAGGTAATGTGAAAACCACCTAGTTAATTAGTCCATTACCCCAACTAGGAAAAATAAAATAAAATTTCTGGTAGTATGAAGGTGCATGGTAGGGGTGAACAACAACAATATTTCCGCGTTCTTAAATTATGGAATTTTATATTTTTTTTCAATCCAAAACTACGATTTACTGTAAACAAACCCTTTAATTGATAAAAACATTCATCAACCGCCTTAAGCACTGTAATACCAAAAATCAAACAGTTTAAAATATTATTATTATTAAGCAAATTGAATTTATGTCATTAATTTATTTCTCGTACCTAAAGAATTAAGACAAAACAATCAACATTATAGTCGATCAAATGAGAGAAATTTTGAACTTAAACAGTACGTTATTCGTTAATGTGCAATTTACCTATGCGAAAAGCAGAAAACACTTGATTCTGCACTTTGACGGTTCAAATCAGTTAATCTTGAGATTATCTAGGTGATGTGCACTTTAACGGAGCAAATCAGTTAATCTTCAGATTATCTAGGTGATGTGCACTTTGACGGAGCAAATCAGTTAATCTTCAGGTTATCTAGGTGACATCATTTGGGGAAAAAAATTAACTTTTAAAATAAGATTGGGGGTACCTCACTTGGGAATTTCATCGTTTCTGTCAAGTAAATCATGGTATAAATCATGCTCCACAGTAGTAAAGTTTAATTGGTTAGATAAAGTCAACATATATACTTGATAAAAGTCAAAAACTCTAAAAATTTAGCTAAATAACAATCATTATCTGAAAAAGAGCCTTCCTTGATGTAACATGTTATATCCATTAACAAAATTTAAAAACAACTCAGAAAATCTTTTATTCATCTTATCATTTGCAATATCAAGAAAAAAATATGGCTGAGAACAATTTTTCCTAAAAAGTTATTAAATAAATTATTTAATGATTTGTACTATTGGAAATTTGAAACTTTTCTTTTTTACAACTTCATTTTATTCCGATATCTGGAAGATGTATAATGAGAGACATTTCACATGCTAATTTTAAAATAGACTGTTATAAAATAGACTGTTATTTTGTAGCGTGTTTGCTTAATTTTGAATTATTTTGTCTCTAATAACTTATAAACCTCCTTAAAAATTTAACTATATTTTAAATAAAATTTGAATTTCTCTCTCTATTAAATTCATAAGATTTTAATATCTTTTAAAAGCTGAAAATAATTAATAGATGATGTGAATAGTAAACATGCAAAATATTTTTTATTCAAGAAAAAAATGGAACATTCTGTATTTTGTGTGTTAAATTTGATACACACTTTTATTGAGATACATGATAATTTTTTTTTATAACTGGTTTGACATAGAAAGGTAATTTATAATCTTCACTAGGAATTATAATAATTTAAGAAGAAAAACGGCAGCTATTTTATGACATAATACAATTCTCTTTTAGTGCTGCCATCTGTATTTTCTCACTTGAACGCGAAGTATAATAATTTATATCTATGCATTTCTTATAAAATATTTATGTATGATGATTTATCTTATTGTTTTTTAACAAGATATAGTAATCAATTACATTAATTACATCAGTGACAATAGTAACTCGTCAGTAAACACGCTTTTTCAGTTTTTTAGATTAATTATTTTATAAAGAAAATTATTTTATAGTAATTTCTTTATTCTGTTTTCTTTTTAGTAACGAAAGTGCTATAATATTAAAATTATTTATTATAAATGTTAAAAAATAATTAAAAAATAAATTATTGATTCCACTTATATAAAAAAATAAAAAATTATTTGCATGTATCATCCGATTTAATAAATTAGTATAATTATATATTTTGACCTAAATATTTTTAGTTAGTCATATTGTTTATAATTTTTTTTCTAAATACTATTTTTAAATAAATTAGTACGGCTAAAATAATTAACATGCAATAGCTTAATTTAAAAAAAATTACTAGAACAAAATATTACATGAAATTTTTATATTAATATTAGAATAGATATCCCATCACTATTCTTTATAAAATTATAATACATAATTTTAACCCACTTTCTTAAACTACCATACAGGAATATTTTTCTGTTAGCTTAAAAGGAACATATTTGCTGCATTAAAAAATTTTTAGAAATTAGTCNTTTTTTTTTTTTTTTTTTTTTTTTAAATTTTCATTTAGTATCAATTTATTATTTTCTTTTACTAAATAAATCATACAATTCCGCAAAAATACATGGAAATATTTTTTTGTCAATTAAAAATTAATTTTCAGAACAGCTACTTTTTAATATCAATATTTCTTACTTTAATAAACAACTTTGAATTATTTTCTTCAATTAAGGGAATCAAATTTCCAGTGTAACATACATGTGAAAAATAAACTTGTGGAAAAAAAGATATTTTGGACTACATAGTCGATAAAATATTTGCGTACTAACTTTTCAATTTTTATGAATGTTTTCATTGTTTCTAAAACGTAGTTATCTAGTCATTTATATATATTTTAAAAGAAAAATATCTTATTTGAATATTTTAGGGAAATAGTACACATAAGGAAGTTATTATTTTTTTATCAAAATAATAGCCTCTAGGGTTTATTAAGTGTATGCCTTCAGAACATGCTTTTTGTAAAACGATGCGTGTAAATTCAAAGACGTTTTTAACAACAATTTTTAATCGCTCCTTATTTAATTTATTGCTTCATTTATTGCTTTTTATTGCTTCAGCGGATAAAAATCAGTTTCAAAGGAAAGTTCTATGTAGCTTATTTATAAAAATTAATTCTTTTTATCATGAAAATTTAGTTCATAAATGTAAATGTGAGAATTATTTCATTTTTCGCAAATTAAAGCTTTCAGGAGAAAAAATATTTCTACAATGTCTTATAACAAATCAATTATAGCCATTTTCTCTGCTTATATTTAATGGAGATTGAGAAAAATTTAAAGATACAAATGGAAATATAACTGAAAAATTTTATCTCTCTACAATCTCAATCTTTAAAATATATTTTTGTGTAATATATAAAAACATTATAATCAAAAAAATTTCCTATGAGCAAGGGAAACTTGTGTAAAAGATCTTTAACACGTTCACGCCGGGGTGACCCACCGGTGGGTCACGCTAGATTGCCTTGGCAGTGCACCGGAGTAAAAACTGGTAACAATAAATTTCATTTTTTAGTTTTTTTTTCCACGGAATAATAAAAATCCATAAAAATCCATTGTTTTTAACGGATGCAATTTTTATATTGAATTGCTTCTTCGCCGTGTTAAATTTCCTTACAGTGAATTGTTATTGTTGAGAATAGATTAACTCCTCCCGAATATTATCTAATATTGAAATAGTTCTTCTAACAGTATTTTCTCTTTTCCCGTACCAGCATTTTCACTTTTCCCGGCAAGTTGTCCGCACACGTGTTAAAACGCTGCCACTAGAAAACAAGTAATTCTTCTATTAAATAAAATAATAAAATAAGACATTTCAAATTCATAATAGACAATTTTATTAAACAGTAAATAATTTCAAGAAAGTTTTTTAGTTTTTCTGGAGGAAAAAAAAGGATATTTCTTTAAATATAGTATTTTTGGATGGTTTAAATCTTATTTATTCTTAAATTACCTATATAGAAATAATTTTGTTTGACTTCACTGATTAAAATGAACGACAGAAAAATAATGTTCTAAATAAGCTAGCTTAAAGAAATAAATGCATTTTTCTTACAGTAAAAAATTACTCTTGTTCACGCCTCGTAGAGAAATTAAAAACCTTTGATAAGATTCATATCTTATCAATGCTAATTGAACACGTGAGTTTAACAATATGTTTCTGCTCTTCTAAAACTAATCATTTCATTTTTCGCGAATGAACAGAAAGCAGCGATGGCTATCTCTTACTATCAAGAAACCGAGAACAATGACTTCAACAATTTGGTACGATTTTCAAAGGTAAGTTAATCAGCTGAATTCTCATAGGAAAGATAAATATTTCTTTTTTTTTCATGAAACTAAGTAACAATTTTTCATGTTTGAAGTCATTAAAGTACTATAGTTTCGTTAAAGAAACTGGTGTTGTGCCAAATATAGTCACACTAGTACACAAAAAGAAGAAAGAAAGAAATTTTTGTCGTTTTAAGACTTGGATAATTGTCAAGTTGGATATACTCCAATTTAGATTGAAAATTGTAGATTAATCATTAAGGAAAGCATATCTGCAATTATAGTTTTGGATCATATTCATATCCTGGATGTCATATATCTTAAATGCATTTATATCATTTGTAATCTTTCGAATATAATGAATATTTCACAGATAAATGGAATACTTTTTCTATTATTTTTTCATTATTTTTACTTTTAATTATTATTTATTATTATTAGTTTTTTATGATTTTTTTAGTGTTCAATTAATTATATTCACACTTTTACTCACAACTTCTGTTTACTACTTAGTTTAGAATGCATATAACTTCGAAACCATCTCAGCCTTCCTACAAAACTTACCTGCTTAAAACGGTCAACTTAACCGCTGGCCAACATAACTGCTTCGTTGTGATTTGCTTTTAGTTCCTTAAGAGGACAACTATAAAGTGAAAGAAAGTCTTTATAGCAAATTCTCTTCAGCTACATTAGCAAATTAAAATTTAATGTCCCCAAAAACTCAGTTCAGATAAAATAAGAGTATATTTTGAAGTTTAAAATGCTTTTTTTTTTTTTCAAAATATAAAATTGTGGAACAAAAATTAGCGGGATTAATTGCCGTGATGGAAATAGGAAGTAATATAGTCACAATTTGTTTATAATTTGGTATTTTGAAAGAAAAAAAATAGCACTTAAAATAATTTGGCATAATGCGTTTCTCTTGTAGTAATGCGACCTCTTAGTAAGAACTATGGTGACGAAGAAAATATTGCATGAGTTGGAGTTCTGAAAAAATGTTTCTAGACCTCGACTTCGATTAGTTAGAGTAGTGTATTGTTCGTAGAAATTTACCTTACCCTTAAATGTTGTCGTCTCGCTAATTTGCAATCCAGCAGCTTCTAAGGACTCCCCCTTTCTCTCTCTCTTTTTTTTTTTCTTTCTTTTTGTGGAGTTTTCTTTTTGGCTGTAATGGGTCGAAATTATAATGCAAGCTTTTATGAAAGGAAAAAAAATGTTTTCCAAATTAAAAAAAAAATCTAGAATCAATTCTTTTTATTATAATTTTTTATTTATTTATTTAATAAAATGATAAAAAGGGAAGTGGTAGTTAAAAGCCGCTGGATAGGAAAATCGCTGCCGGGTTCAAGTACTCGATGAAAATTAAATCTTTTCGCTTACCGGCTCTGGATATCTGGTAAAAGTTGGATTATTACGCGGTTGGAATTCAGTGTACCTACCTGGTATTATAACATTTATGCAAAACGATCTAAAAATCGTGTATCTTTCTATTGAATAAATATTTTACAAGATCTACACAAAAAGAAAAAAAAGCGTGCTTTAATTTTTTAGTATGTTTAAAAAAGATTTAAAAAAGAAATTTTTCATGACTTTTTAGATATAGAATGAAAAACGTAAAGCTTTGATACGAAGGGGAGACATTTGCTGAAAGTGGACTTTGTAATTATTTAACTTCTCATTTGATTTACTTAAAATTCCATTAGCTTTTATTCAAAAGTTTCAAAATAGTTTAATACAATTACGAGATATTAAAGAAAAAATTATTTAACTATCAGGGTTTAATTTTTAATCATTTAGTAATTAAAAACGTAATTTACGTAACTTTTCTGATATAGATCTAAACGGATAACGATCTAAGCACAATCTCTTGATCTTTTCGATACTCGGGCGGGGGATTTTTTCTTATAGCCAAACATGATGTAAAATTCATATAGTGGTTTTGCTTCCCTTAATGTTACGATCCGTATCCTAGTTACTTTAAAACCCAAAACATAAAGTAACTCCTCAATCAAGAACTAAGCAAGGGGGAATTTACTCTCATGAAACTTTTTCTCTCAAACTAACACGTGTTTGCATAACACGAGGAAATCCACGAAAACCTCATATGGTCATCTCGACGGTAAAAAAATAAAAAATAAAATATAGAACTTGGGAACTTCAGAACTGGTTTTCTAGCCAAAAGAATAGTTTACAGTTACCAATAACCAATTTTATTTATACATACTTCTTTTGAATATAAACGCGAATATACCTATTAGAAAATGCTTTATTGCACTCTAATTATAAGTTTTTTGTTGACTTATATTAAACTTAAGTTTCTTGTTTTCAAATAAAATCTTTCTAAAAATGTATTTAATAATTTTTATTGAAACAGTCACGCTTCTAGCATTTGCTGTTATTTACTAAGAAATTAATATTTTATAATTTTTAAACTACTAATAACATTAGAATAATTGAAGTATTATTTTTACGTAAATATTTTGTTTGCAACCATAGTCTGTTATACTTCGATAAAACAGAAAGCTTATAAACTCCAACAATAGAAGCAATGCATTTATTCATTTCATGAATTGTTTTGAATTTATTGTGAAGCATGGCATTAATGAGTGTGTCGAAAATAAATGACTGTTACCCGGCTCTGGATATCTAGTAAAATTGGCCGAATCTGGGTACCAGGTCTTAAGACAACATACCGGCCCAGATACCAGGCATTAGGGTCTATTAAATTTACCGGATGCATGGCATTGAAATTCAGCTCTTTTTTATAATGATTTTACACAATTTCAATATTTTTTTCAAATATATATATTTTCATTTTTTTTACTATGCAAAGTATTGTTTTAATTAAAACTCCATTTTATCTAATCGTACACGAAATGAACTATAAAAATTCCCACTCAATTTAAAATTAAGTATAAGCCGGAGTTGCAGTAAGACCACAGAAGTGTCCGCAGAAGAGCAGCGAATCCGCAGGTCTGCTACACAGATAAATTTCTTTGAAAATTTTCTGATAATTAATTAGCATAACTTGAAATATATGTCATAAAACTGTCTATCTGGTGAAAAAAGATATATATTGATTTTCTGCCAAAATGCTCCCATGTCAGTAGATAGTGAAACAGCATATGGGAGAAACAACATTTGTATATCCTTAAGAGTGGTATAGCGCGCTTCTAGTTTAGGCATATTTTCTTAAATTATTATTATTTGAAAGTTTTCTATACGATGAAATCGTAAGTTTCTTAAATACTTCAAGTTTTCCCATTATCTATTTGATGAAAGATGACTCCTTTCGATTTGCGAAGTCGCATAGCATAAACAATTTTCATATATTATTGGATAGGGATAACGTAAGTTTCAAGTTTTCTTTTTTTCGAAACCAAACAGATAAAGAGTGTATCTGCTTTGTAATTTAAAAACTTTCAATAATTATCAAGTCCAATTTAAATCGGTAGATATTATATAAATGATAACAGCGAAAATTTGTGAACTTTAATTTAAACAAAGGCTTTTAAATTAAATTGAAAAACTAATTGCGAGCAAAGAGGCTGTATTAAAGCATAACTCGCAAGATCATAACTTAATCAGATCTTTTAATATTCTATTAAATTTGGAATATTATTGATAAACTTTTATCATATTCTGAAATAATTAGAAAATACACATTTATATGAATGTATTTACTTCTCAATTTCCTTAAAGACAGCTCCATATCACCAACGAAATAAATATGCAATTAAATAATAAATAAAAATATGAAACTAATTGTCTTAAACAATTCGACAATGCATTCTAATGTTCCTTCACGAATTTCTTTGTTTCGAAATATGTCATGATTATATATATATATATATATATCCAATTTATTACAACTTATTTGAGTTTTTATATTTAATTATAAAAAATCAAATCATGTCGGGATTTTTTATACGTATAAGCACTTTTATCTTCCCATGAGCATGTACAAACATTCCCATTCTCTTTAAGAAGCACTATCGGAAAAAATATTATCTGCAAAAAATGCATACAAAAAATTTTCTTAATCTAAGCTATTAATATTTATTTACATGCAAAGAAGCCCATTTTTTTTAAACATGAATAAGTTTGGCCATGCGCAATTAAATTTCTTTCTCACGAAAATACATATTTTAGACTGAAACCTATAGAATTTCAGGTTAAACTACACCGGTCATAGTTGTAGGCTAGTGACAGGAACTAAGCTATCAAAAAATATTATAAAACTAGTCAGTAACTTCTACGTACAGTACAATCGCAAAATGTAATCTAAAAAAGTAGTTTTATGTCGAGTCATAAATTCCTTTTATACGTAGTATAACAGAAGAAGAATATGTTATTTCATTTTTGTACTAAACACTGATTATAAAAGGCGATGGATTCAAATATTTAGAAATACGTTATAGATGCCCATACTTCTATCATTTTCATTTAAATATTTCAAGAACTTTCGAGAATATATTGAAGTATTAAATTTTACCTATAATATTATAAATATTAAATTATTATTAATATTAAATTATTATTCATATTAAATTGTAAACACATACAAGTTAGCGTATGTAGCGAGATTCTTATGAGGAACGTAGCACACATGATGAATTTTTTTACGATTATGGTAACTATAAGGCATGTTCGGAGAGTAAGTACCATTTTACTCAATCGCTTTCGTAGCTGTAGTGTCGGTTTCATGGATGCGAAATTGCGTCTATAAATGATTGTCTGTCCACTGACGCCATTACGCATTGTGTTGTGATTACATGTGTTGGAGAGCGTTCGAAATGATTAAAGCTAAAATAGATTCCACCTTCTGAAATAAAGATTTTGAGTGCAAAGAATGTTAAGCCAGCTAAAATTCGTCATCAACTTACAGAGATTTATGATGAACATGCAATAAGTGATGGAATGGCGAGAAAATGAGTTTGACTACTCAATGATAAATGCGCTAGTGTCCATGGCTACACATGCCCCCAATTTGTTATTGTAACTCAAAACTTTATTCAACAATTTGATTAAAAGCGGTTTGATCACCTGCAGTACAGCCCCATCCTTGCTCCTTCAGATTACTTTCTTCTTGAACTTGAAACTTGTTTTTTGAGAGAAGCGCTTTGACTGTGATGAAGACGCAAAAAACTGCGTTTAGAAGTGACTATCTTCAATGAAGGTATTTTATTTTTGAAGAGAGTACAGACAAGTTAGTTTCACTACGAGAATTTAGTAAATGTCTGGATAATGTGTTAACTATGTAGAAAAATAGTTTTCGAAATGCTTTTGCTTGTAAGAACAAACTTTATTTGAAAAGGAAAAAAAAACATTTTGAAGCTAGTTTTTCCAGAACAGTATGTACTTTCTGGACCTGCCTCCGTGTATGAAGAAACTGCGTAATTCTGATACGAATATCACTGAAAGCTGCAAATAGATTTTGTTGGAAGTTTTTGTATTTCACTGATTATATTAAGTATCCAAATTTCTCTTCATGATGTTATTATTCGTTACAAACATAACTTCACATTTCATCAATATATCTTTCTTTTAAATAAGACTAAACAGTAGGAATATCAGGGAATAACAAGAAACACGAGTTTGTTTTGTTTCAGCATGATGTGAAAAGTTTCTATTTTCACTATTCATAACTTTTAGGTTATTTACAAAATAAGTTTACCTTTAAATTAAATTATTTTAAATAAATTTGACTTTATTATAAATATTAAATTGCATTTATTTATGATAAGCTTTAATTTATTGCATATTTCTGTTTAAACCAACCTTCGTGAAATTTGAAATTAATTGAAATGAAACATAATTAATTCTCTAACCCTGCGAATTCTCCTCCGTAACACACACACATTCACTCCAAATCTTACCATTCTAATTAATCACAAGTTACTCTAAATTCCTTTTGACATCACAATCAATCATTAAGTCCAAGAAAAACCTCCGTGTCTCGTGTACCAACAGACATTTATTCTAGACCTCTAACAACCCTAAGTCCCATTCATCAGAATTCTAGAATTCTTTTCTTTTTTTCTTATCTTAATTACACGACAATCATTCAGTGGTGAAGAAGGATTTCTATTTTATTCTTCTTCGATGCCTTAAGAGAACATTGCCGAATGAAACTCAGAGTAATGATTGATGATTTGATGTCCATTTCAATTTGCATTCGAATTATTAGAGATGTTGGATTTAATATTAGGCACGCAGGAAAGTCAATGGTGTAAAATAAATTATATATAAAGTTTCAAACACCTTTGAATTGTAAAATTAATCTTTAAAACAAGTGATTTTAATTTAATTTTCTGACAACAATCATTTGCCTTTTAGTAGAAATGTTGTCATTGATTACTTTAAATGGATAATCTTCAATCCTCTTACATTATTATGATTTAATTTAATGTTAAATTTAAATATTGATATTAGCAATTTAATTTTTTTCGCATCTTAACCTTTTGACGCAGAATTTTTAGTGAACATATTTTTTATTACTGTTAATGTGGGTTAAGATAAATGGAAAATGTTACTTTTATCATTTTAATAATTTATTAAACACCAGTGTCTTTTTCGGCATCTCACTTAAAACCTTCTAAACACGGCTCACTTCCAAACACTGGTTTTAAATTTGCACTTATTTACAATTATTACTAATAAGAGAAACTAAGAGAAACAGTTACTCGCCATTGAAATTTCTTGAATTTGTAAAATCAATTATTGATAAGTTGTTGAATATGTACGAGGAAAAAATCAAACTAATTTATTTTTGGATTTTATATTTTTGTACAAATTTAATTCCGATGATTTAGCAATTTTTTTAGTAATTATTAGACTAATTTTTATAATTCGAAAATGCCAACATATATATTTTTATTTATAATTAGTGTGTCAGAAAATATATATGTATATATAAGTGACATCGTTGTCCTATCTGAGTCAAAGGATTAAATAGTGTTCTGAGGATAAACATTTTTCTAATATTTTGCTATTAGATGAACTTGAAACATAGATGAAGTGAAACACAGCACCATGTATACAAATTTAAGTAGTGCTATGATATGATATAACTTGGAACCATATTAAGTTTTAAAAAATTTCAATGATAACACTATAAAGAAAAAGTATCCGGTATCCTATTTGCACTAACTCTGGGGAACTCCAGACATATTTTATTGTGATGTTGGTCTTCATGCAAAAAAAAAAAAAAAAAAAAAAAAAAATGCATTACAAAACGTTAGAATAACGTTTCAGACTTAGTGAGAGATTTGGCATTGTTTTTGCTTACTACGAGCATCAATATAGTGAAGTTTTTGCTAGAATCGCGATTTTCTAATAATTTTCTAAATCTGACATGACAAGCGTGTTCTTGTTCTCGATTTTTTGTTCTTTGACTAAATGATTGGTATTTTTGTTTATTATTTAGATCTTAATAAATTACTCTAAATTGGCTATTATGTAAATTTTTTTGTATCCAAACACGGTTTTAAACTAAGTAAGAAACTTTATGTGGCTTAATAAATGATCCAGATTATTCATTGCGTGTTGCAGCATTAGGCTTTCTTTGATGCCGTTACATCATAGTGTGTACTTATCATGATTTAGTGCTAAACACTTCAGATGTTTTATATAAAGTTTGATATAAAGTTTTAATATCCGCAACAAAAATCTGCAGCAACAGAAGTGTATCCCTAATTCAATTGCTGATTATAAGCTGATGTTAATTCTAGGTTTTAAAAATTTTACTTCGTATTCGGGAAGACAAAACTTCAGAATACTTAATCAGCTCTGCAGCATAAAAAAATTCAATTGAATGTATTGTTTCAAGAACAAAAGTCAGAACGAACGATGAAGTAGTGTTTCAGGTAAACAATAGTCAGTGTGAAGAGCTCGGGTCTATCCCTGATTGGCTTGAAGCCCATTCAGCTTTAGATTTATAAATATAAGAGAAGTAAAAATGAAAAGTTCGTAACGCCTATCACATTGTCTCAATTATGTCATTAACCGTAGTCTCCATGTCCTCTTTGACCAGCAACTGTCTGTTGCTTTAAGTTACTTAGAATAGGGGTCATCTGTAATACGCCAAATATAATCTTATAGTGAAATTTGGCTATAAGCATCATACGGTATAATACATTGAGTTGAGAGAAAAAAATAGAGAAAATAAATGAAGGGTAACTGGTGAAATTAGGGACATTCCATCTATATTTACCTTAAAATAAAAAGTCTTATGTGAATTCTGCATTAATTGTTATTAATAAAATTCAAAATAAAAACATAAACCTAATTCATTAAATTTTTCATAAGTTTATTTTTTCCCATCACGAAGTATTTCTAATTTCAAATATAATGAATATTTTAATATTTGAAAATAAATACAAATTTTAATATTTTCACCATTGAGATTATGTGTGCGCATTGTTGTATAACAAATAAGTTTAAATTCTAAATGTATTTCCAAAGTTTAACAACTTGAATAATATTCTTAGAATGAATTCTATACAACATCCGACAAATCTTTGCAAATGCTTGGCAGCTGACAAAACCAGCTCTATTTATTCTTAAATCTATCCAAACATTAGAATAAGAGTTTATTCTAAATTCTGAAGTTCTAAACTCGACAATGGAAATCGATTCTTCTGGGAGTAAAAGACACAATACCATTCCTTCGGCGAATTTCAACGCCCAAACACATCAAATAGTTTCCAAATTTAACTCTTGTATTAATAAACGAAGATTTTTCTCGGACGAATGCCCTCTCACAAACTCATTTGAAGCGTGTTTCAGTTAAAACATTTTCACGAAGTGAAATGCTATTCCTGGCATTTTCATAACTAGTTTTATGCCATTCATATTAGTGTGAAGATAAGGAAAACATGTTTCTCCGAGTTTCATCTTATTTTAAAAGATGCATCTTATTTTAAGGTACATGTTTTTCCTTTTATCAATTTTCTAACATGTAAACCTTTTACACGAGTATTCGATTCTTCTCTACCCACGAGTATTCAACGAGCATATAACCCTATCACACGAGTATACGAGCATTGGACTAGTATTTTTCTTATTGCTGATGATAGAAATATACCTATAGCATTTAAATTAGCAGACAATTATTTTCTAGTAATATTTAACACTCTGTAAGAAAATGTGTTAATGTATTGTAATAAATATGGTACATGCGTTCAACTAGCATTTTTCAATTCGCTGATGGTAGAAACATGCCTAAGTAAATTAAATGAGCAGATAAATACAGTGGTGGCCAAAAGTGTGGACACTTTTTGAAAGTTTCATGTTTTTCAACTTTGTGTGCTTGTAGAATATATTAATTTTCACTTAAATACAAACGTTTATATATCAAATTGAAGGTAATTTAATGTAAAATTTAATAATAAATACAGTATTACAATATCTGTATTACAAACAAGGTTATGCAACAAATAGTCAGATCTATCTTAGATTTGCATTTTTTTAAAGTGATACTTACACAATCAATACTTAGTAGGATAACCCTTATTTTTTAAGACAGCTTCACAGCGTCTTTTCATCGAGTAAACGAGTGTTTGCAGTTCATCTTTCGTAATCACATGGTGCCAAGAATCAATTACAGCTTCAATAAGTTGTCTTTTATTGGATGGACGTTTTCTTCGTACAAGAATTTTCAAACGTTGCCACAAATTTTCAATTCCATTGAGATCAATGCTGTTTCCTGGCCATGGTAATATATCTATGCCTTTATTTTGAAACCATGCTTCGCATACTTTTCCTGTGTGGCATGGAGCTGAATCCTGCTGAAAAATAAATGGTGCGTTGTTGGAGAAGAGATCCCTGATTGAAGGTATCAATTTTGGTTTCAGTGCAGTTTCGATGTATTTCTTGGCATTCAGGGTGTCACCAGTCACTTGAATTCGGCCCACACCATCTGCAGATATACATGCCCAAATCATGACATTTGTTGGATTTTTAGTAGTTGCTTCAATGCAATCAGGATGAAGCGCTTCACCTACTCTACGTCTCACGTATTTTCTACCATCCCTTCCAAAGAGCAATATTTTACTCTCATCACTCCAGATTACTTGCTTCCATTGATTTTCTGACCATTTAATCTGATCATTTAATGTGTTCTTTTGCCGATTTAACTCGTTTTTCGCGTTGCTTTTGATTTAAATATGTTTTTTTCCTTGGAATTTTAGCTTGTAGTCCAAGTCCTGATAAGCTTCTTCTTATTGTTCTTGAACTTACTGCAATACCAACTGCATTCATTTCACATCTAATGGCATCTGATGACATTTTTCTATCTTGAAGGCATAGCCATTTAATTTTTCTCTCTGTAGTAGCACTTGTGCATTTTTTTAGGCCTGATTTGGCATCCTGAATGCCAAAAAATACATCGAAACTGTCCTGAAACCAAAATTGATACCTTCCATCTCGGATCTCTTCCCCAACAACGAACTGTCCTGAAACCAAAATTGATACCTTCCATCTCGGATCTCTTCCCCAACAACGAACCATTTATTTTTCAGCAGGATTCAGCTCCATGCCACACAGCAAAAGTATGCAAAGCATGGTTTCAAAATAAAGGCATAGATATATTACCATGGCAGGGAAACAGCCCTGATCTCAATCCAATTGAAAATTTGTGGCGACGTTTGAAAATTCTTGTACGAAAAAAACGTCCATCCAATAAAAGGCAACTAAGTGAAGCTATAATTGATTCTTGGCACCATGTGATTACGAAAGATGAACTCCAAACACTCGTTGACTCGATGAAAAGACGCTGTGAAGCTGTCTTAAAAATTAAGGGCTATCCTACAACGTATTGATTGTGTAAGTATCACTTTAAAAAAAAGGCAAATCTAAGATAGATCTTACTATTAATTGCATAACTTTTTTTGTAATACAGATATTGTAATACTGCATTTATTATTATATTCTACATTAAATTACCTTCAATTTGATATGTAAACGTTTGTATTTATGTGAAAATTAATATATTCTACAAGCACACAAAGTTGAAAAACATGAAACTTTCAAAAAGTGTCCACACTTTTGGCCACCACTGTATTTTCCAATTATATTTAACTCTCTCTGGGTGAAAATAAGTCAGAGTTAATCTAATAAAAATGGATATTTCCTTTGACTAACATTTTTCACTTCGCTAATGGTAGAAATATGTCTGAATCAATTAAATGAGCAGATAAATATTTTCCAATTATATTTAACACTTTTTGGGTGAAAATAAGCCAGATTTAATGTTATAAAAATGGGTATTTCCTTTGACTAACATTTTTCACTTCGCTAATGGTAGAAATATGCCTAAAGCTTTTAAATTAATCCATAATTGTTCACAGAAATATTTTACTATCCGGGAAAAGTAAGGAAAAATATTTTGTAAATGGGCAAAACACATTCGACTCTTCGCTAATTGAAAAAATATACCTGAAGCATTTAAATTAACTGACAATTGTTCGCAGTAACATTTAAATATCTCTTTGCTTTGAAAATATGCCTTAAGTGTTTGGATTAGTGATTAGACTAATGTTTTGCTTTTCTTTAAGAAGTAAAATGTGTCTAATGTGTGTATATAAACATTATCGATTGAAAATTATCTTTTCTTTGATGGTTTAAATAATATATCTAACTATTTTGAATGAAAGGGTCAATGACTTCAATTAATCCTTTAAGTTTAATTAATTGAAGTTTTAACCATATATATGTGGAAGAAAAACATTTTTAAATGTCATCTATTTCTCTCCCTCTGTCTCTCTCTCATATATATATATATAGGATGTCCCGAAACGACCGCATAAACTCTGCACAGCTAGATTCCTCGTTGGGAGTACATAAAAACGGCCCAAAGAAGCGTTCCTGTACGATCCATAGTTTACGAGAAAAATACGAAAAACAAAGTGTGACGTCACTGCCGGTGCAAGAAAAAAACACTTAATTGAACACATCAACAGCAGTATATTATGCACAGTTTAAAGCAGATGTTCAAAGTGCCCGCCGTGCATGTCGAGGCAGGCTTGAGCACGCCGTGGATATGTCCAATAAAGTGTTTTTTTTNATATATATATATATATATATATATATATATATATATATATATATATATATATATATATATATATATATATATATATATATATATATATATATATATATATATATATATATATATATATATATATATATATATATATATATATATATATATATATATATATATATATATATATATATATATATATATATATATATATATATATATATATATATATATATATATATATATATATATATATATATATATATATATATATATATATATATATATATATATATATATATATATATATATATATATATATATATATATATATATATATATATATATATATATATATATATATATATATATATATATATATATATATATATATATATATATATATATATATATATATATATATATATATATATATATATATATATATATATATAAAGAGAGCGAAATTTACCTTTTTAATTTACCGTAGTATCACAGACAGGATTATTCATAGGATCATGTACATGAAACATCTAAAATTATGATCCGAATGGTGGGAGAGCTAAATGGTGAGAGTCGTTAGCGTCGAAGCCATTTTATTTTCAAGGTTTCATTTCAGCAAATTTATCTTTTAATGAATGAAAAATACAGATAAATAAATAATAAGCATCACCACTTAGTGTTGTCCAATATTATATTGATTTAAAAGTTAGAGAAAAACTCATGTTTGTTAAAAATAATCTAGTGTTAAATCTGCTGATTAATTTACTTAATACTACACGCATAATTTCTTCATTTATCGAGAATTGGATATTTTCTTCCAATTATTTACGTAAAATAAGTTCATATAGTTTAACTAATCCCTAAACTTTAATTTTCAAACAAATATTGATTTAATCCATCAAATCAGTTTAACATACCAAATTAAACATTAGTTTTTTTAATATTTACGTAACGTAACTCAATTAGTCAAGGCGAAAGCATTCAATTTAACTTTAGAGCAACAATAATTTTCCAAATGATATTTTTTTCTCTGAAAACAATAAATTCTCCTTTAAAACTTATTTAAACTTACGTATTCGCTCCGTTACGGTTCTGCCTAAATCCAAGATAGCGAATAAGTAAAAATTCCATAAGTAATGAAGTAAAAATCTAGATTAATATTCAAAAATTTTTTTTCCCTTTATTTCCAATTCTTTCGTAACCGTAAGAAATTAATTATGATTTAGTTTAAGATTAGTACAACATTCAATTTAAATGCAATGTTAAATTTGAATCTTAAGTATCATCAACTACTACTATATTTAATTAATTCTCTTGGGTAAAATACGATTCTTAGCAATTAAAAAAATTACACAAATATAAAAAATAATTAAATTCCGAAATAAATTTGTGAGATATTGCACCTGCTGCTTTCTCTTCAACTAAGTTGCAAAATTTCAAAAACTATATACGAATTCATTAATATTTTAATACACATCTGGTGTACAGAAAAACTAATTTAATATTTAAAAAAATAAAATTAATCAGAAGGTAATTTATTTAACACTTAATGTATATTAATTTCTTGATAATTTTTTAATAAATTTTATTGCATTATAATGCATATTATACAGGGCAGGTTTTTGTAACAACTGCTCTTAATATGTATGTTTTAGACTCCTTGTCAGAAATAAGGTAAGACGACCTTACACATAAGAGGTAGCAATGTGATAATGAAGTGGGGAAATATGAAATCACCACTAAATAAAATAAATGGTGTCAAGGGTGTATCCATTAAGATTTGTTACATTTACATAATTTCTAACACATCTTTTCTTATTTTCAAAGTAATAATTTGCATTAACAATTTGTACAAAAATTTTTAATAGCCTCAGAAAATAGTTAAATTATCATTAAAATATTTTAGGAATTTTAATAACAAGCATATCAGACTTCTCATTAAGTTACTGTTTCATTCATCACTCGGAAGGTGTGGTTAATTTGACCGAATTTGAACATTTTTGATTTCTGTGACTTGATTCTTCAAAAATATTATTAATTCTTAAAAAAAAACATGACTTCTGCTTGCTAAAGCACACACTTTAATCACAGAACAATAATTTCAACATATACTTATATGCCTTTTAGTTCAAGGCGAAATGTATTCATACAAATTAATCTTCAAAGATAAATGTGTAATTTTAATACTAACTTATAAAGTATGTATTATGCATTAATAACGAAACGCAATTACATTTGCACGCATACTGTATAAGCAACACAAAATTACTTTAAAAACAAGCTTAATGCTTCCTTTGTATAATGTTTTATGAAACGTAATTTTAATAACTACAAATTATAAGACGTAAGGCTTTTCCAATATTATATTTTAAAATTATGCATCATTTCATTATGCTGTTACTTTAGCGCATTGCTTCTCAACGGCGGCGATAGGAGTATGTTGCTGGGCGGTGAGCTCTATTTGGGCGTTGGGGGCGGTGGATATATTTTTGGCTGGAGGGGGGAGCATGTTTTGTCATTCAAATTTAATTTTAAAACCTCCAAATAAAATTATTAAATTATTATAAATTCAAAAATAAAGTAAATTTAAAATTAATATTGAAGAAAAAAGATTAAGTTAATATAATAAATTAATAATATCTGATTCACTATTTGTACCAGCAATGAAACGAACTTATGCGACGCATATTATCCAATCCGAACCAGTATAGCTCATGAGTCAGCTGTTTTTACCTCAGACTCATTCAAGACATTTGGCAAAAATTGAATTGCATGCGCCATGTGCTTCCAGCATGTATGATTTGTCCCGTGTTCCGTATAGTGGTTTTTGTTCGCTTCCTTTAAGTTTTTTCCCCAGTTTCGATTCAATTTCATTGTTTATTTGGTCAGGCTCAGGCGTGAATTAGTTCTTTATCATAAATTATTTATTAATTTTGAAAAATAGTTGATTTTCTTTCATCGCTTGTATTTTGTTGCCGCCAACAATGCCAATTAACAAAAAGAAGTGTCGTCAATACAGTGCCACGTACTTGAAATTCAGATTTGCTCAATCACCGTCGAACTCTCAACTATCTATGTCCTTACTTTATAACAAAGTTTTATCTAATGAGGCCTTCCCGTTTGCAGGAGCATTTGCAAAAAAAAAAAAAAAATTGTTCTGACTAGCAAAATAAAGATTTATCATTTTTCATAAACATCAAAGGCAGGTTTCCTCGCGCTCCTTCAAATACGGCAATAAATTAATGAGATGGCTGAGAAAGTGGCTGAGCCTTATGAAAACTTTTGATTTCCAACGTATTTTCCCTTCAAGTTGAGAAGTCAACCTTGCCAAATAAAGAGGCTTTACTCCTAGCAATGAATCGGAAGAGTTTCCCTGGACATAAGTTAATGGTTACGTGAATCAAGAATAGGGATAGAATTGCAACCTACGTGTGTTAACCACAGTTAATCTGAATTTGGCCTTAATAGCTTATAGAGATATTAGAAACTACTGATACTCCATATAAAAAAAATGAATTTGCATTAAAGTGCTATAGAAGCTAAAAAATCTAAAACAAAATTAGTACGACTGCTTGTATTAGTGTGAGTTGGTATTACTACATATTTCAACTGTGTCGTCTTTAAATAAACAGCATATTGGAAAGTCCATTCAAAGTTCCGAACTTAAAATAAAATAGAATGTATTATTGGTACATTTAAGCAAAACACATAATTCCAATAAAAATTATAAAGAAAAATTAAGTATAACCGATGGGAAAATAGAAATAGGGACAATACTGATCGCTGAAAATCATGCATTGAGATAAAATGGACTAACATCTTAAAAACTTAAAAATTCTCCTTCTGGAATTGAAAAAAAAAAATATGGATTTGATATAGGCTATAATTTGACCCAAACCTAATAGCATGGTCACAGTTGAATTCCTCTCAAACTTTATCACGGTTGATCGATGCTAAAGCTCTCATACTCAGACTCATCGGTTTCTTCATGTTTCAGTGGTTTAAGTTTTGAGAAACACTGCCACTTAAACCTTGGCATGGCTGATAGATACTTTGAGAAAGGCTGATAGATACTTTGAGGAAGGCCCTCCAGTTACACTCTTCGACAGCTGGGGATGATGGATGGCCCAAAGTGCCAAGTGGAGTTCATAACAGGTGAGGAGGAAAACACACAAGACGATTATCGATTATTCATACACACATGCCCATATTTCCACCACGAAGATGTGCCAGCTACCCCATACCATATATCAACCTTATTCCCACAGATTTCTTTCTTCTTTATGGTGTAGAGAGGGAGGAAAGAAATTGAATGAGTGGCTCTGTCTGCTTTTGATAGAAGGCGGAAGATTGTTATTTGAATTTTTTATGTGTCCTGTAATATTTTATGATTTTTTTTAGAAAAGAAAGTGTCATAAGAATTGATGGAAAATTTAGTATTTATGATGGGAGGTTAATTTAATCATGAACCCTTTTCGATTCACCGGAAAGAACTGCAATATTCATTTTTGTGTTCCTCTGCCGCTACTGTCTTTGGGATAAAAAAAATTAAAATGAAAAGAGATGTTCGAATGTTTGTGTGAATTTAATTGAAGCTTTTCAAACGTCACGTATTTTTGATTTTTTAAGAAATTATGAATATTGAAGGTATACTTAAGAAATAAAAATTATTTAATCTATTTGGCTTTACAAAACTCAGTTTATCTTAAATAAAAACATGAATTGCAAAATATTTAAAAAAAAAAGAAGGTTATGAAAAAATAAGACAAAATGGAAAATTCTGAGTGGCTCAATTAACAATACTTATTAGTTTTCAAAACATAATCTAAATCTAAAACATAGTTAAATGTAAGTGTAAAAAATGAATGGAAAATAACATTTTAAGTATCTATGTAAATATTATTTCCCTGGTATGCTATGCATATTTAGTAATATTTTTATTATTAAAACAATGTTTGTATTAGAATCACCAGCCAAAAATAGTGGAAACCAAAAGCATAATATGGGCTACTAACTTTTCGACAAATGAATTAAAAATATTTTTCGAATTGCAAATTAATATTAATCATAATTTATGTCAATTCATAATTTATATTTTAAAAATATTTTTCTTTAAAATACTTCGAACTATTTATACAGTAAAATGACTTTCTGTGCATTAAATAAAGGTTCAGATAAATCGCAAATCTGATAACATATATTTACTTTATTTAGAAATAATTTTTAAAATAAAATACCATGAAATTAGGATAAATAAATTTAAATATCAATGCATTGCATAAATGGAAAATATATATATTTTTTAAATACTTTGACTTGAAAAATAAAACAACTTCAAAAATAAATTAAGTTTTAGACAGAAGAAGGAAAAGAATTATTTCCAAAAATATTACTTTTGCTACATTTAACTCATGGAGTTAAAGGAGTCATGGATTCATGGACTCTTCAATATTTGCAATGGCAAAATTATACCTAGTTTACTCTGATATCCCAATACTTTATTTCACATTCCATAGAACTTATTTTCGTGGGTATATGTGCAACGTATTGCTTTTACTTATTTTATTCTTTTCTTATAAACATTCGATATTCTCATAGCTACATCAAAATTTTGAAATATTGATGCAAGGCTTAGTTAAGTTTCAGCATTTTTTAATAATTAATTTAACTCACATAGCATTGGAAATTTGGATATTATTAAAAAGAAAAGTATATTATTTTGCAACAAACTTCATTCTGTAAAGAGTATTATAATAGATGCTTGTTTTTAATATAATTAATATTATAAATTTTATTTTTGTAAATTTTGCAAATTTAACGTTTCTTTCTATAAACAAACTGCCTTTTAAATTATTTCCTATAATCTTTTATCGAAGAAAATTTAAGTCATTTAGATTTCAAATATCTATATTTAATCGATGAATTAGCTCTTCAAAAGGTTTCCATTATCAAATGTGCAAATAGATTTTGTTCAAAAATGTTGAATTTGAATAACTAAATCCTTTGAGTCAATAAAAATTGCTGACGAAAGAAAAATGTAATCCTCATTGTAGAGACATTTACCTTGATGAACTCTGCATTTTTAAAATAAAGAAAATTCACTATTTCTATTTCAATTTGAACTAGATTTAATGTGCAATATTTCAGCTACTTAAAGTAATTATATTATACTACTACTTCTTTCTTGGTATTTTAATTGTGTGAATTATTAATTTTTAAAAATATAAAAAATAATGCACTAATATTTTAAAAATTATTAAATATAAAACTAGCATTTTTGAATGATAAGATCATAATTATTGTGAATTTACGCATGTAATGCATGCAAGTAAAAGAAATATGTAAAAATGTTTACTATTTTATGGATATTTATTAGGGGGTAGCCGCAATCTGAGAAATATTGTCCCAATAGCTCGGGCAGGAGAACGGATTAAAGTTTGGACCCCTTAAAGTAATTTTTTTGCATATTCGAGAATTTTTTAAGTGAATTGAAAAGATTTTGCACAGTTACAAAATTCGTTTATCTAAAGATAATTCCAAGATCAAGTCACAAACAAGTCTGGATGGTTCATTTACTTGTTTGCTCACTGTACTTAAAATTTTTACCCTGAAACCGTCACACAATAATCTGTTACTGTGTTATTTTAAACACATTTATTAGATTTTTCAATTTAAAAGATAGAATCTGAAATAAACGTTTGGTTCTTCTCTTTTGCAACACTTAAGGAATAGAACAATAGCGGATTTGGAACCAAATGTTTTATATACTTTTGGCAATTAACATTAAACGAAGCTGAATCTATTTCATTTTAACTCAAAAGAGTTATAAAAATAATATTTTCGTGTTGAATATTCATCGAACTGCTTACTTGAATAAAAAAGAGTACTAGAGAAGGTGTTAACAATGCCGAAGAAAGAGAAATAATTAAAACTTTATTATTCGTTTCTCTAGCATCATTATTTTCCTTTCTGTATACTTAGCAATCTACAGCTGCACTGTGCAAACAGAATCATTATCATTACTTACATAAAGAGGAACATGTTGCAGAAAGTAATTAAGGGAGAGCTTCGCAGGGAGCAAAAATTTTGTTCGTTAAAAGGAATCAATTGAAAGGACAAGACAAGTAACTCGATCATCTCTAAGCAAATAATAAGGATCTTGATAATAGAGTACGATTTAGGCATTGGAATAATGAATTTGTGTCTGCATCTCATTAATTTTTCTACGAAAAATATTTTTTTATGAATACATCTTGTCAATATATGTATTTCTGCAGAGATTCACTTTTTTTATTCCACTCATTTCTCGTTAACGATTTAAACGGTATCGTTATTTTCATGTTCCCGTTCTTAATATTTCCAAAAGATAATTTATAAGTATATACTGAAAATGTTAACTGATTTTTCTGGAGTAATTTATATGTAATGAGTTTGAAATGTAGATACTGATCATTAATTAATAGTTAGATTTTAAATCAAATGATGGATTTAACAAAATCGCTTTAAAAGGAAAATTCTAAATGACAAACTATTTGAACATTCCAGGAAGATGTTAGTGTCCGTAGGATGCATTTAAGCTTTCGTCCCTTATTGTGCTCTTGGTTTATAGTAACAAGGTCCCCGAAAATAAATGCAGGTTTTTTTGCTCCCAATAAAATTAATATAAGGACTTCAGGAAGTAATTCTTGAGTGGAAATTTAGTGAAGAATGAAAAGTTTAACATTTAATTTCTCTGTATCTGCATGTTCTATGATTAAAGTCTTTAACATGATGTTCTCTAATTCATGTTTTGTATAAAATGTCCCACCTTCGAAGCATCAACGAAGATAATATCTCCAACTTCTGGAAAAGAGAAAGAGGATAAGAACAAATAAGTATATCTCTTCAGAATATCTTATACGCGTAGGTGGAATATTTCATAATGTTTAATATCAATTAATCGCATGATAAAATAATAAATCATAAGGTAAATCTATTTAATTATAAAACATTTCTGAGAAAAAACTCTCAACTTCAGTTTTCAGATAATGATCTTTAATATTTAGATGATTAATTAATTATTACATATATGGGGGAAAGTAGGGTAAGACAAGGTAGTGTGGTGAGACTGGGTACCTCGATAGTGTGGAAATTAGTTCTGTTTTCTAACTACTAAGAACCTACTATATTCTTGAGCTGATTAATTCACGGCTTCTGTGTAGGTGTGTTTCTTTTGCTGTCTCAAGTTTTTAACCTAGAATTATTTATTGGTTGTTACAGTTATAAAAATTATGTTCAATTCAGCTCATTATACGTTCACTGAAGAGTCATACTCTAACAAACAATAAGTATTTCTTTCGATATTGTCACTGTTCTGTTTCGTTTCAATAAATCTCTGCCCTCAGGGCAAGATCGATTACGACTTGGTTTTTCCCCTGCCTTTGACGTATCTATGCAAAACCCTCAAAATCTGCATCGAAGATATATATGTATATACACAGAAGAGCCATTACATTATGATCACCCTCCATCTATAACAATGGGCTCGCCCAGGTTTTCATGGTTTCCCGCCCAGGAACAATGTTTTTATGGGGCACGTTATGACCCATAATCCTCATAGAACAATCCCTGACGTCTGTAAGCAACTTGAACATAGTTGCAGACCAAGTTCACCCATTCATGGCAACAGTTTTTCCTGCGGGGGAAGGTGCTTACCAACAGGATAATGCACCATGTCATAAGGGTCGAATCATCATGGATTGGATCGAAGAACATTCCAGTGATTTTCAAGTCATGTCTTGGCCCCCAAATCCACCTGACCTTAATCCAATAGAGCATTTGTTGTCCTACTTGGAAAACCAAATTCGTGCTGCCACGGCGGATGCTGGCAGTTTTGAGAGCTAAAGGTGGTCCTAGATGTAATATATATATATATATATATGTGTGTGTGTGTGTGTGTGTGTTTGTAATTTTATATTACTTGTGAAAGTACCTAAAACAAAATTAAATATTTTTAAAACAATTCTTTAACCTGAATTTCATCGTTAATGCGAATACGTATTAGCTGATTACTTTGACTCTACCAACTATATATTAATTATCCGCTTTATTAGGATCGACGACTTATTTTAGAAGTATTTAAAAGTAGACAATTCTGGAAAAGTTCATTTAATTAAAATTTTTAAAATTCGAAAGCTTATTATTCTTAAAAATTTCTGAGCACTGCAAAAACAAGTGCATTTTATCACAAAAGCATTTTACTGATACCTTTTCAAAACTCTATTTAAGTATAACAGATGATAAAATTAAGTTTTAAGTAGGAGAAATAATTCAATTCGTATGCTCTAAAATCCACTGTTTTAATTTCCGGAACATCGAAGCGAAGTGAACAATAAAGTCAAAGTACAATCCCTTAGCTCGACTAAGAGCCAATAAAAAGTTAAATTGTGCCTCTCTCCATGGAAAAATTTATCCCCATTAAGCGCACCATTCATAATTTCACGCATGATTAAAGAGGTCTTAAAATTAATCTTGTTTGGTTTTGAGATTCAGTAACTTTCGTCAAGGTATTTATGCGTTAATAAACGAACAATTGCCTGGTAAGGATATTTAGAACATAAAAATAAATATTTTGCTATTTTTTATACAAATATATAAGCAGAAGTGACATATACTCTGCCTTAAAAAATTTTCAATATGATATATTTCAGACTCTTCATATTTATATTTAAAATGAAGAGATATTTCTTTTCTATGCTTATTAAACTTAAAACAAAGAGGTTTTTTAGATTAGACTGATGCTTTACAAAAAATTATAAGCAGTTATGCAGTTGTGAAAAAAAATGTAGTCAGAGAAACAGTTATGAGTAAAAAAAGTTCTTTCAGTGTAAATGTAATGTATAATTATTGCTCCAAGAATTTCTGGTTTGGTTCAACTATATCACTACAGATGACGCTGCTGGTTTTTTAGATCGCACTTTAACTATTTACTTTCGAGAAATTTTATGAACATTTGTTGCGGTCGATGGTTTATTATATAAAAATATCGTAATGTAATTTTTAATTCATTAAATAATTTAAAAATGCGTAAGATCATTTTAATCAACAATATGAAAGCAGCGTAATCAGTCTGAAGTATTCTGGAAGAAAACAATTTTGCTCGCAATTTTCGATTTACTATTTGAGTCGATTCCATACTTCATTTAAATACTTTAAAATTAGAAGTTTTCCAATCTTTAGAAAATATTTATTGTATATGTATGCTGCAATAAAAAATGAATTTAAGTCTCTTGTTTCTTGAATATTTCACGCTTTATGCCTGTCAAAACAGTAATATTATAAATGTCTACCGAGTAAGACTTGTGAATTGCTTACAAGACAGCTAAGAATTTATATGAAACATTTTTACCATGAGAATAAAACTGCTTTCATTATTAAATTCTAAAATGTCTTAAAATGCACTCGAAAATATCAAAACATTTGAAAAACTGACACACGCTTACACAGACATAAACACTTATGTAACCTAGTGCCAAGGTACGTAACTCAAAAGAATTCTTTACTATTCTTTATAGTACAGAATTATTTCAAGTGGTGCTGTTCATTCTTTCATAATTGATAAATCATTATTTATAAAAGTTTCTGTAAAAACCTATAACATTATTGTAGATATAAGAACATTTAAATCCTTCTAAGGTGGCGCTGATTGCCATTGCTAATATTTTAATGGTAGTTGAAGTATCATCATTGACTTTTGGCAGTTACATATACATCTTAATTTGGATGTAATAAATTGATAATTATCTTAAGGAGATGAATAAAATCGTTTAAGTATAAAGTTGATTTATTAAGCAAATATTAGTGCGCTGCTACAATTGGCATTACGTAGTTCCTAGCCCTTAAAATATATTTAATTACTTAAACTTACTTTTTCTAAGCATTCTTAATTGCATTATATTTAAATTAAATCAATTAGTTAATCTTTATAAAATCGAACATAAAATATTTTATTTTCTTATCGATCAATGTAATGGCTCACTTTTTATTTCAATACTGATGTAGACTCATTAATTCACTGCCGCGCCTAATCAAAAACAAAAATCTATTTATAGCTCTTTATTGTTAATTTCTTACCACAAATATGTTTCAGTTACATCGTTATAATAATTCTCACAGTCTTGTTGGCGATTCGCGATCGCCAAAGTATTTTCAAACCTAATATTGATTATGGGGGTTAGCTTTCTTTGGCTATGTTATATTTGGATAATTCGCCAATCTTGTATCTCTTCTCCATGCTCTTTTTATCCGTTAGGAACAAATTTATTCATTTTCACTTTCAAATTTGTGGCGGCAGGGGGTGCTCTTTTGGGCCTCCCAGTTCCAACCGTTAAAAAATATCTTTTTCATGCTAACAAAACTTCTCGATGTAGAGAATGTTATATTGGTCCCTTTAAGGGATTCCCTTTTTTTATGGTATGTATATTTTAAATATGGCCATTTTGAATATAATAATTCTTACTTAATAAATCAAATTTTTACTTAAATGGTTTTAATAATATTTTTAGACATATTTCAACCAACACTATGATATTAATAATGGCGATCCCCGTCTTCATAATTGGTATATTAAAAATGGCCATATTTAAAATATAAAAATAATAAAAAAAGGAAATCGCTTAAAGGGATCAAAGATAACATTCCCTACATCGAGAATTTTTTTTGAACGAGAATCATTTAACAGTTGGTACTGGGAGGTCTAGTCGCCACAAATTTGAAATTGTAAATAAATGAATTTGTTCCCAACAGATTGTTAGGAGCACGGGAAAGAGATCCAAGGTTGGCGAATTATCGAACGATAACATAGCCAAAATAAAGCCTACCCCCCCTTTATCAATATTAGGTTTGAAAATACTTTGGCGATAGCGAATGGCCAACAAGACTGTGAGAATTATTATCTGAAACATATTTGTGATAAGAAATTAATAATAAAGAGTTATAAATGGATTTTTTTTCGATTAGACGAGACAGTGAATTAATGAGTCTACATTAGTATTGAAATAAAAAGTTAGCCGTTACATTGATCAATAAGAAAAGTATACAATATTTTATGTTCGCTTTTTGTAAAAATTAACTAATTGATTTAATTTAAATATAATTCGATTAATAATGATTGAAAAATAATAAGTTTAAGTAATTTAAGAAATTTTAAAACTAGGAAATATGTAAAGAATATTATGGCATCACACAATTTTAAACTCAAGCTTATCAAGTAATTATTGTTTAAATAATTTACCAATTTTTAAATGCCCAGAATAATATTGTCAACCTATTATCTCTAATTCTCTGAGAATAGATTTGTTAAAATAGAGAGAAAAAAAACGTTGAAGTCGGTTAGTATTTTGCGTTCAAATAGTTTTTCACTCTAAAATCTTGCAAATCATGCAGGTTTCGATACTTGACATTTTTGATCCTCGTGAAATGTCTTGTATATGTTCTTTATGAAAAAATATTACACTTGTATTTCCATCAAAAAAAGTCCTCCACAAAAGCAAATTTCTCCCAATACTTGATTCAGGAGTAACGTTGTCTTCTGATTGGGCTAAAAATTACAAGACTATAGAGCTGAACATTAGTAGATGTAAGCCCTAAATTTGGTCGGCTGTTCAACGAAGATTATAAAATAAAACTCTTTAACAAGGCTCTTTTAATTACGATTACGCATATGTATTCGATAAATTCCTTAAAATTGAGCAAAAATCTGAAGAAGAAAAAAACGTTTACTATAGTTGGAATTAAATGATAACTGACTACTAACTATAACTGATTATTAGTATAACATTATTAAAAAAGGCATTTTTTTCCTTTAAAATATATTCTGAATCAGCCATTTTCAATACCATCTATAATAATAAATTCGAAAATATTGACGAAAATTCAAAAACATCCCTAACAGTTGTATAAACAGTTGAGTACAAGATTGTCAAATTAGTCGCCAAATCATTAAGTTGTGATTAAAAATATAGTACCGAACTAATTTTTCTGCACTGATTATTAGAAAACATGACATTAGGATAATTTATAGAAATGTAAGTTTATATTCACCGACACACAAACAAAAACTTAATAATAAGAAAGCGCCAATAGCAGCGTAATATGACATTACCAGTCATGGGTTCCTGTGCTATTCTTAATACTTTTGACATGCCCTATGCCTTACCTCCTCTAGCAGATTTTCTATCTTGCTCAGACTCGCCATATAACTAACATATGTATTTTTTAAAATCTTCTCTGAATTTAATGTATGAACATGGAATGTGTTATACAACATTCGTTTACGAAATTATTTATTGTTAAATGGAATTCTATTACTCTTTTAACATCCTAACACTCTCTTTCAAAATTAAATTTATATTTAATTTTTATGAAATCAAAATAGACTCAATATTTTTACACTTAACCATTAAAATATATGCATTTTTTGCGTAAAAATTAAAAGTTTAAACTTTTGCATCTCTGTTACTGCCAACCTGTACAAGCGAAATATATGAATGCATTAAATCACGTGTTCATGAAGCACAAGGAAAAATATTATAAAAATAAAAGCCATTTATAAAATGATGTGGGTAACTTGAACTCATAAACTTATCTTCTTCAATGCCGGTGGCATTTTCAGTTCAGAATTAATCACCCTGTTAATGTTTCTTACATGATGACACAAAAACACGTTTAGATTAAGTAGTTTTACGTTTATTGTTTTAAAATCTGTGTTGTTTTCATTACTGACTACATTATACTTATAATTTATACGAATCATAGCATATTGGAGTCAACTAGAGGGAAAAAAATGTAGAGTATCTCTATGGAAAAAGATAAAGTAATTGTGAGCTGTTCCTAAAATCAATTTAATTCTAATTTTAAAAATTCAATAAAAAATTTTATGATATAAAATTATTCTATAAAATAAATTTTAAATTTAAACTAAAAATAAAAAAAATGCAATTAAAAGGAAACGATATTTGAAATTGTTTTTACTGAGATAATTACATTGTTTCTAAGCGTATGTATATGCTAAGGATAAAAAAAATGTATTGCAAAATGCGTGAGCAAAAAGTGAACCTTTTGGTCTAGTGATCGAATTTTTATGTATTAGGATTCAGAATTAGTAGTTTGAGAGCCCAACTTTAAATGTCTTTAAAAGAGCCGTGGTGGCTGAGAAGATAGATCGTACACCTCCTAATAAGGTGATCCAGAGGTTGATACGAATTCTGCTCCTAGTACGTAACTGCAGTAAAATATCCTCAGTGATAGAGGGGTCATGGGCTCGAATCCTCTTGTCATCGACCTAACCATGAGTGTTTTTTTTTTTGGTTCTCCTTTCCATGTAAAGCAATGCGTGTTAGTTACATCAAAATGTCTTTCATGAAAGCTAGTTTGTTAGAATGCTTGATCGAGAAGTTCCCTTGCCTTCTAAATTCTTTGTCTTCTTCTTGGATTCAAAAGTACAAGGATACGGAGTTGAACATTGATAGTCATGAACTTATAATCGAATTCGAATTTTCAGTCTTTAAAATACGGAAAGATAATTATTTTCTTGGAATTAAACATAAAAAAATGAATGAATTATCAGTTTCTAATGCATAAATTAAATATTTTTTTTTAAATTCTAAAATTTTATTAACCCTTTCGCTCCGGCTGTCACAAATACGTGCCAGCATAAAACCGTATCAATCAGGGTAAAAAGATAAAACTGGAAACCAAAGTAGTTCTTTAGCAGTTTATTTGTGGGCGGGGTTATAATTATTTTATTTATTTAATTCACCATTGCTTTAGTTCAAAATAAAATTATTTAAATATACTTTGAACTAACATTGATTATATATATGATTAAACTAACAATAGTTAAAGTAAAAGCAAAGTAAGTCTGTCAAATTAGCAACGCCTACATTTACGCAAAAGTTTTTTTATTTATTTACATCCTGATTCTGATTTTGTACGAATGCTTTTATGATTCACCCTTCCCCAAAGGGTCAATCCTCGCCAAAATTTATTAAATACCATCAAAAGAACAAAAATATTAAAAAGTATAATTGAATTCCTGCTATATTAAAGGTGTTCAACGTATAAAATGAAGGAATTGTTACAAAATTAGAATATTAATTTGCTTCATAAAACTTTGCAATAAAAAGGACAAATGAGATTAATTTTTAGACTTGCTAAAAATTGCTCTAATATTGTTGATTCAAAACCTAAAAACCATTCTTTCTAGAAAATGTATTTTAATAATTATTTATACCTTAATTATTATTAAGTTTTAAAAATGTCCTTAGTTAGAATCTCACGGTTACTGAAAATTCGCTAATTAAAAAGATTACTCAAACCCCGGATAGAAATGTAAATTTATTTCCGACCTTTTCAGTTAGGCTTTATTTTATTAATTAAAATGGACGTATATAGAGTAGCTTCATTAAATAAAGCTCTGTAAACTGACATATGCCTTAGACCTAATTACTGAAAACCATTTCTTTTGTTTTAAAAAATAAAATTATTTTCCTCTCATTAGCGAAACAGGAACAGTGTCTAGAATTGAAATTGCCTTCTAAGTGGTAAGTTTCGTATAAACTTAATTGTTCTAATGTAGTTCATATTTTCTTGTAGTTTATTACGAAGACCGGAAAATAACGTCGTTTCCGAACATTTCAATATCCGTTTGCCATTTATGAGCTCATTGTGAACTTTAAAGTCTTTGTAAAGACATTATAAGGCTAGAGTGGCTTGTTTTTGCTCATAAAAAATAATCTTATTCATTTTTTGTAATTTGAAGTAAAAGTGTCAGCCATATACAAAAGAAAGTTCACATCATGCATTGTATGCATTTTGAGTTTCTTAAGTGTAATAAAGTAACATTTGTCAGCAAAAACATCTGCAATGCTCTTTCAAGTGCATTGTACTTGGCAGATGTCAAATGGGGTAGTTTGGTATCCTCTACTCTAATCACTGAGAAAAACCAAACTGTGAAAAAAATGGTGAATTGGGGTGGGAAGTATTGTCTCATACAACATACTCACCCTATATTGCACCCTCTAATTTCTTCAAAGGTGTACAATATATAAAAATTGGATGATATTCAAAATAATATCTCCAGATATCTTTCAATTCCAATTTTCGGAGATCAATTCCAATCGGAATTTAGCATTCAGGCTTTGCAAATTTGGTAAAAGGTTGTTAACAACATAGTTGATCACTTGATTGGTTGAAAACAAAACCCTTGTTAAAAAAATTTCTAGTTGGATTTGTTGTAAAACACGATTAATGTTTCCAGTCTCTGTAAACATCTTGAAATAGTATCTATGCAAATATACGTAAAACCGCTCAAGCATATTTGATAGTAAAGAATCTAAAAATAATTTAATAATTAATAATACTTTAAATTAAATGAAATATACATTTATAGAATATATCTATAAATTATAATACATTTTCATCAGTAATTATTTTTTTTCAGTTTGAAAATGAAATATAAACAAAAGAAGTTAGTTTTTAGACTTTAAATAGTTAAAAATGAATAATTTTATTGATTTCGAAATTTTGATGCATTTATGCAGTTTAAATCGGTATAACTTTTAATATTTATGCTAATATTAGAAAAACTCTTTGCCAATTTGGATATAATTTTTTTCTTAAAATGTTCATTACATAAGACAGGTTAGAATAACGTTAAAATTAAATTATAATAATAATAATGTGAAATAAATAGTTTTTTGTGTTAGTTAGATTAGTTAGTAAGTTTAATGGCAGTGACGATTTTATGTTTAAAAATATTACTAAGTTGTATACTAAATGATACCATCAATTATATTAATATACGTGTCCAATACTGATCTAATAAGGACATGTGTTAAAGATGCATTATCGTGAGATGTAGGAGTAAAAACAAAAATATATGTTTATTATAATTTTTTAGAGATCATTGATAAGTGGTTTCATCAAATTTAAATGTCATTGTAGTTAAGTGTTTAAAGTATATAATTAACATATCTTGATTATCAAACAGTTATATTTTTTAATTATAAATAGTTGCTAATTATTAATTATAATCAAATTTTAATTTCTATGAATTATCAATTACATTATTCCTTACGTATTATAATTAATTATTATTATTGTTTTTAATTAATTATTATTTTTATTAATGAGCATAATTAATAATAATTATAATACTTAATAACTAATACTTATCAATTGCTAATTATTAATTATTTATTATAATTAATAATTAATTAAAGTATATAATTAACATATTTATTTATTACTAGCCGCAAAGGCGGCCAGCTGTCCGCCACGCTAAAGGTTTCCACAAATAAAGTTTTTTAAAACATAGCAGGAAATCTGAAGATTAGTGGACAATTAAAGTGTTTCTGTCCTGCAATTTTGTCTTCATATCCAGTTCTGCTGCAGATGTGTTATAGCTCTTGAGGATGTTTGAAATTATATAGCTACAACGCTTAAGAAAAAAAAAACTAAAATGCTAAATACATGAAAAGAACACGAAAACGAATAAATTTTTTATGGTATCAATTTCTATTTCTATATAATTTTTTATGGTATCAAATTCTATTTCTATATCTGTTACGTCAAGCACTCAGGTATTATAATTTGATCTAGTTGTGCTTGTATAATTTTGATCTAGTTGCGCTTTCTACGTCATTTTGTTAACATCGTTTGGTTTGTTATTTAACATCGTTTGGTTTGTTATTTCTAAGTTAACTTTCAAAAAATTGGCTGGCATCAGCATTTTTATTCTTTAAGTTGTTTATTTTTTCTTTTGGAATTCGTTCCTTTTTAGCGAAATGTTTTTCAACCTAATCGAATTCTTTGCCGACTGTTCTCTGTATATATAAAGAAAATAAAGTAAATATTTTTAAAGTGTTGTGAAAAGAATTTTTAGTTGTACAAAGTACTACAATATCGCTACAAAAATTATCGTCTTCGCTTAAGAAAAAAAAAAATAGAGCGTGGAAAGAAGAAGAAAAACTTATTATAACAATTATGAACAGCGACAAATATATCAAAGCGAAGCGTTCTATTTACGTATCGAATATGTTGCCACATTTTTAATACAAAAGTTAAACTTTTCTCCACTTTAATAAATGTAAACTAATGCGAACTTTACAATTAAATTATTAATTCCTTCGTATATTATTGGTTTAAGTTGTCGAAAATTAATATTTCAATTGTAAGGTTCGCATTAGCATACATTTATAAGAGTGGGGAAAAGTATATGCATTTTTTAATAGTTTTTTGAATATGGCTCTTTGAAGACGAAAAAGCATAGATTTTCTTACAAAATGACTGATAACTAAAAAACTAATCCAAATTTTTGAAAAAGAAAAAAAATACTTCTTCATTATGTCAAAACACAATTATGTGCCGAGTTTCGTGCCTGGGCGAGGCTTCTGGGGCAATATATTGTGATTACAGAGACACACACACACACACACACACACAGCCGCTTTTATTATTATGTATAGATTAATATAAATTATTTATAATAATGAATTATAATTAAATGACATAATTTTAGTTTATTTACTTAAATTTCGTAATATTTATTATTAACTGTTAATTATAACTACGTATTAATAAGCGCCTATTAATAATTAATTATATTATCATACATAATTATAACTTGATATGTATACATTTGATTTGAATGCATTCAAAATATTACGTTACCTTTTCAGACTTGAAGTAAACTTTCTGAACACTACAAGTTACTATTTACAATCTGATTATCATCATTAATTTATCACCAAAATAAAAAAATAAAAAATTTAAGAAAAATCTGGCTATGAAACATACATATCTGATTTATTTAAAAGCATGACTTACATTTTAAATCGTTCGTCTTTTATTGTTTTTCGCTTACCGAAACATTTGCATAGTTTTTCATTGTCACTGTACCTAATTTTACCCTACTGCAAGAAATGTGTTTTAACATCTATCTAATTTATGTGAAATCAGACGTGAAAAAAAAAGTTTAAATCATCAGTCACCCAAAACGATAAGATTTGTCTAAGTCATTTTCTTGTTTAGACATAACTTAACGATGTGAATAGATAAAAGCTTTTGTTGACAGTTCTTTTAGAAAAATATGTGACGTTTAATGTGTTTTAGTTATAAGAATTGTAATAGCACAGTAAAATGATAAAATCTACCCTAACTTCTCCTATAAAACCTTTGTGTGCGATAAAATTTAAAAAAATGAATAATTTTAGCTGTGCAATTTCAAAATTTCGTGAACTTAAGGTAATTTATCAGTCTCTAAGTTCAGTAAAAAAATGTTAACGCTAGGTATAATTTTTGAAACCAATTTTCATATAAAAAGAAATCCGAACTTCGCTACCATTTGAGATGAGAAATTATTAAAAAAATGTAAAGATTTATTAATTTTTTTAAAATTTCTCATAAGCTTTCCCAATTTAATTTTGCTTCTCCGGATTTATTTTGAAACGAAAGGCAACAAAAAATAAAGTATTGTTAGATACCTTGAAGATTTTATTAAAAAAAGTTACTTTCTTAAAAAAACAATAATAATAAAAAGGAAAGCAAACAAAACAAATATATTTTCTTAAAAGAAGTCGTCATAATATATATCTAGATTGAAAAGAATCACGAGAAAGAAAATGAAATTTCATTTTTAATGTTCTTGGCTTAAAAAAGTCACGAAAATTTAAGTCGTAGGATTGAAAGCTTTCCGAAAAAGGAACCTAAAAAATAAAGGTTTTTACGTATGGTTTATTTTAAATGCTTTTTCTTTGGAAAATTTTAGAAGCCAAAAACTGTTTATTTTCATAGAAATAATGATGCTCTAAGCTTATAATAAGAAAAGTAAATTTCTATATTTATTATTTTTTAATTAAAAAAGTTTAATTGCAATAATTATTAAAGTTAAATTCATTAATAATTGTAAAAAAATTCTGAATACGTCCATTAAACGAGATAATTATTTTTAAAGTGCACAAGCATTTTATTTTTATTTTTGCAGTGCTGAGCCTTATTTATCTTTTAGTTTATTTTTTATTCTTGAACTTTATTATTTCCAATAAACTTATTTATATTTAATACTCATGATCAATATCATTGGTTTAAAACTAGTGGTTGTCATAGCAGGTCATAGTTAAAAGAAAATTGAATAGAATTTATATTTATCATATTGAAAATGTAAAGAGCTTGAATATCAAATTTTAAGGAAATATTGTTTTGAAATGGTAGGAAGTACCATTCATTGTTTTTTCATATTTATGGCAAATTTTAAAACACTAACGCGTGTACCAGTTTTACAATCATATATATTAACGCAAAAACCCTTTAATTTCTCAATGATAATGATATCAGAAAGTTCTATACACTAATACATTTCAAATTTTTTCGGAATATATTTCCTAGTTGCAGTGAACTAGGGTTTCAAAATGAACTTATTTTTTAAAAAAGAAATGTCTACAACGCTTGGAAACAATATCAATTAATTATCTGTTCAGGTCTCTTATGTGTTGGGAATAACTTAACTGTATACAAAAATGTTTCAAGTCATTTTACACCAAGTTTAATGAATCACAAATAAATATTTAATGTGTAACATTTTTCTATTAGTAAAAAAATTGGTTGTTTTTAAGGAAACTACATGGCATTTACGAAGAATTAAAAAAAAACAATTGATAAATCTGATATTTTATATTCCACACTCTAAATTTAAAAAAAAAAGTAGTTAGCTGTTAAGATAAGAAAATTTGTTTTAATCTTCGACAGAAACTTTATGGTCTCTGAATGCTGGACATTTTAAGCACTTTAAATTACGTATACATCAATGGTAAAAAATATCTTAACCTTTTGGCTACGGGAAATGTATGATAACTGTGTTGTGGTGTTACTTATGCTACTTGCCAGCATCAGAAAGCCTGCTTAAAAAGCAAGCGAATTTTTAATGCAGAGGTGAGCTTCTTGTTTTTCCTGTGGCGCCATCTATAGCCAAGAATACGACTTTTAGCCGCACAAACATCACAGCCAGTTTTTTAGGGAGGGCTCAATCATATCCCATTCATTCATGCACATATCGTAATTTTGATCTGAATCAGAGAACTATCAATCTCAAATTCAGTACCTCCATAGGTATTGATTTGATATGGGAACTTGGAGTACTTCATGACCCAGACAGGTTTAACGAGTACCAGTTTTTATTTAATACACGTGGATTCTTCGGCCGGTTGGATTCGAGCTCCCGTTCTCACGAAAACGAATCCAACATCCTAGAAACAAGGCCCTCAAGGTGTCTCATAATAACTGTACAAGCAAAATTTCTAGACACATGGCAAGTGTAATTTACCTAAATGCTCATTGGATTTCCACTAAAAGCGCAGAATTTAATGATAATCTACTTTTCCCACGTATCCTGGAGGTCACATCCCATTTACCAATCATGATGCTCAGACCTCGCATAAGAACTATAAAAAGCCACTCCTCTACCCACTCAGAAGTGTAATTTATCACTGCAATCGATTTATTCCCACTACTGATATTAAAAAATTCCATACGCGACTGATTATTATATAATTTACTCTACCCTCACAAAAATTGTAGGTGTTTTTGAGGTTGTTTTAGGCTTATTTGAAGTTTACTTTAAAAACACCCTTAAAAAATCAGTCTCCCAAGGCTAATAATCGAAAAGCATGATGTTTTTATGAAGCTAATAGAAATCTACCTTAGAGCAATCAGTTTAGAGAAGTTATTTTTTCTACACTTCAAGCAAATAAGCATATTTGAGGTATGATTAATTTCCCAGATACTAACTCAAAGTATTGCTGAGAAATATATCAGGGGTAGATGAGGTTGAAATTGAGGTTTATTGATGTGGTTATTTTTGGTACAAAACATAACCTCATTTTCTACCTTTGGTGTATATTTTTTTACCCCTTTCAACCTCAAAAACACTTCCATTTTGTAAAGTTGGACCTGTTTTTTTCCTCTAACCTCCCAAGATCCTTGAGATATTTTGTTAGAGACGTGAAATACAGTGCCATACTTTTACCAGATCATCACCATACCTATTATCTTACTAGATCTGGGCTTCTTAAATGTTTTGGAATGAATACCATATTATATTTAAGAACATTGCGGGGGACTCCATATGCATTACGTAAAAAAGCTGTCAGTTTCTTTACTCGCAATATACTACATTGGTCATTAGCTTTAACTTTTAATTTTAAGACATAGAGCAATGTGAAAATTTTAAGTAAGTCACAAGCTAAAAAATAAAATACAATAAAAAATGCGTCGGAATGTTTTCGTTTTTTCTTTATTCATATAGTCCTATCTTAATCTATTTTCCGATACAGTATATAAAAATTAATTATAATAAATTAAGGAAGAATCGTAATTGCTAACGATTTTGGTGATCCCTGGTACAGGTCTTGCAATATTTGTCAGGATAGGGAGCCACGGCTTAAGAAATTCTATATGATTTAATGAAAATGATATTAATTATTTACGTGTCATAGTGGTCAAATTCATTTCATTCAATTCAATCTCGTGCAACTACTATACCAGGCGAATCTTCCCTAAAATTGCGCCTGTGATCGGCTGATTTTCTCTGCAGCTAATAAAAAATTCTATATAAGTATAGCCTTCACTTAAGGCTCATTATATCCATAATACCTCCTTAATATCTCCATTGTAAAATATTCTGTAACAGTTATGGAATTTTATATTATATATATATATCCTCCTATTTGCATGTTATATTTAAATCTACTGGGCTGGGATAGTCTGTTTGGTAGGGCATAAGATCCATGTCCAATAAGTCGTGAGTTCGAAATGAGTACAAAATGGTGACTGGTATACACTAAATCGGTCGGGGACACAAAGTCCTCGTTCCCGTAACAAATCAGTACCTCTGGGGGTACTGGATCGAAGATAGATCATGCTGTGGTTCAGGTCAAAAGTATTATCTGCGGATGGATGGATAGTGTGTGGATGTGTCTTTCCTGTAAAATAGGCTGAGAAGTATGTATTTGGTGGAAGTTGAATTATTGGCCGTAGTTAGCGCTACTGGAAAAGAAGAAGCACACCCCTCTGCTTTAAATGATTTAAAAAAAATTGCCTTCAAAGTGTGACTGCAGATAGAATAGCATAAACAAGACTAATATAAAAGTGGAAAGGTGATATTTATATTTTCATTTAAACTTCATTTCACGTACGATAAACCCATCGATTCCAAATCTGCATACTTTTCCGTTTCATACAAAACTCTATGTTAGCAGAATAGTTTAAAATATGCAGTTTTTGGGGCAATAATTTTTAAATTAAGCTAAATTTGTTTTTGCACTTAAAAACCATTTAAATTTTATTAAATGTAATTTTATTAAATCTGAAAAATTCTTTTGTTTCCATACAATAGTTAACTTCAATTAAAGTCTATATTTACTTTTAACCATTTGTCAATCAGTATTCCAAATTTAAATTATCTGATCAGTTGTATAGTTTTCAAAGCTTTCATATTAAATGAGGTCAAGTTTTTAATATCTAAGAAAATGTAGTTTTAATAATACCTATTAATAATTCCTTAAGAGGGATTAATGTGGCATAGTTTGGAGATTATAGCTGAATCAGCTTTTACCCTCATGACAATTAATTTTGATAACGAGGCCAAGCCGTAATTGTCATTTCAGTTAAACACACAGACCTTTTCCCCAAATTTAATATTCCATATTTTAGAGAACGACTGATATTAAACAAATAATGTAAAATGTGCATTTCTACTAAGCACAGAATTGAGTGATATTTTTCAAAACATTTTGTTATCTGGATCTAAGAATGAAGTTTATATTTATAAGCATGTGCATCTATTAGTTTAAGTTGCATGTATTAGGCTAAGTTTCATACGTTTTTTTATGCCAATGTTTCGATGCATAAATTTTAACAATAAATTTGAGAAACATTTAGTTAGAATTTTTTACATTTTAAACAATAAAGATATTTCATCATTTCAACTTTGACATGATCAACATTGATTATGTAAAAGTTATAAAAAATCACAAAATTTAAAGAAAAAATCTTAAATTAACCCAAACGACTTAATATGTGTGCTTTATCGGATAATTAGCAGTGCCCTTTGCACCTTTTACGTATCTCAGAAAAACAAACAATTATTGATACACGTCACATGAAAAAAAAATCTTCCTGTTTAGGAAATATTAACATATCAACAAATTGTAAAAATGGCTAACAGTAAACAATGATTTTTTGTGACATTTTATCGTTATGTAAAAAAATTGGGTAGATTTCCGTGTCATGATCTGTGGCATAATAATCGCCAAGTCTTGGGAACTTCCAGGCAGTGGCCCGGGATGAAACTGAAAAAAACATCACAGAAAGGGACCAACTGGAAAGGTATAACTCGTAACCACCCCCGAGAAAACATCTACATGTCTTTTTTTTTAAAAAAATTGCAAGTTTAAAATCTATTTGGCACCTTGGCGATTGTAGTTGGTGCGACATATCACGACACGTAAATATCCCCAAAAAATTTGAAAGTATAGTATAAGCAAACTTACTTTAATTACAAATTTATTTAACATTAATGGTTACGTATCACCATTTTGTTATGCTAAACCAACAATTTTCTTTATTTATTTTTACGATCTGAACGATGTAATTCTTGACTTTGAATTTATCTGCTAGATGGCATCATAAGCTACATTTGTAATTAATTTTTAGATATTCTCCTTAATACTATTTTTTATGAGTGATTGGGTTACAGTATCAATAAATCATCTTAAGGACTCTTTTAATCAGAGTCCAACTGATATATGGGAAAAGTACAAAAACAGTATTTTCTGTTGCGTGTTAAACTGTTCAATCTCCAGCTTTTGGATGTGAGTCAACTAAACTTGTTCATAGACTTGTTCATAGATGGGGTTACAGTATCAATAAATCATCTTAATGACTCTTTTAATCAGAGTTCAACAGATACATGGGAAAAGTACGAAAACAATATTTTCTGCTGCGTGTTAAACTTTTCAATCTGCAGCTTTTGAATGTGAGTCAACTAAACTTGTTCATAGACTGCAAAAGATTGTTGCTGTATGAAGGTTATTTCGAGAAAATCCTTTTATGGCTCTTTTTCGATTTTTATATCTGTTGCGAGCTTGAAACTGTTACTAATGACTCTTGGTCAAGTAGTCACTATCATAATACTTATAATATCATATACTTAGACTATCATAAGACAGCGATATCTACGCTTACTTTGAAAATGGCGCAAAACGTCAATATGAAGAAAGGCCAAAGTTCTACGAAAAAAAAGCGACTGTGGTCTAAATTTTTAATACTCAAAAATTTACTCCAATGTTGCATTTATTGGGCTCATAAAAATTGCGCAAATTGAGAAAAAGGCAGTGATTTTGATAATTTAAATCTAAGTGGAAAAATGTCGCCAAAATGGCGATTTTTGATAAAGTTTAATGACTTTTAAAATGCTTAAGTTATTTTTGTGTTCTAAAGCCCAGATAATTCGTAAAGGCAAGATTATATATACAGTTTAAAATCACTGCATTACTTCAAGTGTAAGGCATTTAAACTATGACTTTTTAATTTTCCTTGGCGACAGAGCTTCAAAAAACAGCGCTATAATTTCAAGTTAGCAGCATTAACGTGCTTTTCAACTAAACTCGAAACTTAGTGGCAATAAATAAATATTGTGAAGCCGAAGGCGAGATTTGTTATCTTTTATTCTTTGTATCTTTCAATCATTTTTTAAAATGCTTGGTCATGTTTAGAACATGCTGTTAATGACTTTTGAATTTTAATTCGCAAAACTTCATGGATAAGGTCATGTTGCTTGCATTTTAACACGATCTAAGATTGAAAAAAAATGATTCTCAAGTTATATTTTTAACTGAGATTTGTCACAAGATAGAATGAAAAAAGATAAAACTCTCTTTCGACTATGTTGAGTATAATGAGGGAGGCGTTTTCAATTTTCTAAATGTTTAGTTTTACGCTCAATAAAGTAACGATGATCTGCTAACTTATTTTTAAATTTTGATCTATCTAACTAGGATGTTAAGCTCACGTTGAATTTTAACACTAACGATGATTAAAATATGTCAGAAGCAATAGTTCTGCAATTTATTTAAGATTACATTCTGCCTAGTTTAACGAGATGAAAATTCAATTTAGTTATTGATCTCTACTAAATCTCAAACTTTGAGCTGGCTCAGATCCAAGTAAATCTCTATGTCGCCAGTCTGACTAGTTTTTGAGACAAACAGTTTCTATAGAAAACTATCTGTATTCATTGCAGCATTTAAAAATAAATCAGAATGCAATTACAATGAAATATCTAAAAACATTTGACATTTTATTGCAGAACATTAAAAGGAGGCAAACTTTAATAATCTTAGATTATATATAGCGACTTAAAGTTTCAAGATATTTTGTTTAAAGATTAAGTAAAGGAAAATATAAGTATATTGCAGAAATAGTGAAGCGATTTAAACACTAACCTTTAAAATTGACGAATAAATGAAAAAAAAACTGTTAAAATCTTTCGTAAATATAATTTTAATTTTAGAATAATATCCTTTGATGCTTAGAAAAACATATTTTCATTACTTTAAAATTTAAATGAACTCTAAAGATTCAATATGCATCTTTTATATTGAATTTTCAGTTTTATTACTTCTTCAAAACAAAAACAAAATCTGAGTTACGTACCTGTCCGCAATAACAATATCAAAAACAAATTAGCTAATTCTATTCAGCGTAAGCATAGGAAGGATTAGTAATTATGAAAGAATGAGAAATAATTTTCAGTGTAGTTAATAATGTTTATAATACTTTTAATATTTTTTATAAACAATGAAAAAAAAGGGCCACCTTGAATAATTTTTGATCTAATAGTCAGATCTTCATGCTTTAGGACTCAATCTTAATGGTTCAAGGGTGTGACTTAAAATATGCTAATTAATTAGTGCAAACGATATTTGAAGTTACGAAAATTTTGCCAAATTTATGTAAAGCTGCTTCCAAGCAATCATTATCCACGAAATAATAATGCACTTGATGCTATTTCAAAGCAAAAGTTTCCAATAATACTATAATATTTCGTAAAATTTTTCTAAATTGACTTTAAAATAAGCATGCTTTACAGAATAATATCATAGTTAATACTTCTTTTAATGCTGCGAATTATTGCTGAATTTCGTTAAACCTGTTATGAAACTAGCACTTATACAAAATAATTTAGGCAGACACAGAAATTATTTCCATTACTGTAAAAAAAATTGGTGCTATCTGCATTTAAAATGGCTTTAACATCTTTGAACTAAAATTTAGCTTAAAATTACAATTCAAGATAGACAATTATTGTTTTAATTATATAATATTTACCTTAGTTTTCCTATATTTTGATGCCTCAGTATTGTAAACAAAACACCATGAATAAAATTATTATTTTAAGCCAAGTTTGAAATTATCTGAAAATTACAAATGCATTCTTGAAAAGTAGGAAGTTTCTCTGAACTATAACTTGTTAAGACATTTCATCCTAACCATTTTATTAGAAACCCACTTTCATTTGAATTTGTACTTCTGATATTAGTATTCCAGAATCAAATCTATTGCAGTTCATACCTCAATGTCCTCAACATATTTGGTCCTTTGGGTGGTTTCTACATGGCGAATCCTTCTGATCCCATTTCGAACTTCGAACATTATGATACTTATGTAAATTGTAATTCTGTTCGAGAGACCACGAGTGGTATTTCTAAGTTTCCATGATAATGTGAAAATGAGGATAGTTATGCTAAACAGGAACTGGAAGTGATGGTTTCACGAATACTTATTTCCAGATGTGGCAGTTGCTGTCGCTTTTATTTAAACAAGTTTTATTTAACCATATGTTGGTTTAAGAAAATTGTTAGAGTTATGCATGAGATTTGCTCACAATTTCCAGTGAACAAACTTAATCTTTATCAATATTATTACATTAAGATATTTGATTAATTATATTTTAAATCTGTATCTCTTTATGAAAGGAAAAGGTCATAAAAGGAAAACTCATTGATGGATTAATATTGTTCTTTACGAAGAATAGCAGCATTATCTCCTCAAAAGTTTTGATTTTTTTTGCAAATAGTGTAATGCAGAATCGAATCTAAGTAAATTTTTAAATTTTTTTTTAATTTCCAATGGCAGTTCATACCTCAATGTCCTCATACCTCATGTCAACAATAACAGCATCCATAAACATCTAAAAAAAGAACACAAACAAAAGATGCTGCAACAGAGTCTATTAATCACGACATGTCTCTAGCTTCTCAATAGCGTTCAGTGATAGAATTCCTGCAAAGTGCAGAGCAGCAGAGAAGATGTGTGGAGTCTATGTCCTCACCAGAACTTTTTAAACACGTTAGAACGCTTTTAAAAAATAATCACTAGCAATTTATTTTTGCAGCAAGCAAAGATTAGATTATGAAATAAGTAAATCAAGATAAGTAGATAATCAATAAATCAAAGAAGATTCATCGAGGATGATTAGATAAATTAATCATTTTCTTGGAATTTACATAGTAAACAGTATATACTCGGAGCGAAGAATTATATACTAGTACACTCTCATTAAAACTGACTCCAACTTAACGCATCTATCGTTAAGTTTTCAAAGATTCTATGTAAAAATAGTTTATTTAAAAATATGTATTACTTTTAAAATGCGATACTTTTAACTTTACTATACAATTGCTTTTAAATTACGAAACCCAAAGCAAGATTTAAAAGAAATCTTTCTTACATGTTTAATAAGATTCAATTATACAATTCATTACGTAATCATTTGCTATAATAATGATAGTTCATATAGTAATATTGATAGTTTGTATAGAGTTAGTAGTAAGAGGGAAATTATATTAATTATCAATAATTAATTCAATTTTAGTAAAACTGTAACTGAAGATCACGAAATTGATATAATAAATAAATAATGAGTTAGTAAATAAATAATGTTATAATTTCAGACTTAATAAAGGAAAACATTTTGCTTATAGGTATTACGATTTTGACTTTCCATACATTTAAGTGTCAAGATTTGTTTAATAAAATTGTCTGCTTAAATAAAAATTAAAATAATTTCAGCTAGTAGATTGATAAAATTATAAATTAAAGCTTGTAAAATGATTGGAAATTAAAAAGAGAATTCATTACATTTCCTTCATTTCTTCAATGTTTTCAAAATTTATTTCAAGTACAGAAATATTATTTTTTTTACATTGATAAAAATTCAGCATAATTGTTTTAACGAGATTAAAATATTTTGGTTAATTTCAAAGTAGCAACTCTCATATTAAATTAAGAAATAATCTCTAAGAAAATTACACTTTTGGCTACAATTAAAATATTTATTTAAATTTTTAAAAAATTATTTAAATAGTGTAAAGATTTGGATTATAAAATCGAATTTTGTAATAAAAAATATGTTGAAAGAAATGTCTCATACAATAAATTGACAGAGTACTGAAACTTAAAAGAAAATTAAGCTCAAAAAAAATTATGCATACATATTAAAGAAAATAATAAAAACAATACCAGATAATACATTCTGCGAAAAACGCGTTTTCAAAAAATTAAGAGTTTATTTTAGAAAATTAATTTTTTTAAATGTTTTGTAGGCTTTTTTTTATCAATGAGTTATTTTTTTTTAAATGTCGTTTTTAAAATTTGTTTTTTTCCCCTCAATATTCTGACATTTAAATTTGCAAGAAAAAGCGGATTCAAGGCATAGTTTATTACGATTATTTTAAATCTTTAAAATATGCTAAAAAATTAAAAGCAATATTGAAATTTATAACTCAAAAAAATTGAGAATAATGTTTTGTAAAACTTTGAGACTTTTTTGTGAAAACATTTGATTTTTTCTCCATATTCTAACATTTAATTTTGTATGGAATAGCAGTCCTTAGAAGTAAAGTCCTTATTTGAAAACATTAAATCTTTTACTATTTAGAAATTAAAGATTAAGTTTGAAGCTCATTTTGCATATAATTTACTTTACACTAATGACAGACTAAACGGATATATAAACTTATAATATTCATTTCTTAATGGTACATGTCAGCTGCAACAGATGTTATGTTTACAGATATAAATCTACCATATGTTTGTAATTTAAAATAATATTCCAAGCAATAACCTATATGCTCGCAACGCTGCGTCATGCAAAATTTGAGATATCTTTACTTGTATGATATCTTTGATCAAATCTGACAAGAGAAAGCATTTCTTTTTCATACAAAAATTCTTCACGTGGAAAGATTTCTTTCAGCAGACAAATACCGTAATATGAATCAAACATTTACACCACATCGCACCTGCGATTGACACAAACAGCCTATCGAAATGAAAAACCAGAATTGTATGGAATAAAAAAGAACAAGAAAAATTTCTATTTCTCAGACGATATTTTTCTTGCTTTCATTTCTAAGAAACAACTGCAATCATTTCAACTAAAAGAGATCCACCTGATAAACTGAAGACCGACATTCAAGGCATTGTTTTTTCTTTTTTTTTCTTCCCTGTTTTTCTTTTCGCGCTTTGCCTTCCCCCTGTTGCAGTTTTCTTTCCACTCTCAGTAAAAAAGGGTGTTCTTTCGTCGAAGCGCTGCCGAACGCCAGAAATGCGTTCGATGTAGCAGAGTGCGCACGCGTGGCCGGAGTTAGGGTAGCCTATCTGCAAAGTGATTCAAGGTATTTCACAGTTAAGATTCTAAGCGACGCGGGGAGATACCTGGATTTTCAACCGAAAAAGTAGACACATCTCCTGTTATTTATTATTTATTGCAACTCTAGTGAATCATTTTTTCACCCTTTTCTAGTGGAAAAGAAAAAATATATATCCTCTCTTCTGAAAGCAAAAATAAATAGAGGAAAAAATCTTCGACTTGACTTTTGCACACCTGTGGATTTAGTTGCAATCGTCCAGCGTGACATTTATTCTATATACGAAAATTTTATTCCATCTTTTTGTTTAAATACTAAAGTAGGAATAATTTATTATATATACTTATATATTCGCTAAAAGTCGAGGAAGAGGAAAAATATTCAAAAGTAAGAAAACTGCGCACATTTCTGCTCTTGATATTTCTTCAAAAAAATTGCAATATACAATATGACAACTGTAAAAACTTTGAAATTTGCTGTTAAATTAACTTTTAATATCTGTAAAATTTTCAAATATTAAAAATATGCCATTAAAGCACGGACAGCATCCAAATCCTCAGATTGCAAACTTCAAAGGTTCGTTTCCCAAACGAGACAGATCAAGATCCCTTTGCGTTGATAGAGCAACTCCCTTATTACCAAAATGGGAAGCAAAGGCATCACCCCCCTTTTTAGGACGGAGGGGCTCATCGAGTGGTATTGTTGGAATTTTTCACACAACAAATATGCTACTTTGGTGCCATCCAGCAACTTTAGCAGAATGTGAATCTCCAAGGTAAAACTATATTATTTTATATGTTTATGACTGCACCCCACCCTACGCACATTTTGTAGCAAACAAAGCACATTTATAATTTGCACATATGTTGAAATTAAAAATGTGCTAATTAGAATGCAAATAAGATTGTATTTTATTAAAATCTTTGAATAATATATTTCTTGATTAAGTTGTAATTACGTTTATTTTTTGCATCCATTTTTCACTTTTATAGCAACTTTTTTACTCGTTTTTATCAACTTTCGCAGAATGTGAATTTCCAAGGGAAAACTATATTATTTTATATTATTACTGATTCAACACCATACATTTTGTAACAGACAATGCTCATTTATAATTTGCGCATACGTTGTAATTAAAAATGTACTTATTATATTGAAAATAAGATTGTATTATATTGAAATCGCCAAATAATATTTTTCTAAATTAAGTTTTAATTAAGTTTATTCTTCTACCCGTTTATAACAACTTTAGAAGAATGCGAATCTTCAAGGTAAAAATATATTATTTTAAAGGTTTTTGATTTCAACCATCCTAAGCACGTACATTTTGTAACAAAGCACATTTATAATGTGCACCTATACAAAATTTAAAAGAGCACTTATAGTTTTGATAATAATATTGTCCTATAGTAAAATCAAGGAATAATATGTTTCTTGATCTACTTGTAAATCTGTCGATTTTTTCTATACCCGTTAAATAAAAAGTGCTTAGTATCAACACTATAGCAATAAAAAGACATTATTCCTTTGCTGAAATATCATTGTTGATTCAATATTATTTAAAATGAACTGGCTGAATATCCATTCAAGTAAAATCTTTAAAAAGAGATTAATTAGCACAACACAATTAAGCAAAAAACTAAAACTATATCGACACCACTTTAAATTTAAAATAATTTCAGTAATTTTTCTTGAACCATTCAGTATTTTTCTTGGAACGATTGTTAATACAATAATATTCATAATACATATATAAACGTTATTGAATCAATAATTATCAGATTTATTCAACTTTTTTTAACTTCGAGACATTTTGCTTTTGAAAAAAAAATATCTCAATCATATAAGCATGAAAACTTAATTTTACTTATTTTTCTGAATAATCTAAAAATATGCTGACAAAACTGCCTGCTTTTGATTAATTCCTGACGACATCGAAACACAAAATAGAAAAACAGTGAAAATAATATATTAATCATGTTTGATATTTTTCTTATATGACTTCAAAAAATTGAATTCATGTCCAAAAAGAGAAGCCTCACAACACATTGAATTAGAATTTGCTTTTGCAGTTCTCCTTCTTTATAAGTTATTACGGTTTCACAAAGGGTGCGTATTTCGCTAGATCGCGATAAATTTTCAAGGAAATTAGAAAGTTTTTGCAAGCAATTATGAAATTTGTTTTTCGAAACATAAATTAAGATAATAAAATTATTTTTAATTATTTTTTATTATATTTTACTATTTAATAACAGTCGAAAAATTTTAAATGTAAGGTAAGGAAATTTTTATATTATTTTAAAGAATGTAATTTGATAAGTCAAAATACAAAAAAAAAACATTCTTTATAATGATGTAAAAATTTGTACATCTTACATTTAAAAATTATTTTTACCAATATCAAATAAAATGACAAAAAATAATAAATAATTATAAAAATTAATTTCTTGCCTGTAAGTATCTTTTGATAAATGAAATTTATAATTGAGTGAAAAAAACTTAATATCACTTGAAAAGCTCTCGAGAACTAGCGAAACAACAAAAATTAAAATTAGCATAAAGTAGTAAAAGTTCTAAACCGATTTCCAGACCGAACTATTGGGACCACTTGTCCTAGATTACGACTTTCCTCTACATTTTAAAGGGTCAAAGTTTCTGATCTGTCGATAAAAAGGTATGTTTTTTTCTGATTTCATTACTTAAAATTTCTGCTGCGCAAATATATAGTCATAGCATCGAAGAATTAGTGAGTCCCAGTACGTAAAAATCTGATCAAAAGTTATTCTGCATAATTCGTTTTTTTTTGTGTTGTATATTTATTTTCAATGCATTAATTCTTATTTGAAATAAAAAGTTTCCTTTTTTCGAACAGAAAATAAAAGACTCACAAACAATTTTAATAATTCATATTTTTCTAAATAATAAATTTTATGTTCCGAACAAATAATTAATTCAAATAATATTTTTTAAGTTTAAGTTTCTGAAATCCATCAATTTGTTGGTTTTAAGTAAAAAACAATAGTATCAAATATTTTGTTACCTTTGTTTAACGTTATTATAAACATTGTTAATCAACATTTTAATCTTAAGTGCATGTTTTTCAAATAAATACTTTTTCCATCTCATTACAATGACCAGATATTTTTTAAAAAAAACTTCTACAGAAAAACTCATTTGCTCTATTTGTAATTAGTTTTGTAGCATAAACACCAAATATTTTCAAGAGATTCGTTCTTAGTTATGTGAATCATAAAACATGTCAATCAAACTACGTTTCTTCTTGAAATTTTAAACGATTTCAATAAATCAATGTAATCAATGAAGCTAAAAATGCTATTTTCAAAGTTGTGACCACTCTAGCCTCACCAATAATATTTAATATATATATATATATATATATATTTAACTCGATATGGAAAAT
>NC_092204.1:42236857-42360541 GCF_043381705.1 Parasteatoda tepidariorum | reverse complement strand
ATATATATATATATATATATATATAATAATAATAATAATAAAAAATAATTATTCATAGTTTGAATTTCGCAATATGGTAAAAATGGAAAATTTGGAATAATAAAAAGAAATCACTACAAAATAATTTTTAAAAAATAAATTCAAAATGCTTCCGATTACAAAGTCTCATCAGTTTTGAATTAATAATTCATTTAGTTATTATTTGCATACATTATGTTAAAAAATAACTTACTTATGATTCCGTAAATGAAATTTGTAATTTTCAATTATTTTATACACTATACGAATCCATTTTAGAAATATATTTTAAAACCACTGAACATTTGACAAAATGTTTAATATTTTACGTAGTTATTGGCTCTGATGGGAAGAATACACTATGCTGAAAGAGAAACCTTTCATGACAAATTCTTTTTTTTCCTCTATTTGTAATTTAAAATAAGGATAACTTGAATTTAGATAAACCAAATGTAAATCATGAAGCTTCAAGCGTAATGCTTCTTATCTAGGCAAAATGTCTCCTAATATTTAACATGGTTTGCTGCTCAGTGATGAAGAGTACACTAAATTACAAGAGGAAACTTTTTAAAATTTGATATACTGAGTGACCTTTGATATACAGAGTGAACTTTGATATAAAGAGTATAAACCATGAAGCTTTAAGTGCTGATTTTGTTTCAAAATATGAATAAACTATAGCAGGATTTTACATAACCACGCAGAAATAAAGTAATCCTACCATAATTTATTTATATTTTGATAATTTAGAAAAAAAATCTTTTCAGCATTTAAAGCTTCATGACTTACGCTTTTTTAATATTATTATTTTATGAATTTTAACTACCAATGGAGAGAAACAAAATTCGCCATGAAGGGTTTCTTCCCATGCAAATTTAATAAGCGATACATACTGTAATAATGCTGTATCCCAGTGAAGGGTACTGTAATAATGCTGTGTCCAGTGAACGGTACTGTATATACATTTTGAATCTTATGTGTTTCAATTCAATTAACATAAAGTATCTGAATAATTAATACTTTGATTGTTTGATGAAACTAAATATAATCTTTCAGTTAATCATGAAAATGTTTGTTCAGAAATGATACTCTTCTTTTTTCAAAAAAAGTAGAAAATTCTAAGTCAATGAATTAACATAATTTGACTTATAAGCTCTTCAGAAACTTTTAATACTTAATTTTTCATTATGCAATTGCTAAGTTAGATAAAAACTACATTTTTATTTATGCTTAGTTCCCAGTTTGCTTTACTACTTATTTACTATTACACATTCTTTATTTTACCTAACGATCACTTTTGGAAAGACTATTTTCTTTGTTCGAACGCATAAAGATTAAAATCTTGTAACTAGATAAAAACGGCATTTACTTAAAAAATCCATAAACATCTGTTTCGTACTAAAATTAGAAAGCAATCTCTATTATATCAGTGATTTTCTCCTCAGTTTACTAATGACAGTTTTAAAATCAATTTTCCTTCGAAATGACTAGGTTTACGAGGATTTCGCCATAATTGTTTGCTAAAGCTTATGGCATTCGCCATTTTTATTCAATCTTCAAGAACTAAAGTTTTTTTTCACAAGTGTCTGAAGAAAAACATCATAATTTTCTTTATTCCTGTGAATTGTAAGAAATTTCGCGTGGCTAATGCATCATATTAGATATTCAGAAAAGTACCAAGAAATTTTGAAAATGTGTTTAAAACTGAATATCAGAAGCAATTTAATAATTATCTACAAAAATAAATTAAATCAGCGTTTATTACAGTTGTTGTAAATAGTATTTTTTTAAATGGTTGAAAATAAAGTTATCGAACTAAGTTGTTTTTGCTCATAGTTTTGCTTAAGATTAATAGTTTAAGACAAATTATTGAAAAAATATGAGTTTAAAATATGTGGAAGTTTTTTTTCCATATTAATAGTCCTACAAAAAGAACTTACAATGTATAATTTATTTAAAAATGCATTAAAAAATTTCAATTTTATTTTATTAAATAATAAAGTTTAATGATAATTTTGTAACATATTGCACATTTAAAAAAACGCAAAGAAATTTCAGTTTAATTTAAGCTCATGGTTATAAACATAAATGAATTTTTCCTTTACCCAGTTCTCATTGTTTATGTAAACAATATCAATAACAAATTTTAAGCATTCATATAAATATCAAATAACTATTATTATATTTGTTGTTTCAAGTGACTTTTTTTAATCTATGGTAAAAATTCTATGGAATGTTAAAGGAAAAATATGAATATCAAATAATGTCCATATTTTTTCGCATAAACATTTTACTTCATGACAAGAATTTAAATTTTATATATTACTTGAAAAATATGTAAAATATAATACGATCTTATTTCATTTTCTTAAAAGATAATTGTTCTAGTTTTTTAAATTGAAAAAAAAATCCTACGCGAAGCAATTTAACATCAGTTTTGTAATAACTGTTTTAAAATTAATTTTATTTTGAAAAGACTAAGCTTTTGTGAATTCGCCATAAATGTTTTTTAAGGCTAATGGTTTTAGCCATTTCTATTTTAACTATAAGAGTTAAAATTTTTTTCTACGAGACCACCATTTTTTTTTTCTTTGAGAAGCTGAAATTTTAGCGTCTCCTGGCGTCTTTTACGATGTATATTGGGAGGATGGTTTAATAGTGTTTAAGTTTAAATTAATTTCTTATGCTCGTAATTATAATTGCATTCATTCTATAACCAATTGTAGTTCTCGTTGTTCATCCAAAAGGTGTCAGCAGAAAGTTTTTAATCATCCATAAAAATTCTAAACAAGTGTTTAGTAGTATATTGACTTTATGTAGCCACTATGTTTTTTTATTGGGTGATTGAAAAAAAACTTATCCGGTGAAATTTGTTTTGTGAGTATACTTTTGAATTGAGTTATTAGTTTCAGACAAATGTTATTAGAAAAATCCGGACATAGAAATAGAAATTTTTTCTGTGGGTACTTTTCTGGAAAGAGCTAAATGAATATTTTACTAAAATATATGAATAAAATTGAAGTTTAAAAAAGATTTTCTATCTAAATATTTCATTTCTTTAAAATAACAATTTGAATTTATTTTAAAATTAAAACTTGATTGAAACTAATATCTCAATATACCATAGGAAATATGGTCTTACGATTTCGTGAACTCTTATTAGGCATGAAAATCACAGAAGGAAAATTAAAACGATATTAATCTGTAAATTATTATTGACTATATCTTTATATATAACGTTATTTATCAGCAATATTTATTTGCCATCCTTTCATTAAAGACATTTTTGCTTATTATTACAATTTTTAAAATTATAGTGACAACTAAATCAAGAATTGACTTTTCATAATGCTGTGACATTGTAACTTTAGTGAAAAATATTTAACAACCTATGAATTGTATCCAAGTTAAATAATTATATATAAAAACAAGAGCTTGTGGATGAAATTGCAATAGTAAATAAGTAAATTAATAGTGAACATTTCCCTCAACAAAATTGGTAGTTAAATCTGTTTTACGAAATTCGTTTTGACTCAATAACAAATTTTGCTATTTTTTATTGAATATTTTTTTTATATATATTAATGAAGCAAACCCATGTATGTAACATTCGCTTATCTTCTGTAACATAACAACTGATAGAGAATTTTGTAGAAGCTAATAAATACGTGTAAAACATTTATGGAATTTGATATATTTTGTTCATAGATAATTTTTTACTTTATTTTTTAATAGATAGTTATAATGCTCAAAATTTTTCTTTAGTTGTCCGTTTTCCAACAAATAACTAAATTTCTGACTAATTTATGAATTTCTTCCAAATAAAATTTTTTTACTTTCCAAATAAATTTTGTCGAAACATAATTAAGACTGCAACATTCATTAAAATATTTCAATTTATCAATAAATCCTGATTCAATTAATTTAACTCGTAATGTAATCTTTCATTCTACTTTGCAAAAATTGTTTTAGTTTATGTTAACTTAATATACATTTTTCATTTCAATTAAATTAAAGATTTCAATTCGAAACTGCTTCAAAAAGTTAATAATCTCTTTTAATTTGAATTTCAATTAAACGGAATTGTAATCGGTTTAAGTATGTGAACATTGGACGAACTGTTAGAAATTGTAATGAAAGTGCCAATAAAGCGTAGGCTTTACATCATATGTCTAATTAATTGGCATTTATGTGGGAGGTATTTCCATTATTCTGCTGTTTATCACATTCACGAGCTACGTGGTTAATTTTAAAAGGCCTATTTATAGCTTATTGACAAATATTTCTATGATTCTAGGAACAAACGTAGTAATTTATACAACACAAACAATACTAAATGACGACTTGAAAATTTAAAATATGGAAACTATCTCATGATTGTTAACTTTATTCGCTTTAAAAATAAATAAGTGTAAAATAACAGTCGTTATTTTTCAAGTGCTTCAAAAATAGGCGCCAATTTTCAAGACTTGCCAGACGTGAAAGTAAAGAAAACAAAAATTATTTTAAATAAATAAAAAAACGATAAGTTGCCAACGAAAAGAAATATAAGGGTGAGAAACAAAACTAGAAAAATCACAGAAGCCGAAAGAGAAAAATAATGACAAACAGAAGAAGAAAAAACATGGTGGTAAAGAGGTTCTTTTCTGGTTTAAATTAATTATGTTAACCTTTTTCCTTGCAAATTTTTTTTAATATTTTTTATCTCTCGGCATTCTAGATGATTTTTCCAGATTTGTTTCTTACCTATATTTTTTCATTTTTCGCTGGCACCTTTGCGTTTTTTATTTTAATTCTTTACTTTCACGTCTGGCAAGTCTTTTAATGGGCACCTATTTTTGAAGCGCTTGAAACACGTCGATTGTTCAGATTTGTTTATTTTTGAAGAGAATGAAGTTTCCAACCAGGAAATAATGCGTACTGCTTCAGTTACTTGGAATTATTTATTTAAGAAAAATATCTAATTATATCTGTTTACTTTTTGTGTATGTCTGCGTTAAGAATAATTTTATATTTTTAATTGAAATTTTAATATTACGAGTGAGCATGAGTGCAAAGCAGCGATCAGCTATTAATTTTTCGAAATGCGAAATTTTTACATGCAACTACTGTTTCCTGATAGATACACAATATCTCTTTTGCCAAATCAGAAACTGTACTGTTTATGCTAATGTAGGAGCTAGGAGCCAATGGGCAAATATAGTCTTCTGGTCTGGCTTATCATTATATAGTCTCGAGCCTTTTAAGTACACTCATGTGAAAGAAGTTAAATATTGGGTTGTATTTATTTTTTAAGTGACAACAACTTAATTTTGAGTAGGAGATAACTAAACTTATGTGTATATATCTAAGCTTATATTATATTATCCCAATAATTGGGGTAATTACATGATTACGAACTATTTGTTTTTTAAAATATATTCCAAGTGGAGTTTAATGTATTCAATATTAAATTCTTCCTACGATTTATATAAATTTTTTAATTTTATTAATATATCCTGTAATTTATTTAAAAATGTATCCTATGATGGTTTGAGAAAATGCATCCTATAGTTTATTTTTTAATACAAAAACATGATTTATTGCAAAGTGTATGCTATGACATAGTTTAAAATGTATTTTGTGAGTTAGTCTTAGTGCGTATTATTTTAAATTAATCCTAAATTTATTTTTAAGGTATTTTATGATTTATTTGAAATTTCCAATGTGATATATATTTTAAAAAGGTATCCAATAAATTATTTTTGATATATTTTGAAATAGATCAAAATATATATCTAATGCATTTTGTGATAAGAGTAACATTTTATTCAATATGAGCATAAAAATACACATTTCGTTTTTATTTTCTTCCGATTTCTTATTCTGTTTATGCTGAAACTTTTCTATTTTTTTCATGGCAAAGAAATCATTTCAACTCAAACCTTCAAGACAAATAAATGTAACCGCATTAGAATTATTTACTTTAGCAAATAAGATGAAAGCTTTATTCCTCCCAGATAGAATAACAATCCTACATCAGGGGTTCTTTTTAGCGTGACAACTACTTTTTTTTGTGTTTGCATTTCCATCCCAAAAGCGCGATAATGACGGGGTTACCCGCTAAAAATATATGGGGTTCCATTACAACAGGATTTCATTATCAAGATATGTTGCTTTTTATTTCCTATTTTTTCTTTGCTTTACTATCGTAGACACGCTTTTGCTGTTAGGATCGGCGGGGTATATTAATTTTAAGAGGGATACCTGCTGAGGAATAGCAGATTGAGCTGATACCTTAACACTTCCTCGGCTAAGAGCTTTAATGCATAATGCATCAGGGAACCTCGACATTTTTATATAAATTCACTCTCAGAGTACTTCGATACACTTTTAAGATCGTATTAAATTTGATTTAAAGATTTTGGGAAATTGCATACGGCACTTAATAGGTTAGAAAAAAATACTTTGCCATAAATTAAATAAATATTGACTTAAGAAAAATGATTTATAAGAACGTATATTTTGAAATAGGTATTCATGTAAGTGGAGAGGAATGTAGAACTAACCTCTTATACCTCCAGGGCCATGTATATAGGCTTTATTTTATCTGCCTAGCCCAACAAGTTTAGAAATTTGGCAGAAAAATTTTATTATAAACAATACTTTAACCAAAAGATTAATAGCAGTAATGAATTTTTTAGCACATAATGATTATTTATTAAAATTTTAATAGTTTCTTATTTCAGATGTATAATTTTTTTCTTTTCGTCTTTTTTCTACTTCTAAATGTCTTGCTTGCTAAAAATTTGTATTGCTTTCTTTATCGAAACGTTTGGATAAACAATTTTGGAATTACAGTAAATAATTCAGTTTTGCCAAGGCTTGGTTTGAAATTAGGGTTTACTTATTTTAAACCAAACCTAAGACAGTGATGTATGTAGAGCCTTCTGCATACCTATAAGACCCTACATGTTTCTTTGATTACCCTAGGTTCTACATACTTCCTTAATTTAGGTTTGGTTTTAAACTAGTAAGCCACTAATAAAAAGAGCATCATAAATTTGGCCGATTACGGGATTTATCCAGCTGTTCCTAAATGTCTTACAGTTCTTATTTGCGGCTCATGTCAGGTGATTTTTCAAGCAAATAAAGATGTAATGGGTATGTGAATCTCATATTCTTCCTGAGCGATGAATTTTCTGTTGCCATTCTGAAAAATAAGTGTATCTACAGCATAATCATCAATGAACATGCGGAGTAAAATGCAAGACCTGATTGTTCAGATTGTTCAAATAAACATGCTGGTTCATATAAGTAGTCACGTGAGTCGTCAGGTTATTCATAATAAACGAAACAACTGCAAAAAATTCGCAGACGGACCTCTGTCTTAATCAGTAATCTCCCAATCGTCAATTGTAGCCATACTAAGTAGCTCACTGGAACATTTTCGATATATCGCATTAACGCTCCAGTTGAATAACTTTTATTCCTCTGCTGGGCGGTAATCGTTAATAGCAAAAAACAGTTCCATCTTCCTCATTAAAATTAATTAGTCTAATAAAAAAATCAGATATAAGATTTGTTATTTATTAGTACTAACTGCACTTCAATATCTCAATCACAATTGAGTTTCAGTTTCTCTCTAATAGATACAGTTTAAATAAACGTGATATCATATTTACTAGATGACAAAATGTATTTGTTTTGACGATATTTGTATTGACGATATTGTATAACGATATTTGTTCTTTGTTTTTTTAAAGTTAGTAAACCTCCTGGTTGTTAGATCTCATTATCATTTATAAACGGCGAGATAGTGCATTAATGTTGCGACCTCCGATCTAAAGAATGATTTTCTTTTCTGTTCACTGTAAAAATTGAGGTGTAATACCTATCCAAAGTTTGTGTTGAAAAACTCTAAAAATTGATTTCATACTTAGATTTTATACTTAGTGAATATTGAATGAAATATTTTTTTAATTAAAACACATTTATAGCTGTTGTTCAAAATTCAAAACGTAATTTAATTATTCCAGAAAAAGATTTTTCAATTATCAAATCATTAGATTTCAGAAATTTCGTAACTATTTTATGAAGAAAAAAATGGTTTAAAAAATAATTAATGCAAGAATGGGATTTTTTTATTAATAAATTTATTCATATAATGCAGGTGGGTATTAATTTTGAGTTAAGTTATTCAAGCAGTATTTCAGAGATAGCCTCTGGCATTAAACAGCATATTAATTTCATGTATAATTTTCCATATTTATTCAAGATTACTTATTTCAGAAACATAAAGCCGACTATCACTTAATATTCCTAATTTATAATCTACTCTAAAACTGCATATAAAATTAGCAATATCATTTTCAAAATATTTTGAAGTAAAGGAACCTAATTTACAATTCTAATAGATTTTTCTACGAAACTTTGCTGACAGAGTAAAATAAATTCCAAAGGTTATACGCACATAAGCAAAAATATGTTATTCGTATAATTTAGAAATTGATATCCCTAACCAGTCTTTATTTTTGAAGTTTATGTGAATAAAAAGCTTGTTTATTTTGAAAGTCCAATTAGAATTTAGATTGCGTAAAAAATAACGTATTCAGAGTCATTTATTTTTAATTCTCAATACTTCATTTTAAATTTTCAAGTTTATTCATAGCATCTTATTTCTAATATTCTCTTAAAATAAAACATAATATTTATCTTATTTTATAACCGTTGCTGAACAGCCGGCCAAATTTTTAGTTACCAACGCTCAACTCCGTAGCCTTGTAATTTTGAATCTAATCCAGAGGACAAGGGAACTTCTGAATCAGGTATTTGGAGAAATTTATGACTCGTCTAACCCATGATCCGTCTAACACTAAAATACGTCACCACTATGGTTGGTGCTAGCCGGGAGTTGAATATGTATCTAACAGTCATCGCTGAAATTCGAACTAGTGTCACCTCATTAGGAGGTGAGTGTTCTATCCCCTGGTAACAAAAATGAGAAAGGCTATTATTAGTATACTTCGGTAAAATATTCAATTGTATAAGTAACTGAAACAATTGTTTTTGTTTTGCAGAAACGTAAAGAAATGGGGTAGTATTGTGGTAATTTTCATTTCCAAATTGCTCAGAAAATCGTTAAGAGCATTTTTCTAAAAAATACTAAAACTTCCATGTAAGTAGTAAAATGCTACAGCGTATTGTGTTGTTTTCTTAAGAAAATTTCAAAAACCTGTAGAGTACCATTTAGGAAAAAAGACTCAGAATTTGTTTTGACAGTAAAAATTTCTCCTCAGAAGAAGTGTGCCTTCTAACTATAGTGAACCATTGAATAGTCGTACAAAATCTGCTACAATGAATTTTAGCAGATAAAAAATTACTTAATAAAACATTTTACATTTAATTCACTCATATACTTCAACTTTTCAAAAAAATTTTTGAATGGAGCCATAAGATTTGCAGAGTATCATTTATGACGAATACTTTTTTAAACTTTGGACGTCAATTATAGCTGTCAATTCAAAAGTAGTCAAGTAATGGATTTTGATGACAGCATAAGAAATCGTGTCAATTATATTGTTAAAAATCTTTCGAGGGAACTTTTCGAAAATAACTTTTGCAGATTGATGGGATTGGAAGTGATTGCAAAAAAAATGATAAGTGAAGGGAAGGGGGAATATCATTATTGAATATTGTCAGCTCTTATAACTCACTTATCTCAGAAGCGATGTGAAATAATCAGCAACTTTACTAAAATGGGAAATAATGAACTTCAGTAAAAAGAAAAAAAAAAAATATTTGTTTGCTTAATTTATTTAAGTGCGTTCGTAAATTTCGTTTAGTTTCTTGAAATATCTTCCTGAATATTGAATTAACTCCGAAGATTGTATTTATATGAATTATTAATGGTGTGAATTATGGTTATAATTCCATTTTCTATGCGTAAATGCTAGAGTAAAATAGCGCTGAGTAATATGAATATTTCGTCTTTTTTTTTGTATTTAATAAGAGAAATAGTGTAAAATTCTACCTAATAATAAATAAAAATGAGAATTTATTTCAAATAGCTGTTAACGATATCATCATTGAAATAATAAAGTTTTATCGATTATGTTATAACATAAGAATTTGAAAAATTATTAGTTATCTAATACCTTATCTTAGCATGGGTATAAAAATAGAGGAGATAAGCAAAATTACATACTAAACTGGGAATAATTGAGAAAACTTTTGAATTATCTGGTATTGGTACGTTACGTGGTAATCTTGTCTCTACGATACTAATATACTTGTTTGCTTAATTTATTTAAGTGCGTTCATAAATTTCGTTTAGTTTCTTGAAATATCTTCCTGAATATTGAATTAACTCCGAAGACTGTAATTATATGAATTATTAATGGTGTGAATTATTAGTATAATTTCATTTTCTATGGGCAAATGTTAGTGTAAAATAGCGCTTAGTAATAGCAATATTTCGTCTTTTATTGTATTTTATAAGAGAAATAGTGTAAAATTCTAGCTGATAATAAATAAATGTTAGCATTTATTTCAAATTGCTGCTAACGATATCATCATTAAAATAATAAGGTTTTATTGATTATGTTATAACATAAGAGAATTTGCAAAATGATTAGTTATCTAATACCTTATCTTAGCATGGATATAAAAATAGAGGTGACAACCAAAATTACGTACTAAACTGGGAAAACTTTTGAATTATCTGGTATTGGTATGTTACGTGGTAATCTTGTCTCTACAATACTAATGCATGGCTAAATTTAGGTTCCACGTAAATTCGTCGCTCACAATTCGACGCGGTGAAAATTCGTCAAGTACAATTAATCGTGAATTAATTCTCCGCGGAACCCAATTCGTCACGAGCACAATTCGTCGCATGTTTTTGCTACAATGGTATAAACTAAAATTCAATTTTGTTACATTGAGTACTTAATAGCGTTCATATTTGGTGTAATAAAGCCGTTTTCACTATAAAAATTGGCATAAAATGCGTTTATTCAATAAAATGTCATACTTTTAAACAATACCGTGTTCTTTTTTAACACAATGCTTATAGTCATCAGTGCAGTATACTTTTTAGCACAATGCTTAAAGTCATCAGTACAGTGTACTTTTTAGCACAAAGCTTATAATATTCAGTACGGTGTACTTAATCTAAGTGACATAAGAAATGCATTACAAAATTATATTAATTAATCTGTTAGCTTGTATAATCCATGTAATTAATTAGCCAAAATAATATTTAAAGATATTTTAGAAACTTTTTAAGGTAGATTTAAATAGTTTTTAGATTTTTCAAAGTAATATTTATGATATATCTAACATTATTATTCAGGAAAAAAAACTGCTATTAATTCGCTAACAAATTAGCTAAGCGTACAAGTATTCCTTGCTTCGATGTTTTGCTTTTTATTTTTTCGATGTTTTGCTTCACTCAATCGGGACTTAGACAAACGGAAACTGGGCTTGCAATCGCATTAACAACCTCTTTGTTTTCCCCGTTAGTTCTAATCCAAGGACTTTGAAGAAAGCAGTTAAGGATTATTGTGGAAATGTGATCTCTTTGTTTGACAAAGATTAGATCGATGTTAGAGATTGTAAGAGCTTTAATAAAAAAAAGTAAAATATGCGCATAAATACCTTAAAAATTAAAAGTTTCACTTTTATCAGATACTACTTACTTGTGAAAAAAAGATTAATAAAACATATTTAATATTTGAAACCCTTTAGCTTTAAAACAATTTTATCAAATCTTTGTAAGGCTTTTCATTAAGGTACTTTTGTTACATAGAATATTACTTTTTTTAAATTGTTATGCGTTACTCACGACTGTTATGTTTTGTCTGTGTTTATATCCAGCCAGCGACATCTAATCCGATAATGAAATTAGCACTCATGAAGGAAAGTCTCAGTTTTTTTAAAATGTAAAATATACTTTTTGAAACATTTGAGAAGTTATTTCCACTCCTCATTAATAGGGGCTCATGATATTTCCAAGCAATTGAAGTGATTCTAAATGAAGCTATATCTTCAAATTGGAAACTCTTTTTTAAAACAATCATTTTTTCAAATATTCAAAATAATAAGCGTCAATTCGTTTAAATTCGTTAGTTAGATAGTTAATATAGTCGTTTCGATTTAAAGCACTGAAACTGGGGGGGGGGGTCTTTTAATTTTATTTTTCTTCCATGAGAAAGTTTCAAAGAACACCCTTCAGTTACTGTTCTACAAAGCTAAATGTATGATTAATCTCCAAATGCTTATGTTTATTTTTTCTGAAAAATAAGCTTATAATAGTATTTGTTTACCCGCTTACTTTATAAGTAAAATCTTAAGCCGTAAGCGTATAAATGTTCTAAGTTAATTATTTTTAATTATGATGAATAATTTTATAAAATAATTCTAGCAGTTTCAAAAAACTATAGTTTCAATAAAAATGATATATTTAGAAAAATAATATTGTGGCATTTTGCACCCAAATTAATAATTGTATTATTGATGATTTGATTTTTATAAGTTTATAACNTGCCTTTAATACTAATTTTTCATTAATACTAATAGATTATATATATAAATAAATAAACCCCATTTGACCTACCAAATATTTAGAAAATGTTAATCCATTAAAAAGAATTATTGTATTAGTACTCAAGTTATGTATTTAAAGAAAAGTTTTTCAATCAATGCTTTATCATAAGCTATTAAGTTATGTATAATAAGTTGCTGAGATTTTAATGAATATAAATATGAATATTCATGTTCCTTAAATATAGTGCAATTAGTAAGTAAATTGTTTACACCCTCGCTTTCAAACTCCTGCTGAGAACATTAACTACTTTTAATTACTAACTTTAACTGAGTGCTCAAAGTATTTAACAAGAAAGCTTCCAATTAAATTTAACAGCAGGCTGTTTCTGTTATAATAAATGATTATAGGAAAATTTATTTTTCATGCTATAATTTAATTTCGTTTCCATGTCAACCCATTGATTTAAAAGATATAAATAAGCATTGCAAGTAAGGAAACGGATTGAATGTTTTCCTGTAAGATTTTATGTACTATTTATTTACATGATTTATTAAGTCTCAACTAAACGAGCTAAATAAAATTTAAAAGGTAGGAAGATGAAGTTTTATTATTTAAAAATGAATTACTAAATTTTTTTCTTCATTTTTAATAATTTTTTTTAAGCTCAATTTTAAAATTATATATGATAACGTAGGGTTTTGAAAGAAAGTAAAATCTAATTGTCGGACGAAGTTTTTATCATGACGTAAAGAATTACTTCAAGGCTGTAATCTTTTTCCTATTGAAAGAGAATCTGATCAAGAACAAAAGTTTTTCTGTCTGTTCATTTTTTAGTCGATTGTAAATTTAGTGTAACCTAATTGAATGACATAGAAAATGATAGCTGATCATTGAACTCAAATTTGAATTTAAAAAGTTCTTTATTATTATAGAATGATTTTGCAATATCTAAATCTGCGCGCAATGTTGACAAAAAAGATTTTTTTTAAATCTATGCTAAAAAATTTATTTTTGACCTATATTCCCATAACAACAAATTATCAACAGCAATGATTCTGAAATCATAAAAGTGGATTTGTTTCTCATAATTTGTTAGGATTCTCATTCAATCCATTTTTGAAACCACTCTCAATCAAAAAATTTGTATAAATGACTCCTTAATATTAAATCTTAATATTAAATATATTAAAGCATAAACATTTCCCATAAATTCCAGTGTACAAAAACAATTATTATTTTTTTAATAAAAGCCTAAAGTGTGAAAAAGATGTATATAAATTAAATGCTGAAGAAAGTTAATATAATTTGGTAATTATATTAATAGTTAACACTTTAGTTAGATATTTACTTTAGTTAGGAATTAACACTTAAAGATTAGTAGTTATTCAAACCTTATATCTACTGGCAAAGACATGTCAGAAGTTTGGAAAGTTTGAATGTTCTGGAAGAACTGACTATACTTAAGATTAAATAAATATTACACTTTTTCATGAACATAAACTGCAAGGTTGTTTTTTTAAACGAAAAGTTTAGATTTTTTTTATTCTTACTCAGTGTAATATTTAAAAACTTATAAGTTTATTCTAAAAATATTGTTATGAAAGAAAATTAAAATAAATAAACGTGAAAAAAATATATTTTTCAAGAATAAATGTGATTATGTGTGTAACCTTTCACTGAAATTTATTCCATTAAGTAATTAAATGAGAAGCAGATTTTAGGTGACAACATCTCTGATAAAATTTCACAGCTCATTCCAAGCATTACAAATGATGCCCACGTGATATGGCACACAACACCGCGTATTGTTACGAGATCTTATGTCATACATTTGTTAAATATGCAAATGCAATTTCACGAAACGCTGCTTTGTAGTTTGTCTTTACAACATTCTTCTGAAAACTCATTCATCATTTAATGTGTGAGAGATGTTGAATAAGTATAAAGCTATTGTGGAATTAGATTACTACTCAATCGAAATAAAGGTTTAATTTTCATAAAAGGAATAAATATAGTATTAAATGGTTTTGTTGTAGATAAAAATTAATCCGAACCAAAAATTTATCCGGAGATTTTAACTTCTGTTTATCAAATTTAAAAGAAATATGAATATTTGTTGTTGTTTTGTAGTTTGCATTCACTATATTTTTCTGAAAACTTATTCATCATTTGATATGTGAGAAATATTCAATAAGCATAAAGCTATTATCGAATTAGATTATTACTCAATCGAAATAAAGGTTTGCTATTCAGGTCTTTTTTAGTTTAGAATTTTTATAAGAGGTGAATAGAGGTGATAACGAGCTCCACTTCCCCAAAGTACCCTATTAATAAGCATTGTTTGATTTTTCTAGATTAGGTGTGTAATGTTCATTATTGATTAATCGCTACAGGCTCTTTGTGCATAAAATTCTACTTTCAATTCATTATGATCAGCTTTAAATTTGAATACTTTAATAATACATTTAAATCATTTCTAAAATTATAAATCAATTTTTCACCTCGCAAGCAGAATTTATTTAAATAGGCACCTTTGCAATAAGAATTAGTGTTAAGCACTGTAAGTTATAAATATAACTTACAAAACTCATAAAAATCAGTTTAGAAGGACCTTAAAATTTATTTCAGCACAACGTTTATCCACATTTCTATAGATTATATATTACACTAGTAACTCGGAAGTCATATTTTATGCATGGTAACATAAGCTATTTATTTAAAATTTGTTTTGAAAATGTGTGTTATTAAAGGTTACTCACAAAAATCCGTTTGATAAAGGGAAAAAAAACTTTTTATTCGTAAAATGAGAAAATATCTATTTCTTACTGGCCGAAACTACTATTTTTTTTCTTTTATTTGTAGAAATGTAAAAATACTTTTTTTGTCTTAAATGTTTGTGTCATTATCTTTAAACAATTGAAGTTAAGTCTTTTTCGGTATTCGTAAGAACATTGACAGTTGTATACATTTAAAATTAGATGAAATATATAATTTTTCCCATCAAAAGAATTGTCATTCAGTTTTGACTTCATTTAAATAGAATAGATATGTAACTGAAGAAACTAAGAAATTCAATATTGTTAACTTCTTTCTTCGGATAAACATACATAATCAAAAAATTTTCTTGCCTGTTGCCAATACTTGTTTATTAAATACAAACTCTGAACGGCAAAACAAATTGTTTTCTTTCAAAGCCTTAATGGTTACAGAGACAAATACCAATTTTGAAATAAAATGCTTATTTTGGAAAAATTTTTCGGTTTATATGTTAATTGTGTGTTTCACTACCGTCCATAAATCTTTTTTTTTAAACTAAATCTATTTCAGTTCTAAATCCGCGCAACACAAATAATTAAATTGAAATTCAAAATGAAGTAGCATAAATCTTCAATAAATAAGAACTGAAAATTCACCGAATAGAGCGTTTCGTTTTTCCTTCATGATGCTCTTAAAACTATCAATAAAATATGCAAATATTACCAGTGCTCGTTTCAATAGATGTTTTTTTCCTCTTTCAGCTCCTCAACAACAGATCTAGCAGCTAGACGAGGCGTTTTTAGTAGGCGCAGATATGGCTCTGTTGAAATGGTATGAATAATTTCATTTTAGTTCAATTTTTAATCATGTCGAATCTGATAGCATGAATACATTTAAAAGCATTTAAACACATGTGGAAATAAATAAAGTATTAGATTGGTGAATATGTTTTTTTTATTATATGCAAACGAAATGCATTGAAAGAAATATTACATTGGATTGAAAAGTTTATTCATATCATAAATTGCTCGCAAGATCCCGTAGAAAAAATATTTGATTAATATAGTGATTAAATTCTTAATTAAAATTATTACTTAACTAAGAGAGAACTCATATTTTTGCTTTAATGCACGATTTTTGGAAACAAGAAATTCTACAACACAAACGATTGTTTAATAATAAATGCATTCTTTCAAAAGCTTTATTATCAATCTAAATACTATGATCAGAATTTGAAAAGCCTCAAAATTTTTAAATGCCATAAAATCGATCCTTAACACATGTTAATATGAAAAGAGATTCTGAGCACTTAGATTTGTTTTTCTTTCCAAGTAATCTAGGTTTGTCTGTTTTTACAGAACCTCTTAACTGTATCTTTAGCCTTTCTGCTAAACTTGTTTACAAAATGTAGATCACGAATCAGCTCTTACATGTTAAACGATTTTTGTTTCACAAATGAATTTTCAAAGGAAAATTCCTATTACAAAAATTTTAGAGCACCAACTAGATTTTTTTGAATAATAATAGCATGTTTTTTGAAATCTCATTTGATTTAAACTTTAATTTTATTTTTGTTCACTTGCCTTGTACTTTATTATATTTTTGTAAATTGTTTAAAATAAATAGATAAGATTTTATTCAGATTCAAGTTAAGATTTTTTCACAGAAAAAAATAAGTAAAATACTTTTTTTAATTCTATAAAATTAAATATGTTTTTGTTTTGAAAAAATTAAAACTCTAACTAATGAACGGTAATATTTAAATTAATTACAAGTTTAAAGTTTTTTAATTTTCAAGCTACTTTTTTACTAATTCCATAATAAAAGAGCGTACCATGAGTAAAATATATCAGTTTTATAACTAATTATCCATAAGAAACTGCTCTTTAAAACTGTCCTTTCAATGCCATTTAATAAATCGGATAAATATCAGTTTCTTATTAATTTATATTCTCGATAATTGTCAAAATAAATTCAATTTCATTATTAATGAAGGGACTTGTTTTCATGGTGAAAAGGCTAATGCTGCTAGTTTAAAAAAATAGTTTATCCACAAAAATCTTTCAATGTTAGAAATATTGAGTTCTGGATAAAGGAACAGCAATACGTCATGAATGACGTTGACGAATGATCCAATCGGAACGCTCGCAATATCTCTTCAGATTGAATGGGGGTAAAGATTGTTTTTAAATTACAGGTCATGTTAGTCAACGGAATACATATCGAAAAAATATTTTACCTATCCTAACTTATTTTTTAATTGCATATTAATAAAAACTTATGAATGCACCCATTTAAGTGTAACTATTCATTTAAAGGTACTTATTATCACACAATCCGCTGCACTTACCAGTAAGACAAAACAACTTCTAAAAAAAGATTAAGTAGGATCGAGTTTTAGCATTTAAAAAAAAAATAGCCTGCTCCTTCATTTCATTAAAGATTCAAAGCAGATGTTAAGTTAATGTAATTAAAGTGATATCATTCCCTCTTTTGCCGAAAACATTTCAGTTTTAAATTTTTTATTTATTTATTTATTTTTATGCGCAGGAGCAAAAATAATGAGCTAACTTTGTTTTTTTGTTTATTTATAACTGCTATTATAGTATATTTCTGATTCAATATTTACATTTCCGCACATGTAAGTATTGATAATAAAAAATGTGCCCAATGGGATTTTTTACATGCTCCGTTATAGCATAGTAGACAATGTAATTTTTGAGCCCTTTTTTTATAAAAGTTATTAATAATATAATAAATTCCAAAAAGCTTATAAACTTAAATTTAAAAGATGCCTTTTAACTGCAATTCTCCATCGTATACTCTTCATTCTTTAATTGTAGTTTCTTTCGTGTGTTATAGAAATTCGATCGTACTTGAGAATTATTTGAGGTGAAAAATCGAGTCTAATTTTAAAGCGAATTATTTGAATCATGGAAACTTTTTTCAATTACCTAATAACTTTTTTTAGAGATTCCCTCAAATAATATGTTTAATTCATTAAGAATTAAGCCAAACAAGCAATTTTACGTGAATGCGGTTACATAGTATTTAAAATATGTACAACGCGTTTCGTATATGTTATTATTATACGAGTTCTTATCAAAAACGATCTAAAAATATCTACTCATGGGGATATGTAAATTAATATTTAAGCTAGGATGAATCACTAGTGAGGAAAGTGGAATGAAAATATCAAAACATTCTTTTACTTTGGCAACAATTTCAAACAGGTATATTGAGGGTGGTCAGTTAGGATCAATGTGCCAAAGATATATACTACAAACTAAAATTACATATAGAGATGTTCATACACTTCATTCGTTGGCGTAAGCCTCATTATTATTATTCTCATTTTCAAACATTGAGATAGAGGCAGCAAGATTAATTTTATATTTAAAAGCATTGACATTTTTTATGATTGTTTTCATTAATGTAAAGTTAGGTATTTGAGCCTATAAAAGTTCAAAAACTACATTAAACACGAAAAATTTTAATTTTTTTCTTAAACATATTTTTTGTAAGTTTATATAAATTTTAAATATTTTTTACTGCGAATAAAACATTCTAATTGGAAAATTATTCTACGATTTCTATTCTAGTAAACTAAGTAAAAATAAGAAGAATTCTTTCCAAATTTTTTATAAATTTTATCTTTGAATTAGTTTTGTCAAAAAAAAAAAAAAAAAAAAAAAAAAAAANTACTTCGCTCAAGGCTTTTTCAAAAAGTGTAGAAATTTTGTTCGAAATATTCAAGTCTATGAAAAGCTCTTTGCAGTTTCTTTTTAAGAAAAGACTTTTTTCATAATTCATATTTTTTAACTGAATCAAACCAACAAATTGTGTTATCCTCTCCACGTAGTAAGTAAAAAATCGTAAACTTACTTTGATGGAAAATATTTTATAAAATCCCCAAGAGAGCAGAAAAAGTTTGCATTCAAATAATAATTCTTAACAACTAAGCATACCATTCAATGTAAAAAATTTTTTAATGCATTGTCTGCAGAATCTGAATGAAAATGGTTACTGCTAATATATTTCTGCTAAATTTTTAAAATATTTATTTGCATTTTGTAAAACTTTAGTTTTTTTAATAATAATTTTTTTCCAGTTATAAATTTCGCTTAGTAAAGGTTAAATATCACCTTACTTTAAAAGTAAGTATTTCTAGTTTCATAAGGAAATATATACTATAAATCCATATAATATGTACTATATATAATAAATATTTACCTAATAAATATATAATAAATACATGCATAATAAAAATATAATAAATATATACTATATATATATATATGTACCATAATGTATCCAATTGAGTAAAAATCGGTAGTTTCGACGAAAATTTCGAGTTTTATTTTTTTATTTTTATATTTAAAGATTTCAACTTTTGTTGCTTTCAAAATTTCCTTAAACTTTTGTTCTTCAGTATTTAGAATCAAATGTTTAAGAGATGTTTTTTCACTTGCTGACAGACAAAACAGAATAAGAAAATAAGAAAGAATGACAAATTTTAAAAAAATCTCTTTACGCTAACACATTACAAATAAAATTTATTATAGAATTTTTGGAAACTTTGTATGCAGATTTTGTAGATAGTTAGCTATGTTTTGAACTAGACGCTAAATTCAAAATGTGAATTTATTACTTTTATCACACATTAAGTAAGAATATTTAGATTTTTTATCATTGCATATTTGAAAAATGTTTCAAACAAAGATTGTTTAAAGATTTTTCCTAAAGATTGCTTAAAGATTTTAGTTCAAAATGCAGTTAATTATACTAGTGATTAAGAAAGAAAATTACTTATGCATTATTAAACGCATACAAATACATACTAATGCCTTACAACGTGCTAAAGCGTTGGTAGGGTGACAGAAGAAATTTGCAGTTATCATGCTCAAATTTTCAGTAATTTCGAAGTAAAAATTTAAAAATTTCGAAAGTTTACTCATTTATAATGTCAGGAATTCTGCTTACTAAAAATAAAATAAAAAATCGTATTAAGGCTGCTTTAAAAAAATGTGCCGAACTTAGTCGACACAATCGAATCAACACTAGTATCTTAATCAACATCATTTATGCAGTATGTAGCCAAAATTATAACAACAATATCGTGTACCATGGTATCATCATATGCTTAAAAAATTTCAATATTAAATATGTGTGTGATTGTTACTCATGAAGCAATTTATTTTCTACTTTGATATTCTAACAAAAAAATTTTAAAAAATACACTTCCTTCAATTTTTACGAGTGATATTTTAATTACTTTAATTCTTCTTACCCAAAATAAACACCCATCAAATATTTTAAGACCTTTTATTAAATAGTATGTAAATGTTAAGTAATATGGCATTAAAAAGGAATTCTCTTATTTGTTAAATTAAAATGCATTATACTATTTGCGTATTATCAGTAAAATGTTCATTCTACAATGCTACATTTTGCAAGTAAAATTTCGAGACAACCCTAATTTTGAGACAAATTCCCACGCATGTTGATGCGATGCTAAACATTTTTCCTTTGATTTCACTGCATTCAAATTTAGGGGAACAAAGATTTCTAATCGTTTTTAGAATACCGTTTATTGTAACATATTAACCCTTTGAAGTAGATGGGACACCGATATATATTTTTTCTAAATCTCTAATTACAAGAAAAAATATTTTATATTTATAAAAACAGTCCAATAGTTACTAGAAACATCTATTAAATTATCGAATTTATATTCATGCTAAAATATAAAATCAAAAAAAAGTAGTTAGAAAAGAAATTTTTTTTTTCAAATAACATTTCATATTACAAAAAATTACTAATTATTGATTTTGTAAATTAAAGAAATTTTAGTAATGAATATATTTTCTTATGCTAAACAACTGCAAATAAGTACAAATTTTAAAAATTATTGTTTGGAAGTAAGTCGTGTTTGAAAGATTTTACCTTTAACTCTGAAAAAGATACCTTTGTTTTATGCAGTTTTTCCTAACCATAAATTGTTATATTTATGCATATATTTTTCACTTATTTTTGCCTAAATTAAAACAAAATAATGAAAAAAGTATGAAATTATGTTTAATAAAAAGTCTGCGTAAAAGAGTCATTCATACATTCATGTTTGTAATAAAATTAGTTTTTGAGTGATTTGGCGGTTGACAAGTAAATTTGGATGGTTAAAGGCCCATAAATATGAAGTTAAATACTTTTACTAAAATTCTATTTATAAACTAATGTTTATGTAAGTTTGCATTTAGCAATTAGTTTTTATAAACTGACAGGCAATTACGTTACATGAAAATTACCTTTTAATTTTTCAGTACAGAACTGATGTCAATAGCATTTATTTTATTTTCATTTAAGCAAATTATTATCTTTAAATTCAATTATCTTTAAAGTACAATTTAAACTACTATTAGATAATATTGGTGTAATATTATATATATATATATATAAATTTCAATTTGTTATTTTAAATACCTGACTTAAGCTGCTTGTAAATTCCATCAAGTATTCGATTTTATTTCGGGAAAAAATATTTGGATAAATTCAATTATTATAAAAACTGCTTTCATTTTCAGAAAATTTTCGTATAATTTAATTTCATGTACCCTAAAAAAGCAGGTACTTCAGAAACACTTTTTTTCCCTGCGAAACCATGATAAAATTGCAAGGAAAATAAATAAAACAGTAAAAAATAATTATGATTCCAAGGTGCCTTATATTCAAACTTTTCCCCTTCCATTTATTATAATTCATCATTTCTGTGGCTTTCTTTTCTCATTTAAAAATTGAGGAACAAAAATTTTACTCAAATAATTTTTTTTTGAAAAGAGTTTCACACAGTATTTTTTTTTTTACTTTGAACTAAAAATTGCTAAGGAACTATTTTCTTCTTTAATATTTTAGACGTTTTCGTAAAACTAATACGAATATTTTAAGGTCAAGGGTTATTCTAGTCTTTGTGAAAGAACCTTATTTATGAAACTAAAAAAAAATCTATTCACAACTTTGTGTAATAGATTTTTCTAATAAAAAAGATAAAATAAATTTTAATAAATTCCTGTAAATAATATTTTTTTTTTTGGGAAAAGAGACATAAAAGCGTTTTTTAAGGAAGTTTTGTTTTAAAATTATGAATTCGAGCAGTTATAGGTAAAGTTTTTTTTTGTTGAAGGAAGTAGAGATTTTTATCTGCTTTTGTAATAAAATTTTTATAAAGGGTTTGTTTTAAGGGAAGACTATTTTGCTAAAGATTCTTTTTTAGGATAAAGCATTTAGTCACAATACCGTTAACGGAATAAAATTTCTCCTAAAATTACACCTGTACACATGCATTTTACTGTCATCATATCTATTTTTACATATGCATATAATAAAGGGGAAAAAATGAGTATCAATTAATGGCGGAGGACTATGACGATATATATTGATACGAACATATTCACCTAAAAAATCAATTTTCAAAAAAACGAAAATATGAGATTTTTTGAAAAAAATTAAATTTGAATCTACATTGAAAGATATGCAAAGTTAGGCCGAATGGAAATGATTGAAGAGGTCTGAGATGCTGCTTACGTTTGTCATTTAGCAATTTTGAATTTACGTTTATTCAACCATCAATGAGATCTCGCCTCCCAATGAGATGACCTGGGTATGAATCACAGCAGTGGCTGGTTGATACGAATTCCACACCCGGCTCGCACCGATCACAGTGCTGACGTGAAATATTCTCAATGGTAGCTGACGAGTGATGGGTTGGAGTCGTCCCTTTGCTATCGGGCTAACCATACGAGGTTCGCTTTGTTTTCCTCTCCATTTAACTCAAATGCGGCTGAGTTCTATCAAAAAGTTCTCCACGAAGACAAATTTCTCCCAATACTTGATCCTGGAGTTCCCTTGCCTTCTGTATTGGTTTCAAAATTACAAGGATACGGAATTAAACATTGGTAGTCGTAAATTCAAAAACTGAATCTGCTGTTCAAAGGTGGTTATAAAATAAAATGATGAAACTAAAGAAAAAATGGTAAATGATCAACGGATTGGCATTTATTAAAGTTACACTATCGTGTACGAAACTGAAAGTATATACCAGCATAGTTGAACATATTAAAATAACTTCGTTTTATTTATTTTCCCGTTGAATTTATATTGTTAGTTTACGCAAAATATGTTTTCGAAAGTTCAACTCCTCAAAAGCTAGATATATTGTGCTGGAAAAAATTTAAATGATTACCGATTTAAGCGCCAAACATGATTCCGCTGGTCAGGAACAAAATCATTTTCAGTCTGACAGAATCAAACAGATCCATTGATGCACTGGCAGACAGGTACTTCAGTGCTGAACTCTTTTTCTTCTTTTCTAACTATTTAGATTTATCGTAAGGATTTTCAGAATTAGGGACAAAAATTACTCTGTGCACCCGCTGTCCAAGTTTCAGGATTACAGCACAAATATTTCTTGATTTGTACGTGTTACAAAAAAGCTCCTTAGAAAACTCACGAACAACTTTTGTTGATGGTAGTTCATTTGATTTCATTTTAAACAAATTCACATTAGGATGGTTAAAATCCTTTTTTAAGATCAATATAGTGAAAGGAAAATGCATAAAAATTTAACTTTATCTAAATATCATTATCGGTTTTAATTTAATTTAGTAGTCAACCCATCTTAATCATGTAAAAATTAAGCAACAGTAGGGAATATTTTATGACTCAGAAATTTCTGTACTTGTTGTAGAAAATGCAACAGCTATGATTAATTAAATCCACACACTTTTAAATGTTAATAATCTAATATCTAATATTCGGGCAATCCTTTCTGATTTATTTACGCTCTTGATCCATTCTCCGCCCTAGAAATTCTAAAACACGCCTATCCAAAATCAACTATCACGTCTGCCACAAAACCTTAGTCACCCCAAGTCTTAATGATGTTAGTTGTAAGGGTATTGGACTCCCATTGTAGGTAGTTAGCATCACGCCAGAGCTACTGCAAACTAACTAATGAATGCAGTCACGGAATGGTGCGGGTTTTGAGCAGAGCTGAAAGGATTGCAGGAGCGACAAATAATGTTAAGTCGAATAGTTATTCTTAGAATTGTTGATTTGTTAAGCATAAATATTCAAATTGAATTACTTTAAGTGACGATGTTTTCCGAAGTGAAAATATTAAATTGATATCAAAAGTATACAATTTTATAATCTTGGCATGCTCAGTTTTATCATTTCTTGAACTTTGATTTTGTTGACATAACTCGAAAGTTGCTTACAGCGATATTATTCGAGTGCAGAAAAGAGTCAAATGTATTTTTATATATTCCTTTATAATAATTTTCGATATCTTGTGAAATTGAATACTGAATATAAAATGGAGAAATGTATGAGAAATTCTTTTTCGTTATAAAACTAAAGAAAGATATAAAATACCGATGCAATTCAATAGGGAATCTTGTTTGCACATTTGTACATATACATATTTGCAAATACAATATGTTTTGTTTAAGCATATTTCAATATCTTACGAACTTTAGTACTAACTATTAAAAAAACAGCCTTAGCTATAAAACATAAATCTATAACATAAAAAATGAAAAAAAGACAGCAATAAATTATGGACTATATTTAGTAAAAAAAAGAAATATTTTGTCACAGAAAAAAGTTATTAAATACTTTTAAACCTGGTTTAAACTGCACTGTAAGAACTTTCAGATAAAATTACGGTAAAAAGTGCTTGCAGTCTGGGTATCGGCAGTACCGGCAAGAAAAATATCGCAAAATCCATTTTTACCGTACACTTTTACGGTACAAAAAATAATGAAAATTGCATTTTTTTTTCATAACACTGAATCAGTCTAATTCAATAAATATTTTTGTAAAAATCACAATATAAAATTTTGCGGACAGTTTTACTGTAATTTTTTTTACGGATGCAGCACTCAGAGTGCCAGCACTCAGTGCTCTTTTCCGTGATTTTACACGGAAATACTTACATTGTATCTTTTCCTGGTCTATTAATCAAAAAATTCACTTTCTTCTTGCTTTTTTAAACTATTTGTTCTTTTTTACTTTTGATTAATTCCCTGTGTTTTCTTATTGTTATTGTCTTTTAGTATTTGTTATTATCATATCATCAACATACATTTTGCATAAATATGTTTTGCTTTGACGTTATTGATACAATGCCATTATAACGCACCTTATGCTTTTTCAGGTGCTTTATACAATGCTATTATAAAGCACCTTATTTTACCGTATGAGTTGAAAAAGAGGTTATATCTTTAATTGATTAAAAGAAATCAAGTTATTGTATTCGTCATTGATTCAGTTTTTATATATATATATATATATAAAAATTANATATATATAGATTGATATAGTTCAAAATGAAGATAAAACAAAGGAAAATTACTAACATATGAGGAAAAAAAAGGGGGGAATAATAATAAAAAAATAACAAACAACTGGGGGAAAAAGGGATGAAATTTTTTTTAGAAATCCGGAAAAAAAGATGGAATCTTTTCATCAGCCCACACGATTATATCCGCAAGAAAGAGTGCTTTCTAATATTGTATCAATATAACCAAAGCAAAATATATCAATATCTTCTGGCCGTTTTGTTCCGGATTTTTAAAAAAATATCATCCTCCCCCCCCCCAGTTGTTTGTTATTTTTTTATTATTGTTTTTTTCCCTCCCTCTTTTCTTTCATATGTCTGTAATTTTCCTTTGTTTTATCTTCATTTTAAACTTATCTAATGAGTTCTGTTTACTTGCAGCTTATGCGCAATAAATGAAACTTATTGTTTTTCCTTATTTTCTTCGTGCTTTTTTGTATTAATTTATTTTGCTCTGTATATATATATATATATATATATATATATATTATAACACAAAAATTTTCCTATTCTGGAAAGTATCCATCATTCGTTATCATTTTGAAAGAATGACGTCTCGGGAGTGTATTCGATACTAGGACGGAGCTCTCTTGGGTATATTGATTCTATCATAGAGCATGTCTTGACTTCCTTCTTGGAGAGCTTTGCTTCCGCTCGGATGGACAATCCCAGAATCTTGAGATTGCATCAGCACTTAAGTGTAACACACTGTTCCATTTTTCTGAATTCTTGAAAACAATTCTCCGTCTTATTTCGTGGAACAGTTATCTTCAGTGTCGCCTTTAAAGTCATATTTCCAACGAAATAAATTTTCGTTTTTGACTTTGCATATCACCTGAAACTTTGTGAATACTTGACAAGCGTATTGTGCATTCAAAAATTTTTCATTGGATATATTTCATTCAAAAATTATAGAATATTTTTTTCATCGATTCTACTTCTAAATAATTTTTTATTGTCAAGATAAAACGTATTTTTTTAAATAATGTTTTGCTTATGTTGCGAATTTTTTTATTGAATGAAAATCTTAGAAGCTTTCTGTTTTTAGTACGTCTATATCTTCTATTAACTGAATTTAAAAATTAAAAGCAGAACAACAACGTACATTTTATCACTTATTACGTTATGAAAATTGATTTTATTATATCCGTAAACAAGGAAAGTCAAATAAAAAATCTCACATTTCTACAATGTATAAATTTTTTTTAGCATTTAAATAGTTACAGACTCAGTGTATCTGGGTTTTATAGTTTTAATAGAACTTCTTTAGGATTGAACTTCTGTTTTGTGGATTAGTTCTTTAAAAATGAATTAGCATATTGTGGGTCAGGGATCGAATTGCGACTTATTTAATGTAAGTCGACATAGATTTGTTTCAAAATACATTTCTTCCAGATCTTTTTCATACAGTTTTTTCAAAGATAAAGCTATTATTTAAGTAAATATTTATCTAATTTTTAGAAATTTGAAATACTTTTTTAAATAAGCAAAATTACCATATTTCCTCTAAAATTAAAAATAAAAGTTATTTGGATAAGGTTTTATTTAAAAAAAAATCTTCCTTGAAACAGAGAAACAAAATAAAAGCTGATATAGCATAGTATAAATCTTGGCGAACATAAATGGTAAGAAAGATACTTTCCACCATTGATATTTGCTGCAAAGACTTTCTAGACTCCTTTCTGTACATGAATCTGTAATCGGGTAGTCTCACAAAAAAGTGAAATAATTATGCCTAACCATGTGATTAAAATTAGATTTAATTGTATACCAGTAAGTGACGTCACGCGTGTGTGTCGAACCTGATTGGCTTATGAATCGACTGATGCTACGATTCTTATATGAATAGTTATACTTTCCAGCGGTTAAAAGCAATTCGCCTTGGTTTATTATCATGCTGAATCGATATTTGGATCGGATTTAATTATATACCAGTAAGCGACGTCACACGTATGTGTCTAATCCTGGCACAGCGAATGCCACTGCTTACAATGATGAGATTGGTTCAAGGTTTTCAATTAAAAAAAACTGAACTAGATTGACGATGGAAATTTATTTGTTCATCATATTTGTGCATGATATAACTTATGCGAAAAAAAGACCCTTCGGACTTAGCCTAAAGCTAATTTTAATTAGTCACATAATCAGAAAATATCTATGATTTTCGAATAACACTCCATGACTCTATTTTGACATTTTTCATAAAAAATGAAAAAGGGCCCATTAATGAAACAAAAATAAGTGTAAAATTAAAATTAATAAATTACTTTTTATGTCATTTTGACAATTAAATCCTTTAACTAAAATGACAACTCTTCGATTTGCCCATAAAATAGAAAAACTATGAACCCCAAAAATATTACATTGACATTTAGATTGTAGACATTACAGATATTTTCATAGTTTGGTTTTATTTTTTTTATGCAATGACCATTGGTGGCTTTAATCTTTATTATTATTTAAAGAATATTTAAACAGAATTTGTATTATATGGAAAGAAAAACTTATTGTTTGAAAAATGTAACTTTGATTTTAACTATATATAAAAAAAGCCTTTAACTAAATTAACCCTTTAATTATGAGTTTGATATACAGAGAAAATATTATATTAACAAACAAACTGAGATAATTGTTCAAAAAACGCATTATTAAACAAACGCAGTAGTCTATTGCTTAAAAATAAAAATATGTTATTTTCTTACAATTACTTATCTCAAAACTAATCAATAATATTGTGTGTCTATCAGGTTTAGTCAGTTCTGTGGGATCTAATAAATTAGTAAATTTAAAGATTTTGATTTTTTTAATTGTGTTAGCTTTAATTGTGTTTTAAGATTTTTAATATTAAATTCATTTTAAGCTTGTAGTATTCTTTCTTTTTAAGGAAGAACAGTTTTGCTTTTAAATTTTTGGAGGAAAAAAACACGAAATTTCAAATGACTTTCTCAATTTTTAATAGTTTTATATAGCTTTGGCTCCTTGCGAACTTTATTTCATATTAAATATACCTTCCCTTCAAATATATATTTCAATTTCATCTAATAATATTGAGAGATATTACAAGTTAAGAAATGAATTTCTAATAAGATCAAGAAAAGTCTGATTGAAATATGGTAGTGTAAAGATAAAATCAAAAATAGTTCAAATAAATTTTTTTTGAAGATAAAACTATTGAAGGAAGTAAAATATTATATAAAAAATAATGGTGCATATCTTTTTTCCTCTATACAATTTTTAGTACTTGAAGGATTGGTGCGGTAAAAGTATATTGCTTTCCGTATCCGTGTCTTAAAAAGAAATATAATTGTACGTAAAAAAATCGCATTTTGTGGAGAGGGACACATTGGGAAAGAAATTTTTTGTTGTCTGAGCCCTTTTTTTTTTTTTTTTTTTTTTAAACTGATCTTGGATATTTTTTCGTCTATGATTTCAAATCTGCTATCGCTTCCTCTCTCCAAGCTACTTTTTCTTGTTTTAAAGATACATTTTCAATCAATTTTTTGTCGAAATGTACAAGTTTAAAAACGTTCTATATATCAGGGGATCACCTAAATATTGCGGCAAACTTCTAGGGGAGTTATAGCAAATAAAATTGTATTGATTAAAATTGTATTGGGACAAATGCCCAAAAATATCTTCATACGCCACCAGAGGCACTTCCCTGATATGAACTACTTCTTCGTGTGCTTAGGTCACTAGTAGGACTAGTATGCCTGCCATTTTAATTCCGATGATGTATCGAAAATCCTGTAGAATAACTCTTACGTAACCACCTGTTACATATAACGCTTTTCACCTTGTACATTTCCAGAAATAGACGAAAAATATAATTTAAAAAAAAATTCTATTAGAGCGAAACTAATTATAGATTTGAAATTTCATCACTCGATTTTGGCAAGATCAAGTATTTATACAAATGTAACAAATTGTTCCCCAGGGTCATTAATTATAATTCGAATAATTTATTTAGCTCATCGTTTTTAATAAAATATATTTTTGTTTATATTTGTAGCTTATCATAGATGTGTTGTATTTTTTTGTTAATATAACTAGCTGTAAATAATCTTAAATTATTAAACCTCCTTTCCAAAAACCAAAATATGTTCTTAATATAATAAATACAACAAAAATATGCACAAATGCATTGATAAGACATATAGGAAGTGCTTTTTGAACTTTTTATTTAGACATATCGTTTTTCTTACTTAGCTTCCTGTCCGCAGCCATTCAATGAAAAACATTTCAACTTATTTCTTATAAAAAAAAAATAAAAAAAACTACTAAGATTTTTTATTAAAAATGTAAATTGAAACTATGACTTTCCCAATAAAGAGTTTCATAAAAGAAATCTTTCCTTTTCATACAAAAATTTCTGTTGGAGAAAGAATTGCTTCCAGGTGAAACGCAATATAATGACTTTTCCTTTCCTTTGTTCAGAGTTTTATTTCTGAGTAAGGGGATCTGATGTTTTATTTCCCGTATAAGCCGAACAAACTTATTTAGGTAAAAACAAACAATTTCCTTTTCTTTCTCAAATTATTTTTCTCTGTATATCGAAAAAAAAAATTAGCTCAATTTTTAGCTCTATTCTCTCGGAATCAAATGTTCTGCTTTTTTAGTTCTTCATTTAAATTTTAGTTTTTGTTAAAGTTTAATAACTGAAAAGGTTCTTTTGTTTCAAAGTAAAGTCCCCTAGAAATGGCATTGTATCTAATTTAAGTGTATTTTTTCAAAAAAAAAAATAAGTTTTTGGAAAAAAAACTCACATGCTGCAAGAGGAAATAAAATTATAAAGTATGTGATAAAATAAATTAAATTAATACAAAAAATCTTTTATTTAGTTTTATTTTTAATTTTTTTTTATATATAATTAATTTTTTTACATTTCAGAATAATTAAGAACCTATTTTCAAATCAAAATTTCTATTGTATTAGCAGATATAATTAGATTATCAGTAATTTTTATATTTATTTTATAACCATCGTTGAACAGCTTACTCAATTTAAAGTTATGAACACCTATGTTCAATTCCGAAGTCTTGTAATTTTAACTCAATCCAGAAAGCAAAGGAGCTCCTGGAACAAGCATTAGGACAAACTAGCCTTCTTATAAGACTTTTTGAGGGAACTTATTTACATTTGCGTTACTTGAAGAGGGAAACAACGAAAACCATCCATTGTTAACTTGACGGAAAGGATACTGTAACCCATGATTTATCGTCCACTGAGAATATTTTAAGTCAGCACTGTGCTCGATATCAGCCGGATGCGGAATTCATAACTACCAGCCATTACTGGGATTCGCCTCATTAGGAGACGAGTGCTCTATCTGCTGAGCCATAACGCCTCTATTAAAAATTATTGTAAGCAGAAATTACGAAAGAGTTTAAGTAGATTATATCATAAAAATGACACCTTCTAACAACAAATAGATTCTTGCAAAAATTTAAGGAATTTTTATGTGTTGAGGTTGATTTGAGGTTTATTTGAAGTTGACTTCAAAGACAACCTCAAAAAATCCCCCTCTTAACCTTTATAAACAAGGTGTATAAAGTTATTTTATTCACACTAGAGGTAAAGAGAAATCTACCATAGAGGAAGTAGCTTGGAGAGGTTGTTTTTAAGGTTTACAGGTTACTTTTTCTGCACTTCAAACAAATGAGATAATTTTTGAGGTGTGAATAATTTTACCGTTTAACTAATATTGTTTTAATTATATATAAGGTTAATTTTATAAGGTGTGAATGAGGTTGTTAAAGTTGAAATTCTCTGATGAGGTTAATTTTGGATCAAAACATGACCTCATTTTATACCTCAAGTGTATTCTTTTAAACCTGCCAACTTCAAAACAGCACCAAAAGCACCTTAATAAGAAATTTGTATTTCATCTTATTAAAAACGTAATAAGAACTAACCCTATCATGATACTCTAACGCTATTCTTAAAAAAGAATTATGAGTTAAAGTCGAACGTAACAATTCTTACAATTCTTACAATTCTTGTTAAAATACACGCCCTAAGACATATATGGCGCACGGTTAATACTATAATAAACTTTAAAAAAATCTTATCAAAAAACTTTATCTAACTCAACAACTAAACCATGACTTCTTTTAATTTAAAAAAATTTCTTAATCAGTGGTTTTATTTTTTTAAATATTATCTAATATTATAATCTATTTAAATAGTAATATAAATCTGTGTTATAATTTAACAGCTTGGTAAAAAACAAAATCTCTTTTTGCTATGGTTTGTTAAGTGGCGGTTGCAATAGCTCATTGGTTAAGGCCTTTAACTGTCCTTGTAAAGAACTGGGGTTCAATCCAGGAGTGGCCTATAGCCAACAAAGCTACAGACTGATAGGCACCAGCTTGTCTGGGAAGCATAGATGGCCTGTGTGTATTGCAAACCTTCTTACCACAATGCCATTGGTCACGAAATTGTGTTGCCCTTATCTCTATGAACCCCAGGCTTACAACGGGTTTTTTCTTTCCTTAATTATAAAGTGCTTTAAAACTTCAGTTCATTTGTTGATATTTGTGTACAGTTAGGTTAAACAGAGGAACATGTACCAATGAAAGCGATTACTTTATTTTCTACCTAACTTATGTTTTAAGACCCCAATTTTTACATGAAAAACTTTCCGAAGATGATTTATAAGAGAGAAATAAATTAAAGCTTTAATAACTATATTATTAAAATGTTGATTGCTAGTACAACACATAACACCTGCACAACCTGCTACCTGGATAAGACAATCTGCACATATGCATGGGCAAAAAAGCTACGTAAAGCTTTTGATTTTTGTTCCCTCTCCAGGAAAAGATAAATAACCCCTTACATTATTTTACTTCTTCTTCTACCTAACCTATATTTTAAAACCCCAGTTTTTACATGAAGCATTTTCCAAAAATAATTTATTAGATAGATGTAAATTGAAGTCTTAATAACGATATTTTTAAAAAGTCGATTGTTAGTAGAAACATAAGACAACCTTCAAACCCGTATAAGTAGGAAAAACTACTTAAAGCTTTTAATTTTTACCCTGACCAAGAAATCATAAATAACTCCTCACATTACTTAACAAAAACATCACAAATTATATATTCATCAAATTGAGGTGCATACAAAGAATAATTATCTGATATTGATAATTGGTTGATTAATGTAAATATTATTTAAGTTCGGATACATTAATTATTCAAAAGTAATTCGTCATTAAAAAAAAGTAAAAAAGAAACAATAAAAGATTCAAACACCAATTTCTTCCTAAAAATGAAAAAAAAAACACGTTTTTTATCTACAAAATTGGCTTTTCAAAAGCAATTTTAATATATATTTAAGTAGGCTATTTAAAATATCATAAAACTAATTTTTCGTAAAAACCTTCCAGGTAAAATCACTCCAGAGTAATAAAATGATGTTCTCATTGCGAAACTAATTTTCGAATGTTAGCACACACGTGCTGTATTAAAGGATCGATAAAGATAAAAAAAGCTTAGCGTGGCCTTTAATTTTTTTCATTGACCAACCAGGATCTATAAATAGCATTCTAAATTTTCCATAAAATTCATGATTGCGTCACGAATTAAGTAATCATCAAACTAAATTATTCATTTAGAATAATCAGGGTATATTCATAGTTCGTCAATACATGGAAGTGTTACTTTAAATGTAAATTTTATGGTTCGTGTCTGAAAATTGATTCATGAAAAAGGGAAAAAATGTTATCGAATATTGGTATCATATGAATGAAAAGAAATAAAGAAAAAATACCATCTAAAGCCTTCTCTTTTTTTTCTAAAACTGTTTTTATGACAATCATTTATTCAGAAACAAAAATCAGGAAATATGTTTTAAGATTATTTGTTTGGCTCAAATGAAATGCTGTTATCGTAATAAAACTTTAAACTTTTAATGTTAGCACAGACGTGACGTATAAAATGATCAATATAAATTTTTAAACTATGTGAGGTCTTCATTTTTTATTGATTGACCAAATTTCTATAAATAACAAAATACATTATGCATAATATTTGGAGTTACGTCACGAAATAGTTACGCAACTAAAATATCTGTGAAGAATAACTAGAAAATGTTAATTTGTTGCTACATGTTTGAAATATGAATTTTAAGTATATCGCGCCTAAGTAAACGAAAGTAAGCAAGTATTACGGAAATTGTATTATATAACACATTTTAATTTTTCAATCTTCTAAAACTCTTTTTACAACAATTTTATTCAACTATTAACGTCGGCGATAGATAAATAGATATTTAAACAAAATGTTCCAAGTTAAATTTACAACACAAAAATTTATATTTCTAGAAAGAAAATATTTTTGAGTGTCTAAAAGTATTTTTATGATGTTGCTATATGAGGAACTAGAAACATAGATTCATTTTTATATAAAATTCTGAAAAGCCTATTCATGCCTATTGGCAATATGATTGCGTTTTTTGAATATTAAAAGTATTTCTCCTAAATCTAATCAATACTACTAAAGGACATTACACGACATTTGAAAAGTTAAGAGAAATAATAAAAGAAATATTTATCCCGAAATGATTTAGACAGTGTTCTCAACTTCCTGAAACATCTTAAATTTTTGAAACTTATGACTAACCATTCCCTTACATAAAATCTATGAAGGTAATAATAAAAAGAAATAAATTCTAATTTTTTAATATTATTTTAACACTCTATGCGACAATTAAAAATAGCACATTTCTTTCATTTCGTCATTTTTAAAGGTTAATTTTGAGTTATTCTTCCTGTTAAAAATGAAAAAGAAATAACTTACACATCACGTATAGAAACAAATCTTCAAGCCAAATAAAAGATAATTACTATCAAAAAAGAACTTCATAAATATAAAAAAGTCATAATATTTGATTTCCAAGCGTAATTTAATACGTTAAAGAATGCAGTTTGTTTTAAAAAAATGGATGTGAAAATGTGAAAGCAGGTTGCAATAATTAATATTGACTTAAATTTAAAATAAATTTTCCTTTTCTTCAAATTTGTATCAAGTGTAAGTCAGTCTTGTTGATAATACAAAATTATAATTATTTTTGACAATATTTTAATGTCTGAAACAAAAGTACTTTTTTTCTTTTTGATGCCTGAAAAAGCATAATCATTGCTTAAAAATTAACTGATTTTCATTATAAAAATAACTTAGTAAAAAAATTTGTAAGATTTAAATTTATTAAATTGCATCTCAAAATTTCTTTTTTTTCTCCTCCTTTTTTTATATCTAACAAAAAAATGTTTCTTAACTGAATTTGTTTACAAAATTTTCTTATTAATTTCATGACATTTACCACCAGCATAGAAAATATTGTTAATTAATTGGGATTCAGACATTAATATTTTAGGAAAGCAACTTAAATAATCCCAGAATTTTTAATAAACTAAATTAATATTAAATTCATTAACGATAGCGAGCTATAGCTAACGGTAGCGAATCAATGCCACAAAATTTATTAGAAAAATAATTAAACCAATCCTGCTTTTAATTACTCTTCATGCAAACAAACTTAACATTATGTTAAATAAAAAAACATATTCCTTTTTTAAGTAGCTCAGATATTATCGATTTATATTCAATTATCGTTGAGTTATTTAACGAAAAATGCATTAACTATGAATATAAGCATCAACTTGCATAATTTTGCAAAACACGAGGTTAAAATAGCAGAATTAAAAAAATTAATGCATAATTTCAAAATTTTATATTTTAAGCATAACAACCAATGTAGTAAAAGTGATTTGTCAGGTCAATGACCTTTTTAGAATTTCATTAAAACAAAAATCATTTACAGTTTACATTTTATGTTTTAGCTTGCATCATGTGATAGTGAAGGATCTGAAAGTTTAGTTAGAAGGTTCCGAGTTGAAAATGGGGAACAAGTAGAGAAAGATGAAGTAAGTTTTGCAATCAGATCTGAATATTTTAACCCAACATTTTATTAATTTTAAAAATTGGATCCCTTTATCGATAAAGCTCTGCCTATAAGATGTCTACATCCAAAATGGAAATCAAGGTTATATATAAGATTGTTTTTTTTTATCCATAGTATTTTTATTTTATTTTTTTATAATTTAGCCCATGAAGTTTTCTTGCATGAATTTTTTCAATTAAGTAATTAAGCTTTAGAGATCGTTCTCGTGGGGAAGGGGGCTTTAAGGCACACAGTTTGTGCAAAAAAAGAACCCCTTAAACCTACGAATGATCTGAACATAATTTCGGATCAGTTGCGCACCCATATATGGAGTGGAGTCTGTGTTTCCAACTGACAATGGAATCGTACAGCAAGACAACGCCTCAATTTACAAAGCTCGAAATATGGAGTGCTTTAAAGAGCATAATAATGAATTACAAGAAACGTCCTAGACACCTAAAGTTCTGGATCTTAATCAAATATATCTCACTTGGGATGTGACAGAAAGTCAGCTCACAAATAAATTATGATTGTCACGGATGTCGGAATATATAAACTCTGCAATGCAAAGAAATTCAGGATCAAATTACAGTAAAAAGTACACGCATCCTTGGTGCATCATATGGAAAAATTAATTTTACAGTAAAATCCATTTTTATCGTAAAATTTGATACCGTATATTTTACAGTGATAATTTTTAAACTACTGTGATTTTACAATAAGTATCACTGTGTAAAAAAAATGTTACATCAGTATGGTGAAGATGGAAATCTCAGGGTGTTGGAGTTTGTATGGTATATTGTATAGTGGACTAGCTAAAGATAGTGATGAAAACAGAAGAAGATGAAAATAACACTTGAAAATGAAAACCGGATCATAACTGATATAAAGCTTTTATTTAGTATTATTTGCGGAGCTCGAGATACAAAAATTAATTATTATCTATAAGAATTTCAGTTGAATAAATTTTGCATAATAATTATTAATAAGGACAGGCCATGGGAGACAAACCCCCCACAACCTGCCTAAACTAAAGCCAAATTCAAAGTACGTGTAATTTGTTCCCAGCGGGCACAGAAGCATAGGTAGGAGATCCAAAATTGGCGATTTATTAAAATATAACGTAGCCAAAACAAAGCCAACCCAGCATTATCAATATAGAGTTCAAAAATACCTTGGCGATCACGAGTCGCCCACAAATTTATGAGAATTATTATAAACATGCAACTGAAACATTTTTACTGTTAGAAATTAGAATAAGAAGTTATAAATAAGATTTTTGTTTTTGATTAGGCGCGACAGTGAATTAATAAGTCTGCATTAGTATTGAAATAAAAAGTATCCGTTACATTGATAAGGGAAGAAATAAATATTTTATATTCGTTTTAAAAGCTTAAGTCTCTGATTTATTTTAAATATATAATTCTATTAATAAAAATAGGCTCAAGTAATCAAAGATATTTCAAAAGATAGGAAATAAATATGTAATACCAATTGTGGCATCATAATCAGATTTTTGTTCCGATAAATTTCACGATAAAAAAGGATTTTTATGTAAAAAGTGACGACAATCTGGGTGCAACTACATTTTACCGTAACTTCATTCGGAATTACTTACAGTTTGCGTGACCACTGCTTAGACATTAGTAAAACGTTTCTCCAGTTATTTACCAAGGACCATGCTAAGGTGAGTTGCAGCTTTCTTGAAGACCAAAGATAGCGCAACGCGTTATTGAGTAGGTGATCACAATGTTTTGGATCTTTAGTGTATGTTGAAAATTCATTACGAGTAGAAAAAAGATTATGTCTATTCTTAGAATTTGATTATTTAAAAATTTTTTTTTTACGTATTATGCATGAGATTCAAATTATTTCCTTTTATCAGATCAAAATTATTTCAGTGAATTCCATTATTATTCTCCAACACATGTTGATCTAACGTGACATATACGTCGCGCGAATTACGAGAATTCTTATCTCAAAATGGATTGTTTTCACGTCAAGCAATTATTTTTTGGATTCTTTTCAAAAATCAAGTAGTAGCCAACAGAAGAAAATATTCATACAGTTAAAAAATATCAATAAGTGCTTTTTTTTGCTTCACGACGGAAAAAAATTCAAGTGAAATTAAATGTTGTAAAATTTTATTGGAAAATAACTAAAAATACTGAGAATTGTCCATTTCTTTTGATTTTTTTTAGGTTTATGGATCTCCAAGTACTCCTGTATTAGAAAATCCCGAATATCAAACGCGTTGGTATTTCAAGTTCTTTCTAGGAAAGTGTAAGTATAAATAATTTTGCTCGTACTTTTTCCCTCGTTAGTTTATCTACAAATTTATATTGTATTGTGTTTCTTACAGTACATCAGAATTATGTTGGGGCTGATGCAGAAAAAATACCTTTCTTTCTATCAGTTGTCCTCACAGATGCGAACTCCCAAGGAGTACAGCAGTACAGGGCAATTTTGTGGCGAAAGACGGTAAGTAAAAATGGGAAAATGTTTAATGAGACATAAAGAAAAAATATTGAAACATAAAATATAAAATATGATAAATGTTGAAATACCTACAGGGTGTCTAAAAAGTGTAGAAACAGTCAAATATATTAAGAAATTGTGACATATGAAATTGAAAAATACACGTAAAAGTCATTTTTGACCCCACGCTCCAAACTTGTATCCACCCCCCTGCAGTCCTTTCAGTTAACGAAGTAGGAATTAAGTTTGGTGTTATTAATTTGAATGCTCAAAAAATCACACAAGAATTATTTTTTTCTTCTGAGATCTATTTTTCAAGGTATTTCCATTTTAAGAAAATATAACCTACCATTAAACTAAAATTAGTAAGAACTGTAACTAGTCAATCTAACTAGTGAGACTCTTTAGTCAAATTGTGAGATTTTTTTGTTCTTTAGAATCCAAATTGTCACTAAAAATAGGAATTCCGAAGATTGTTTTGAAGATTTCTCCACCCCAGGAGTTTGGGGAAACAATTTTGGTGTCATTAAACGGATAATTTTAAAAATATTTCATTCATATATTCTTTGAATTTTAATCCAATACACTTTTTTGAAAGATTCGACCATTTCCATACTTTTTTGACACCCAATGCATTTAGATTCGTAATTACAGTCTTGGCGAAATTAAATTTTTAAATATGATATTGATAAATTACACTAGGGGATATTTTTTGTCTGTTTGTTTCCTGTACCATAAGATTTTTTAACATATCTTAGATACTTTCGTATGGATGATGTCAAATCTGAAATCGGTTTCCCTCTCCAAGCTACAGTTTTTTTATTGACATTTTTAGTCATTTTTCTGTCAAAATGTTCAACTTTAAAAGCATATATAAGAGTAGGTTGGATAAATATTACGGCAAACTCTTAAAGAATTAGGTTATATCATCAGGATTTAAAAGGCACCGGAACCTATGCCTGGAAATGTCATCATATGCCGATAGAGGCGTTATTTCCGGGCATGTGCTCCCATGCAAAATTTATCCCGATGATGTGTCCTACCTCCCCTAGAAGTTTATTGCAACATTTACGCGACTCCTGTTACATATAACTTTAGTAAACTTGCGACAGAAAAAACGATAGTCATTTTTAAAATATCTGTAGCTTTAGTAGCAAAACTAATTTCCGATTCGAAATCCCCACATCCGAATTAGGCAATATCAAGTAGTTCGATTTGGTATAAATGAAGTTAGAGAAAATTTTTTATTGATGCTCATATGAAGGAAATATGTTTTCACATAATTTATAAACTGCTTTCTCGGTCCAGAGTTTTTAAGTAAGTGGACTCAATAACATCTTAAATTATCATGATGATCATTTTTGATGATGATTCTTAGATTGTTTCTTTGATTAGTATATAATTATTTTACTTAATGAAAAAGTTGCCCAAAGTTTCAAGGCATTTAATGCAAATAGCTATTATTTTATTAAAATATCTCCTTAAATATGATAAAATGTGCAATAGAAAATACTAATTCAAAAATTTCATGCTGTTCAATGTTTGAGAAGTTTAGTTCAAAATTGAAAATGTTATGCTACTTGCTGGTAGCAAAATTCTTCAAAACCGAATTCATTTCTATTAAAAATAGATAAATTAAATGGTTTCCTAATACATAAAACTCCCATTAAACTGAAACAAAAAAACTAGTTTAAATAACAATCCTAAAATTTTATTTATTTTTATAAATTGAGAAGTTTAAAAGAAAGTTTCACTTGACATTTTTAAAACACTCAATATTTCGAATTAAAAAATGCTTGCTATCAACTGCGGATAAAACACGAATTTTTTTACTTCATTAAGATGGTTTTTAATGGTAAAATGCATTTTTAAACAGATTTCTGCTTTTCTATATTCTTGAAAGCCGATTTTCCTAACTTACTTAATTGCCATTAGCAACTTCTTTCACTAAGCTCTTTAATTGCTGTTTGATATTATCGTAAAAGCATAATAAAGATTGTTTTTCTCGTTAAGAAAGATTTCTTTAATTCATTTGTTAAAATTTGCAGTGTTTATGTAACGGTTAACCAAAGTAACCAACAAAACTCTTAATTAAGAATTCTGTTTGTATATTTCGATTTTATGTTGTCTTAAACAATTCCAACTAAACAGTTGGATCACAATTTCTTATTTATTTTAGGGCGCACAAAAGATTTGTCTTTCCCACTCTCCCGGCAAACCTTTGACTGTGAAATCTATTTTAAGGTAAGCAAATTCTACTTATTTTTTAAATTAAATTATATATAATCGCATTAACGAAAGCGTGGAAATTAGAAAACTAACTTTACTTTAAATTTCGCATTCGGCTTAACGAAGATTGTTTTTGTAAATAATTATTTTTTTTTACTTACATTAAATATTTATTTAAAGGATTTATAAAAAATAAGCTTATTTTATCAACGCTTAAATCTAGCAAATAATATACATAATGAAAAGAAGGAAAAAAAGAAAGAAATCGAACTATCTTGTTATCTCGGAAAAATGTATTCAATGCACAGACCAGTCACATTAATACGTTCACTTATTTAAAACTAAAATAACCACCTTCAGAAGAGTGGACCACTACAAGGTGAGGCATTTAGGTTCTTGAAAGTGATCCCGCCTACTGAAATATCATAGCCAGATGCCCTAGGTTACTCGTTTGTGGATCCATGGCGCTGTCAACCCGATCAAGGTGGTCCCACAGATTAAAGACTGGGTTCAAGGAAGAGTTTGGTGACCAGGAGATTACGGTAAACTCATGCTGGTGCTCTTCGAGTCACGCGCGTATGAGCTGTATATCAAATTTGCATTGTCTTGCTGGTAGATGCCATCATCCTAAGGTAAAGTGACCACATTTTTATTGAGACAAAGCGGGACAAATGGGATGAAATGAGAATTACAATTTAGTCAAACTTTCAACACGCACAATATATATATAAAAATACGAATAAATGTTTGCAAAAATATTTTCAACATCAACTGGAAGTAAGTCGGATGCTGTTTGAATAGTATAGGTATAGAATGTGCTCTGCACAACCTACTAGAATATTTTTTTGCTTCAAAGGTTCGTTAAGTTTCGTAAAAACGTTATTGATGCCTCTTCTAGCTTTTCCACCAAAATTTACGTTAGTGTTATCCGCACAATGGGCAATAATTTTATTGTTAAAATTATTCTTTTTTAAAATAGTACTTATTAAATCAAAAATTATTTGATAAGTTTCATCAGGCAATGAAACAAAATCTAATATTCTAATTTTAATTCCTGTTTCTGGATCGAAAAATCTAACACATGTGGGATTAATTTTAAATCTTTGCTTTTGGAAGCATCAAAATATATGTGGGATTAATTTTAAATCATTGCTTTTGGAAGCATCAAAATATATGGATATAAATGCGCATTTTTCTAATTCTTTTTGCAATTGTGAAAACGAATATGGTGAAAAAACATTACAAATAATTGCTTCGGTTTTTGTCCTTGCACATGCATATTTTTTGTCGTATAATGTTTTGATCACTTGCGACGTACGATCCATTGATCTGAAACTTTGATCGTGGTTTATGGTGCGGAAAGCAAATAGCCCTTCCGCTAATGCTAGCTGTTTTTCCGTGTTCACTGCGAAAAAACTATTCCATTTTAGATGAGGAAGCGGCATTATTACAAAATCTTTTGTGCCTCTTTGTCGCTAGATGTTTTGTAATATCGTTTTTTCCACCATGTGAGGCACAAAATTCAGCATTGCGTTTATCACACCGTACCATATAGTCTATTTTGGTACTTTTAATAAATGGAAATTCTTTGCTTAGCTCTTCATTAAATTTTCATCCTCTTTTTTTACTCATCTTTTATTTTGTGGGTAAATACTAGAAATAAATAAAAAAAATTATTACAAAGGCTTTTACCTTATTGACCGTTACTTTGTGGCGACTATTGCTCAACCTTTGTCAATCAAATAATGAGTCAAACCGAACGTCAAATTGAATACAACAAACCGCGCTGTCTAACGGCAGTCCGCACTTATCTGGATTAAGCCGAGACGTAAAGACAATGATCGCACACCACCGAGTAAATCTAACTTGGTACATTGCCTAATTTAGTTTACTCAGCACTCATTTTATGTATTTTTTATTTCTTTATATTCACCATAATACTTAAATAATAGGAATATATTTTTACAGTACATTTAAAATAAGAAATGCAGATATTTTCTAAAAAGCGGGACATTTTTAAAAATCGGCGGGACGCGGGACAATCCACCAAAAAGCGGGACAGTCCCGCCAAAATCGGGACGTGTGGTCACTTTATCCTAAGGAGAATCGATTCTCAAGTAAAGGTGGATATGGTCCGCAATGACAGATTTGCACTTGTATTGCTCAATCGTGCCTTCAACAACAACGAGTGCACTCGAAGAATGCTACGAAATAGTTTTTCAGACCATATTGGTCTCTTATGATGCTTGGACCCTTCCGAAAATTGTTGCACATTGTTTGCTTTCAGACACTTCACGCTGTCACACGTGTATCAGTCCGATGGAGTATAAAATGTGATTCATTGGAAAAGCTATCTCTCTCCATTTATTGGACATTCAGTTGCATTATTGTTGTGCAAATTCCAGCTTTCATAGAGTTCGAATAAGCATTGGTGTATTAATTACGCGTCAGATGGGACGACTCATACGCCGTAACGTTCGCTGAACAGTCGTTGTGGAGACTCTGTTGGTAGCCCCATGGTTTATCTGCGCGATTAGTTACTCAGCAGTTGTACGTTTTCGTGGCCATTGCTCAGCTCTGTCATCCATAGCCCGTGGTGACCACATTTGGCACTATGCTGATTACGGAAAATGCCATTTTGTCATGTACGCTATACTTTTATTGTGGCAGCATGCGAACAGTTAGCAAAAAAACCGTTTCGGAAATGCATCCACCCTTAACTCAGAAATTAATGCATGTGCCCTTTAGACGCCTCATAAACCACTCCGTTTCTGAAATTTAATTGCAGCGTTTTCCGATTCCTTCGGACTTTAATATCCTACCTTCTGCAATTGGTTATTTCACATTGTAAAAGCAGTGAAGTAGATGTTGATCCCATTAATCTGACTGGACTATGTATATACATATATGCATGTATTTATTCATCCCACATAAATTCGATATACAGACAATTACAAGTAGTTTAAATTCATAAATTATTAATTTTTTTAAAGGTTGAATTATTTTAGAAATTGCGAAAAAGATCGATGGATTGGCTAAATATGAAATTATTTAATTAATAACAAATACTTGCATAATGAAACAAAAATTATTAACGCCGTTTATAATGACGTGGATATACAAATATCTTGTGATCAATAATTAAATTTGCAGTATTATAAACAAAATCAAAAAATATTCAATAGTAGTTATATATCGTATTCATTTACATAAAATATTCATAAAATTAAAATCAACTATCCTACAGCTCATACACAAGCAGGTAATTTTATACAATTTAATTCCAGATTATATTAAACAATTCACAATTACATATTTTAAAACCGCGTGAATTTCAATCGCATTTTTGAATAATATATTGGGTAAATTACAAACCTTCATATGAGATTTTTAAATCTCACGATATTTGAATTACTATATTTCGATAAATATTTAACTTCTTTCTTACTTTTCACTAGAATTTATTAACCTGATATTTTATAAAAATGATAGTAATACAACTATAACATATTATAATTAAAAATTTAAAAAAAAAATCATTAAATATTCACTTGATACAGTACAAAGTTGATATTGAATTCATACATGGTTTGTCTCTCTCTGTGAATTCGAAGATATTTAGTATTCTGTGACATATTCATCATTAGCAGATAATGATGTGAATATTAATGATTATTTCATATTCAAGGGATTTAATATACCCAAAACTATATGCCAAAATCTCAAATGCATTTAAAGTGACGTTAATGAATTTACACAGAGTAATGCTACTGATACTTATTCGATTATGTAAGCTTATAATACGATGATTTCTGTTGTACAATAATACATATATGATTTTAATAATTTAAAGCATTTAATATGCTTTACGAGTTGTATTTTTCAAAAATATCTGTAACATTAAGTATTTAAGAACATAATCACATTTAAACTTTGTATTCTTTTTCAGCAATTTTCAAAATATGGATAAAATTGAAAAAGGTCCTAAAGAGATATTTTCTCCAGAAATACAGAAGGTAAATAAATTGTTTTATTAATGCTTATGGGGATTTTAGTAATACTATTTATTATTGAGTTATAAGCAACTAGATTAAATATTAATAGTTCTAAAGGTCGACAATTGTAGCGATACTACCATGCTTTAATCTTTATTTTATTATTATCCTTTTTCAGTTTTTATTTTTGTTTATAATCACAAGCTAATTCTTAATCATTTTAAAATAAACTCATTTAAGGGTATGTTTACAAAATTACTGCAAAAATTTTTAAATAGAACCATGCGTACAATTATTTTCCTTCGCTTAAACTTGTGATCCTAAATCTTATAAGGTACAGTGCACAAAAACGGACCACTCTGAATAACTTTTGATCTAATGATCAGATCTTCCCGTTCTAGGACTCCATCTTATTGGAACGAGGGGTGACTTCAAAGTCTGTAATTAATTAGTGTAGACGATATTTAAAATTACGAAATCAGGCACAAAATCAGATTCAAATGTCATGATCCTCAAAATGTGTTGGGTAGCCTCAACCTGGATAATGTGACCCTAATAGTTTGGTCAGGAGAGTACCCCCTAACGTTGATTTGATTTTTTAAATATTTCACCATATCTCGAGAACTTTTTAAGCGAATTGAAAATTTTTGCACTCAATTTTAAAATTCATTTGTATAAAAATAGTTTCATACAAAAATTACATTTAAAAAAATATTTATTTTATTTCGTAATAGTCGAAAAAAAATTTTGAATACAATTTTTTGCATCATTTTAAAGTATCTAATTTTACATGGTAAAATACAATATTTAACCGAAATTAGTTGTTGTTGTAGTTTATTTACGTCGCACTAGAGCTGCACAATGGGCTATTGGCGACGGTCTGGGAAGCATCCCTGGGGATGATCCGAAGACATGCCATCGCAATTTTGATCCTCTGCAAAGGGGATGGCACCCCCCGCTTCGGTAGGCCAACGACCTGCACGCGAAGTCGAGCACTTTACGGTAGAACAGTTTAACCAGGACCGAAATTAGTTGAATAGTTCCTGAGAATTCAAACTTTTTAAAAAAAATAGTATATTTAGAATTTGGTTTCTAATGAACTTTTCAGCCAATTCCACTGATATATTGTATGCACTTCAATATGAAATTACTTTATATACTTTAAAATAATGTAAATAATTATATACCATACAATTCAAAATTTTTCGACTATTATTAAATAACATAATAGAATTAAATATTTATTTAAATTTATTTTTTTCACTTAGCTATCTTTAGATAATAGAACTATCTTTGGAATGTGTTTTTATAATTGTGAGCAAACATTTTTCAATCTGCATAGAAAGTTCGCGAGATATGGCGAAATACGGAAAAAGTAAAATTCACATTAAAGGGTTCGAACTTTGGACCACTCTCTTGACCAAACTATAAGGACAATATTTCCCAGTATGCTGCTACCCCCCATATTTTGGGAAACAGAAATCCAAATCCGATGGGGAAAAAACATGTTTATACGGAGAAAGTACGTTTTCTGTCTGAATTCGGAGCTTAAAATATCGTCTGCACTAATCAATCAGCATATTTGAGGTCACCCCTTTTAATTATTAAGATTGTGTCCTAGAAGGTGAAGATCCGATCATTAAATCAAAAATGATCCATTGTGGTCCGTCATATTTTGACGCACTATAAGCTTTTCGCTTGCGCACTGTTTATGCTTATACGAGTCGACATTTTCCCGATTCACTAATGATGATTCACGCGATTCGCCACTTTCATGACTAATGACGATTCAAGTTTCAATCGTCCTTGCTACTACAAAATCATGTCGTCCTTTTATTGTTAATTTGAATTTACTGCCAATCGAAATTTCGGCTACTTTTCGATTAGCTAAATTGCTCAAATTTTAACTCTATTTCTGTGTCTGATGTTAATACGAACTACTATTTTTTTAAATTCTGAGAGAAACATTTTCATCATTTTATCGAAAAAGAAAAATTAAAGAAAAGACCAGATATAAAAATTTTCCGGCTTCTCACTTCCGTAATAAATTTTTATCAACATCGAAAATCCCTTCTTCATTTTTTATATATTTTTGGTCCGACAAAAACAAATCATTTTCTCCTTTTTTTTAAAAATTTATTTGAAAAACTTAGTCTTTAAAATAATTTTACATCATTTTCGAAATTTAACTTTCATACAATTTGCTTAATATTTTCTCCTTTTAACATTATTAATTATTTTTAGAGAAAGTGTTGAATTTTATAGGTTATGTTGGATTACAATTTATTTAAAAACAAATACATTAATTTATTAAATATTGATAATTTATAATAAAAAACACACATTTATTAAGGTAATTGGAAATTAACTGGGTGCAAAATTTCTAATTATAAAATTAAATTTAATTACTGTAAAATTATTATACATACATATTTTATTTAACTTTACTAAAAAAACGTACATCTGGTTTAAAAAAACTTGCATTTATTTCTATGCTAAATCTACTGATTAAAATTTTCAGTTTTAAAAATGAAACAATAGACACTTGTTGCATAAATGATTGTAACATTTCTAAAAAATAGTTTTTTTTTACATTATGTAATACAAATTCATTGTTTTCATTGATTTTCTTATTCGTAACATTTTTAAAAATTAATATTTTGAAAAGAAATATACTTTGAGATTTTAAATTTATATAATATTCGATTGCTGGAACGTTCGCTCCGTTTCTAAGTAACCTTAACAGTTATTTTTAGTTTAACGCATGAAAAAATTTCGAGCAGCAGATAAACTTTCTGTTACGATCTATTTGTAACTCTAAATGACAGTTAAATTTCGATCTTAGTTCTTCAATCATTCTGATTCAATCTCCCATTCTTCAAAGTTCATTCTTATTGTCATTACGTATATTTCCTTTCTGTCAACAGTTTTACGAAATTCAAAATCTTCAAACACGAAAGCAGTGATCGAGGTCGGCTGTTTTGTTTTTTTACAAGCTCGATGCACGATTTCCCCACTGATAACCCCTCAAAGACTGAGAATAACGTGTAAGCCAGATTCGGCGATTAAACTCGTGGGTTACCTGCCGATTAAGGATAGAGAATAATATTTCGTTTTTTAACCCTCAATTAACTCAAGCCCATTGTTTACCAGGAGATAACTGCGAAACACAATTTAATGACGTCATTTAAGACGAGATCTCAGATTTCTAGTAGTCATTGAAAATTTAAGTTTCCCTTGGGAGGTTATTGTGCGCCCACAATTTGATGCGCAAGAGGTGATTTCTTGTTGCAAAACTTTAATTAAAAATAAATTGTCTAATTAAGCATCAAATTTTTGATTATTTATCGAACAGGGTAGCATAAACTTTACCGCATTTTAAACATTATCACTCAGTGTTAAGTTTGCATTTTATTTGAAGTTAACTATTTAACTGCAGAAGTGCTGAGGAGTTTTAAATTCTGTATTTTATTTTTTAGTGCCTAAAATTTATTAAACATGATTTTTTTTTCAATTTTCACATTAAAAGTACAAAGTAACTATTTATGTAAGTTAAATATATTTAATCAAATATTTTCATGGAACTGAAATAAGATTTAAAAAAATCAAACCAATCATCGCTTATTTTAAAACTGAGGTAAGGTGATTAAGTCGGATTAAATGTTTAAGAACTCTTTAAAATATAATTTTGTTTAAATGTTTCCTCTCGTTAAAAAAATCCATTCATACATCCATTCCTTCATCCACAAATCGTAATTTTGACCTGAACCAGAGAAAGATCAATCTCCAATCCAGTACCTCCAGATGTATAATTTGTTATGGGAACAAAGAGGACTTTGTGACCCGACAGATTTAGCGTACTTCCGTCACCATTTACTGCACGGGGAGTCTTCCTCTGGCTGGCTTTGAATTTCCGTTCTCATGAACGTGAGTCCAGCGCCCTATTAACCAGGCTAACCCGGCATTTTGAAAACTGCAAAATGAATTAATTAGCATGATTCTCCTTTTGCGCATGTCTAAAAAAAGGATACCAAAATTAAAATATTTTCCGGACAGAATATAAAAATATTTTTAGGCTAAGTATTTTTAAGATAAATATTTTATTATAAACTAACTTAAATTTTGAATTCAAGTTTAAAATCTAGCTTTACTTTTAAAATTGTATATTCACTTTTTCATAATTTTGTTTACTTATCAAAATTGTTAATTTTTAAGGTTAATTTTTTTACTACTTAAAATCTTTGAAACTGAAGTATTTTCTATAAAAGATAATATCTGAAAACTAATTAAACTACTACTTTAAATTCATCAACGAATTGAAAAAAAAAGGGTTTTATTATTCTTTTACATACAATCTGATTACCTCTAGCTATACTTTTAAAATTGTATGTTCACTTTTACTTATTATTGTTTACTTTTCAAATTTGTTAATTTTCATGATTAACTTTCTCACTAGTTAAATTCCTCAAAACTAAAGTATTTTCTATAAAAGATAATATCTGGAAACTAATTAAACTACTACTTTAAATTCATCAACGAATTGAAAAAAAAAGGTTTTATTATTCTTTTACATACAACCTGATTGCCTCTAGCTATACTTTTAAAATTGTATGTTCACTTTTACTTATTATTGCTTACTTATCAAATTTGTTAATTTTCATGATTAACTTTCTCACTAGTTAAATTCCTTAAAACTAAACTATTTTCTATGCGAGATAGTATCAGGCAACTAATATCTAAAATTTAGTACGGAATTGAAAAACAAATTGTAGTTGCTTTTATTATCCTTTTACATACAACTCCGATTGCCTTTACAAATGACTTTTATTATACTTCTCTATATTCTAAATAGGAGCTTCTCGAGTATGCAATCTAAAATTAATTGATGGATAATTCGAATGAGCAAGCACTCAACTAAACATTATTTTTACCCTTTTGAAGAAAGCTCTCCCTCCTACGTAAATGGAAGTCATCACTTTTACCCGGAGTATTCTATACCACGCTAGGATAAGGATTAACTAATGAAAGCTTTTGAAAACTGTAAGAGGAATTAATTAGCATACTGCAACATGATACGCTTTTTTGGCATGTGTTAAAAAAAAGCAGACCGTAATTAAAGTATTTTCCAGACAAGATATTCTGATACATCTTAAGAGTGGATTATTTTAGATGGTTCAAAAACGAAAGAAAAAACTAATTTACTATAAAGAAACAAAAAGAATTAGCAAAATTTTATCCTTAAAGAGAAGAAAGCTCTTTCTCTTGAGATATTTCCCCCTTTTTTTTATTCAAAGTCTGTTGATTATTTTTGTATTTTTGATGAAAAGATTTTTATTTATTTTGATAATATTCATGCAACTTTTTTTTAGCTTGTTGCCGTTGCATTTAATATTAATCTTGGTTATAAAAACAGGTTTCTTTTTTGCTATAACTGAGCTTTTTTGCCGTAAATTATTTTGAACTTCAAAAAGTCTTGCGATTCCATATGATTATTTTTGTAGTATTATTTCTTAAGCGATTTCTTTGAAGAAATTTTTATCTTCATCGAAAAATATTCTTTATAATCTTAGCTACATCTTCTAAAAATATTAATAAATATCATTTTTAAGTATTTAATTTTTATAGAATAAGAAAAAAATAACTTAAAGTATGCACAAAAAGAAGAAATATAAGAGTTTGTTAATTGTTTTGATAACAATATTATATTAAAAATTTACACTTTAGCACGCGCACTAAGTGAAATTTGTAAAGAAAAAATCAGTTATAAATTTATTCAAGCTATAGCATTAGTTGCTGTTTTTTTAATTTTTATTTTTAGTTAGGCACATCAATAGGCTAAATAAAATATGTTACTATGTAAAATCTAAGATATCACTCTCACTCACTTATTCGAGCGCTTACTTCATTCAATAATTCTCTACATTCCTTAGAATTAAATAATTGTAGTTTACAATCATGATTTTAATTTTTTTTATCTATTGAATACATTAACATTACAAATGTATTTTAATGAAACTATCCCTTCTGAAGAAGGGATTAGAATTGAAAAAAATATTTTTAGAGCCTCCCTTTAGGAAAGCGCAGAATAAAATTTGGAACATTGGAATAAATTTTGCTCTAATGATAAGATTATCACTTACAAACATGCAATATTAAAGTTATTATATTAAATATACGAACTAATTGGTGCATGCATTTAAAACTGCAAAATCATACTCCCAAACACATGAATAAAGATAAATGCACAAATACAATCTTTTTCTAAACAATGTGATCGACGATGTATAATAAAATACAACTTCACTAATCACATGCAAATAACATATATTAAGCCAACATATCTTGAATATATATTTTTACAATACCATGCTCTTATTGTTTTAATTGATGAAAAATTTTACGTGGATAAGAATAAAAACATAAGCATTATCTTTTTTTTTTCTGTACAATGTGATTGATGAAGTATAATAAAATGAAAAATTTTCTTCTAGTTTACCCCATTTCTTCAGACTCATTAATCTTGACAAGTCGCTCTTCTTTCTGCAACATAAAACATTGTTCAAGACTAACGATCTTGTTTTTATAGTTAAAAACGTATTAGTATAAAAGGCACGTAGAAGATGTTTTATGTTTTTGACTTTAGATAAGTGTTTTGATGTATCTCTCCTCAAGCAAAATAAAAGTTTCCCTCTTTCATATTTTAAAGCACCTTTTCTCAAAGTTTTAAAATTAAAGGCAGGTTGTCTTAGTGTTTAGGATAGTTCATCAGTGAAATATTTTTATTTTTACCTTCAACTACAACTACTTGAAAATTCTTTTGAAATTTATCGAGCTTGAAATTTTTCGGTTGAGTAATTATTATTATTTTTTTTTATTTCTTTCCTGTTTAGGTCAATTCTGATACTTTTTTTTTTAAACTAAAGCTAAAACCTTCCACCAAAATTAAAATTTTATTCTTAAATAAGCGGGAAAAAAATGTTTTTCTGCTACCAGTATTTTATTTTTAGATTTTAGTGGTATATATATAGATATTAAAAACGGATAGACGGTATAGATATAAAATTTTTAGTAAAATAGATGTATTGACGAAATACATACCATTCACTCTCAAAACTTGTTTTAGGTATCAAAATTCAGTTCATGCATAAAAATGAATTTAGTTCATTCAATTTCAGTTTGTGCAGGACAATTGTAAACTGAAGTTCCAGGTATACCCAAAAAGACCGATAACTTGAAAAATATATATTAAAAGAAAAACAGGAAGCAATAAGACTGCTTTGCAGCATGTTGCTTAGGGAATAAAGATTTTATTCTCACCAAGTTTGTAAATCAGAAAATTGTCAAGAAGCGCTGCTAACAGACAAAAGGCATAGACAATAGATATGATAACGATAGGGCCTCCAGCTAATCTAAGTGCTACAGACAATGGGGAAAAATTGTCTGTAGCGCCCTCTCTTGACGAGACGTGCAACTACTATTAAAACTAAGAGAGAAGGGAATATATTCCCTTGCGGATTACAGCAACTCGTACTTTTCTGTTTGCTTAAATTTTTCTTAAAATTAAGAAAAATTCGGTCGTTTTTAGATTCCTGATATATTATGACTGATGCAAAATACTTTACAGAAGAAAAGTCTTGTAATGGCTGAAGCGCAGTAAGAATAAAAGTTTATATATTACCACACTGTAAGCTACTCAATTTATGTTAGTGGACGGTAATGGCACAAAAAGATTGAATAATATGACTAATTAAAAGATGATAACAAACAAAAATATAATATTGATTAAATTCCTTTTCCCAAATTAAAAAGTATCGCTTGCTATAAAATTAAGGTAATTTCTTATATTTATGCAACATAGATGACATACTTAGTTTCGCAATATCTGTTATTCAGTTAACAGTATGAGCCTCAAGGTTATCAGCTTTAAGGCTAGTTCCAAATTGATGTAATAGTTAACTGATCTTTTCTTTACAAACATCAATTCGGTACTCACATAAATATAAGAGCTGTTTCGATATGACAAACATAAAAAAATATATACATTATATGTTTCTTTGTTTGATGAGCGCATACAAAGCGCATAAATAAAAATTTAAATTTATTGATAAATTTACTTGACTCAAATATTTTTAAATTCTTTACCCTTACGTTAAACAAAATTATAAAAGAATGAGTGGGTGGTTTGTGTAAATTGATTAAGAAGAGACGTGGTCGCTATAGACTGATTAACTGCAGAAAAAAAGAAACAAGATAATTTACATTAGATAAGTTGCATGTCAATTTTTATTAATAAGATCTGCGACAAATTTTCAGCGTTTGAAAAAATACATGCATTTTGCGAGTTTTTAACTTTACTACGTTCTAAAGTTAACATACGAGTTTCTCTGTTATGGTATTATTGTTTTTTAAATTTATTTGAGCCGTTTATTTTTTTTTCTTTCAATTTCATGAAAATCAAAAAAACATGACATTAAATCGTGTATTTTAAACCAGTATTATTTTTTTTTAGTGTTTAATTTATAAAACATTAAAGCGGGGTTAATATTACGGCGACAATCACTTCTTTGAAAGTTTTTTATAGATACTTCGGCAAAAGATAATTTTATTGACAAGTCATATTGTCGACAATTCGGCGACATCAGGCTTCACTACATTCCTAATAATGTGCAGCCTATTCCTAATGATGTTTGCCTAAATAATATTCTTATTATTTATCTTCCCTTATTTTACGTTTCCTCAAACTATTTTACTTTTAATTCAAACTATTTGATGTTCTAAATTTCTTTTCTTTTACTGCTTAAGCCAATCTTGTGATATTTCTCCAAAAATTAAAGAAAAAAAAACATTTTTATTCAAGAAATAGCTGACAAAGATACTTTTATTCTTTGGAGAATTTAATATCTTGCTTCGAACTTTTCTTACCGATAATGAATCCAATCGTTAAAAAAGGTTATTTAACGTTTAATTACACTCGGAGGAATTTATTTAATTAAAAACTTCCGGACAGTACAATTTTTCATTATGTAATAAAACTAGCAATTCCAGGATAGGAAAGTAATTTAACTTGATATTGGCAGTTTAGATCTTTCTCTTAGTAAGCTGTTTATTACTTTGAAATAATAAACCTTAAACGTAAAAAGACTCTAAAAAATTCGGACCACTTCCATGCAGTTTAATAATGTGCGTCGCAAGTATCGATTTACCATACGAATTTTATAGTTTAAATAGTCAAAATACTCCTAAAAAGTTTTTTTTGTTGTTGTTGCTGACTATATTCCAAACAGATTAAAATTTGAATGAGTTCTTCCCATTTTAAAAATAAAAGTTTAATAAAGCAACGAGAGTAATCTCTTATGATAAAATTGCAATTTAATAAAAAACGACATTCAAATTTACAAATAAAACGTTAAAAGGTGTATATTACAAGTATACGTGCTTTAATAAATTTTACTATTTGGGATTTTGAACATCGTCTTTTATTAAATTTCTAAAGTGTGCTGTTTGGCACCGAATTTACATATGAATCAATTGTTAAATGAGTTGAATGATCTTATGGAGATTAAACTGAAGTCTTTTAAATTTTTTCATTGTATTTATATTATTTAGAATCACTAAACTCTGAAATTACTTGTATTAATGAGATTAAATAATTTTTTAATATAAAATGTTGTATATGAGGAAAATATTTATTGAGTGTTTTAAACTCAACCACGCGTATACCATTTCACTTCTGATGTTTAGTTCATGAATCCAACACTCGGATATTAAAATAAAATTATTAAAAGCTGTACCATAACTTAATAGTTATTGTGCAGCTTTTTTGTGTGATGACGTTCCTGTAAATATAACGATGTTGAATAAATTCTTTGAAAGAAAATTTTAAGCCTGACTTAGTGAGCGATAGTTTTAAAAACAAATTCTTTAGTAGAGATACGTGCTTTATTTGAATTACTTGTATTATTGTTTTTGCTTCATGATTAGATGTTATAGTTAAATCTGAGTTTTAAATTGCTCAGAATTTTTAATTATTAATAAAGCAAATTTAAGTAAAAATGTCCCTATAATAAGGTCAAGGTAAAATACACTTAATATCTTAAATATTACTCACTTAAATATTTTAAAAGTTGTTAAAAGTAAATTTTAAACTTTATTAAACAAAAAATTGCCGAATCGGTGACATTTTTTCACCTAGATGAATATTATCAGAATCACCACCGCATTCTCAGTTTTTGCAAATTTTTATGAGCCTAGGTAATGCAGCATTCGAGTAAGCTTTTAAATATTAAAAAATTACACCACAAAAGCAATTCATTTTCACAAAACTGTGGCTTTTCTCAACATTGATATTTTGGGCCATTTTTTAAACATGCATTGACAGAGGTGGCTTTAGATAGGCTAAACTTGATCAAACGGTCATGAGTAACAATAGCAAATTTGCAGCAGTCCTATGAATAGCATATTATTACCAAAAATGGTTTATCTCATATTACGACGGAGTCTTCAAAAAACAGCCTTAATAAATACGAGATATAAGCTGATGCATTTAACAGTGCACACTATTTCTAGTTTTCGAACTACAAGAAATTTTAATCATGATAGGGTATGATCTTTAGACCTATTATGCTATATTGAAGACTGGAAAAATGAGTTTTTCGAGGAAGTTTTTTTAAGTAGCGTTCATGTCTGTTTCTCAGACTTGATTCAAACAGTCTGTTTTTAATTTTATTTTAACCGTTGTATCTTGAATTAAATTCAAAAATTTATTTTAGTTTTAAAACATTTCCTAGAGATAAAAACTTTTTCGAAATAAATTCGATTTTTTATTAACACGTAATGATGCTCTGACACCAGATTTAAAAAGGTTATTTAAATACTGTTTATATGTATTGCTATTGAGTCATGAGAACCCAGCTACTTAAAGACAAATTTTTAACTGCTTATCGTTTATCACATTTCAGTTAGCGAATGCAAAACAAACTGTGAAATTCGCTTAGCTTTATTAAATTTTTTTAAGTATTTTTATCTTTTTAAAAAAATAGTAAATAAAGGACAACTAATCAGCCAAAAAATGTAAAACAATCCTAATGGTTTTCATTAAAAATTCAATAAGCTTGCATCCTTTCGGTTTAGCTTATTTCCATTTACTATTCATTATTCTTAAATGTTGAATTTTTCAAGGTTTAAATTTACCATTAATAATTTATTACTTAGAAATTCAGAGTTTTATTTATGCGTATAATTATATTGTTTAAACATTAATGACAAGTAAATGCATGAGCTTAAAGAAAGGCAAATTTATACTTCCTTGTGAACTAAAAGAATTTAAAACAAAAATATGTTTCGCAACAATCAACGTTGAGTAATCCAATTTCTTTCTTTAATTGAATAAATTTCTTGAATGGATTTAATCAGTAAAAAAAAATTTCAACAAGAGAACAATACACTGTTATATTTTTAAATTATTCTCGGGGTTTTCCAACGAATTTTTCTGGTGGAAATATTTTAATCTAATTACTTTAGGAAAAAAAAGAGATTCTTTTATCGTAATTGAAACTCAAAACACAGGAAAATAGTTTTCAGAGGAAATATTTTATCTTTGTGTAAATATTTAATTATTTTATTTCCTCTTTTAATTAATTGGATAATGTTCAGAAAATATACTTTGGCATTTATTTCTGGGAAATATGTATCGGTATGGTTCTGGTTTGTTTGTTTTTTTAATTTACAAACTGAATTAGCGTTTAGAATTTGTATTGAACTTGGAATGCTTGCATAAATGAAACATTTCATTCTGAATTTCACACTTTTTAATACAAAAAATAAAGCAACATTTTTGATTCCTGACAGATTCTTATTTTATGTGATAAATTTCTTCGAAATAACATAAAAAACTGGGTAAGTTAGGAGTTTGACGAATCCAGGCTTCAGGGCAATTTATCCAAGGATTTACGACTTGAATAGTATGGAGACAATGCCTATCACGTTGATTCGCAAGTTTAAATTCAAAGAATATTATTTAAATAAACTACCATCTTTTGCGATGGACACATTTATTTAATTTCTTACTCTTTTTAACATAAAAAAAATAACTGTTTCTAATAATGGCCTATTCTTGCTTTAAAAAAAATACTTGATTTACTGAAATTCAAGAGTTTACTTAAATTTCAAGTAATAAAGAAAAGTGTTTCTGACATCTTAAAACTGTAAGAATTGAACTAATGCCAAATTACTGCAAAACCTTTGATTTGATTTCCCTTTGAACAAGTTCTTTTTGTTTTGAAAGTTTTGAGTTTCAATGTTCGGTTATAGAATAGATCTGTTATGAACAAAAAATTGAATTGACTCCTTGTAACAGCAGATCCCCTTTTTTTCGTTTCTTTCCTAAGGGTAAAATCTATGTCTCTTATGACATATTTCAGTTGTGAATTTAATTTTAAAATTAAGTTACAGAATGTGTCAGTTTTACAGTAACAATTATTAAATTACAGTGATTCTGTGATTTTTCGGAAATTATTACTGTAAGAGTTGCGGTATATTTGATTTTTTGTTCCGTAACATGTAGCGATGAAAAAGAATTTTAAGGTAAATAGGACCTGCACCCCTGTCTGTAAGTTTAGACTGTAAACAATTCCGAATAAAATTACGACTAATCTTTTAAAACGTTGTTATGTTTCGTTATATGTATAAAACTCCCGCATTATTTTCATAACTAAATATTGATATATTTTGACAATCCTACTTCATAAACTTCTTCAAATCTTTTCCTCCTCAATGCGAACAACTCACATTTTTACATAAAAATTTAGCGAAAAATATCTTAAAACACATTTTCATCTTTTATATTCCAAAGCTGTGAAGGGTAACAAAATCTAAGAAATGTTTTTTTGAAATAAAATCACGAGTTCCAAACAAACTTAAAATTGCTTAGAAGAAGCAATATTCCGCGGTGTTTTATTTACCCGCAGTTATTTTGCACAAATGAGTTTCCACCGCTTTATCACGTAATAACATGGAGGCATTCCAGGTTATTACGGAAATAAACCAACTCCACGAAGTCTGAAGTGCTTGTCTCCAAGGCACTTTATGCACACGCATGTTCAATTTCTATGCCGATTTCAATAGCGGCTAAACATGTGGTCCCGAAATAGGATCTCAAAACACCGGTTTGAGGGAATTAATCGCGACATTTGTGACCTCCGATATATGAACAGGGTGAAAGAATCGCCAATAACGTAGCATTAAGTAACTTTGGCTTTGTTGTTAATGCTCCTGGCGACAGCTGAGACGAAAGATTGGAAATTTGTAGTAAATAAAAAATTTTCGGTGTTAGATGGAATGTTGTTGAATCGATTTCGAGCCTTTTGTTTGCTAATTAATGATTGTAAAAATTAAAAAGTAAAGCTAGTATTTTAAATCGGATAGAGTTATTCTTATTATTAGGTGTTAATGTTTTTATTTCAATCAATAATATCTTTGAATATTAAAAAAAAAATTTCAAGATGAAAAATAATGCAAGAAATTAGCTACAAACTTGTAGATGTTTTTTAAAGTGCAATATATTACTTAATAGTATTTGTTTGTCTTTAAAAAGATTTTGTCACAGGAAACAAAAATTTCGTTAACACAGTTTCTTAATTAAAAAAATGCGTATAATGGTTTGCATATTTTAATTTCAAATTTCCGAATTAAGTAAGTACACACTAATTTTTTTCCATATGGTATGGGATTATTTTAAAGTAATTGCAAAGTAAATTTCAATTTTTTTTAAAAAATCATACTGCGCATGTTTACAGGGCTTCACATTTAATAAAATATTTTGTTTTACAAAGGTTCAAATCATAATTTAACTTGCATTATAGTTAGTAATGAAAGAGTTAAATTACTAACTGTCAAACAGCTATTCCTCTGAAATAAAATAAAAAACTACTCATTCAAGTGACTAATACAAAGTTATAGTTTTTGTTATCATAGTGAAATGATTAACATTTCCGAAACTTTTTCAATGCTTTAAACAAAAGTTTTGTTAGTTATACTCTGTTATGATTATTTAGAAAAAAAAATAGGCGAATAGACTTAAAAGCGAATCAGTATTTTTTTCCTTTCACACTAATTCAAATAAAAACTTTGTTAGGGTCATTCAAATGTAAAACGAGTTTGCTTTATCACACTTCTCATAAATATTTTTTTTCCTTAGTAAATTCCAGATTTTATGTTTCGATCAAATCAAATGACACAAAATCTATTGATTTCAACTATAGTTATTTTACAAATTAAGTGTAAAATAATTGTTCAATAATGCCACTTTTTATTAATTATTTAATTATTCCCACAATCACATATTAAAGTTATATAGTGATCGAAATGTAATCTTTAAAAACTATATGCGGCAGTATCTACAGTACACTCTCGATTATCGGTGCGTGGATTATCCGGTTTGCGGATTATCCATGCTCATTCCGAAATCAACAAAAAAATTTAAAGAGATTTGATTCATGAAGTTATAACACGACCCAATTTTTGGAAACAATATTTGTTATTGGATTGCAGTATATGGAATATCAGCAGCATGGTCAAAGGTAAAATTGTCTACGTTATCACGATCGTGGAGAAAGATGATACCGCTGGTTGAAGAATCTTATTCAGATATTCAAGAAGAATATGATAATAGTATTCTTGAACAAGCAAAAGAAATCGAAGGTTTCAAAATTCTTAATGAAGAAAATTTAGAAGATTGGTTTGAAAGCGATGCATGTGAGCCCGGCTTCCAGTATTTGACAGATAAAGACGTCGTTATGTTGTTCAATCAAATAATGATGATAGTAACTGATGCAGAAGATGTAGTAAATGAGGGAAATACAATTTCTCATTCTACTGCTCTGTGGAAATGTTTATATGGGAGTACTTGATTGCCGCGATATTAATGCGGTTCGTAAAATTTGTGACAATATATGGCGCATTACACATTTTTTTAAAAGGAAAATTCCTAGTTTGATGTTATATAGCATGCAAATGTCAGTAATTTTTATATTTTTTGTATTGATATTGATTTTTTCTTTATTAAAAGGAGTTTTCGGATTATCCGTGTTTCTCGATTGTCCGTGCGACCTCTCCAGGTGATTAACCCGGATAATCGGGGGTGCACTGTATTATTAAATGCTACTGTGAAAACAAATAATTATACTCCCATCCATTGTTTTCTAAATCCACATGACAATATAAATATCAAGTCTTTTTTTACTTAGTCCACAAGTTGAATTTGTTACGCAGTGTTATTTAAAAAAAAATTAAATAATATAAAAAGAATTCCTCGCTTGAAGCAACCTGATTATTTTTCAATGATCAGATGCTTTTAAATTTTTTTATTCATCTCAAGTTTAATCCTTTTTGTCAAATACTGAGTTGCCATAGGCATATCTTAGCATTTTCCAAATAATCCCAACTTTTGTTCACAGAATATTTTTCTTCAGCTTTTTTTATTTTTTATCAAATTTCTTAGGTTCCTTTTATTTCAAATACTCTCTTTGAAATGATTTGTTATAAGGATTGGGGAAAAGATTAAGTACCACACTTACAGTTAACATTAGAAAAAAAAGTAATCCTCTGATAAAAAAAGTAATCCTCTGATAAAAATTATCTTCTCCTGCTAAAACTTAGCATGTTAAATGTTATCATGTTAAATGTTATCATAAGAGATTTTCCTTGTCTTATAAGTGAACAAAATTTCATTGGGATTTGGATGAACAATTTAGGAACGCCCGGGATTTCAAAATGTTCATAAATCGAAAATTAAAATTTTAGATTTATGAAATTGTAATTTTTATAAGAAAATAAAAGAAGAACAAATTTTTATTCATTTTTACTTCCAAAACAAGTAGTTTTAACTTTCATTTTAAAAACAAAGATTAAAAATTAAGTGAAAAAAAAAATAAACTTAAATCATTGTTAAGAAAAGGTCTTTCGCTGAAAATAACCAGATTAGCTTTTCATTGATCATATTCTTTCAAAAAAAATTTTTTTATTCCACTGCATAAGCTCATTGCATATTGAATTCGTTAAGTCAAATACCATGTTTTTACAGTTATTTCAGAGCATTTTACAGCTCTTCATTTCTTAAACTCTTTTAAAAATAATTCCTAACTTTTTTCCTTCAGAATACATTTATCCATTTCCCTATTTCTTTAAATCTCTGCAGTTTCAAGTTATTTCTAACACAATCTTTGAATTGGTTTATTGGAAGAAGGATTGGAAAAAGGTTGGGATCGTAATTTCAATCAATTTACCAAGCACTTTACACTTGACATTTCAGGTGGAGGTGTTAAAAAGAACAGCTTTTTTTTATTCAAATGTTGCTTTTTCAGCTGTCTGAATTTTAATTTGCAATAACGCGTAATGCTATCCCCCTGATAAAATTTGTTTTTAATACATCCTGCTCGAAATGGTTTTTAGTTTAATGTTATAATGCCAATATTTTCATGCTATCAGTATATTAAATTTAATTTCAATTCTGAAAACGATACATATCTCAGAAATAAAACTCTTACTTTTGACAATTCCGCAATCCTTGAGCAGTATTTCGTTAATTTTGAGAATCATTTCGTCAATAAATCACGTGACTTGTGACGAAATGCGAACTTTTAAATATATGAATATTCTGTCTCCTCCACTTTAAACCTCATCGTAGTGCATTGTGGGGGATAGTTAACTAGAATGACGACTACGCAATAAAAAATAAAGTGACAAATTAAGCCAAACACATGTATGGTGGTCAAGGACTAGGCCTCGTAGCAGGATGATCCGGGATTTGAATCCCGATTTAAGCATCCGATTAAGTTATCTTCTATTCGTCCTTATTGTGTTGTGCCACCTATATGGTGCCCTTGTTGAAGTAGTTATTGGAAAAGTTTGATATATTGGGATTCAAATCTTTTTCTTCTTTTTTTTTAAAAAAAATTTAATTATGAAAGATTTAATTTTGATGAAATTCGTTTCTTCGAAAAAGTGACGATAGGTATTTTGTCACTTTGACGAAATTTTTGCTCTGAGCATATACCGGGAAGAGCTTTCGTCAAAAGCGAAGAAATAATCGCGATATTTGAGCATGCATTTTTTACTATAGAAACGTACGCGGTAAAAGCAAACATTCATTAATTTCTGGAAAAAATATTCTTAATTTTAATTTTAGCTATTGTTTTTTAAATCAAAGCTCAAAAGCAAGATTATGATTTTAACTACTCAATGAATCTTGTCTTCCATCAAAAATAAGCTTAAATCATCGTAAAAAAAGTCCTTAAAGCAATCGAATTAGTTTTTCAGTGATCAGATGTTTTCAAACAATATTTTTTTATTCAACGACGCAAGTCCGTCGTAATAAAATTCTTTTTGTCAAACACAAGAACAACGCTCAAATTCAATTTCTGTATGAGAAACTTACTGCCAAATCTCTTCTTTTAATACACATTGTAGATGTCACTACCGCAGCCTGCTTTGCATGAATGCGCTGATAAGCTAATCATTTGCATGCCACAACATGCTTTATCCGTCCTACAAATTTCACTTTCATGGTAGTGTAGTGTAGTAAGTGTAGTAAGGCGTGTATTTTTTATTTTTTAGATATAATTTTTATTAATTCTTGATAATTGATGTTGTTCATAAGAAAACAAGCATAAAAGAGGCAGTGCAGCGTCGTTTCAAGAGTTGGCAGTGTTGATATACGTTCCAGCTGGGAGCTTGGCATCCATTAGGCGTGCACTTAGATGCAAACTGGTTCTCTCCATAGAGATAATGGTTTTTTCTTAACTTGCAACAGAGTATAGAAGGGATTTCTTTTTAATTCCATTTTTTAAAGAAAAATATCGTCGACATTTTGAATTGCAAAATGAGTAATACTACTTCCAAGACAATTTTTTTTCCATACGACCTGCTCGAAATGATTTAGAATAATGTTATAATGCCTATGATTACTTTCTCCGTGTTTCAAACTATGAGTGTATCAGTAACAGTGTATTTTAATTCGGTAAACGGTACGCGGTAAAGGCAAGCAAACACTATTTTTTTCCATTTATGGATTAAAATCTTTAAAGTAATTTTTATTTCCAGAACTAATAGTTTTAATTTTACCTTTAGTTATTGTTTTTAAAATCAAAATTAAAATAAGATTATGATATTAACTACTCAAGGAATCGTGTTTTTACGCTGAGTTCTTCCATCAAAAATAAACCTAAATCACCGTAAAAGAAAATTCTTTCGCTCGGAGCAATCAGATTAGTTTTTCAATGATCAGATGCTTTCAAACAATATTTTTTTTTTTTTACTCAACGACGCAAGTCCGTCGTAAATTTAATCCTTTTTGTCAAACACAGAGTTTTTACAGGTATCTTAAAGCATTTTTTTTTCAGCTCTTTATTTTTTAAGCTTTTCTAAAAATAATTCCCAACGTTTCTCCACAGAATATATTTCTCCAGTTCTCTATTTTTCTTGAAACTTTGCAGTTTCTATTTATTCCCAAGACTCTCTTTGAATTGATTTGTTCGAAGACGGATTGGGAAAAGGTTGGGGATCGTAATTTCGGTAAGTTTCCCAAGCACTTTACACCACACATTTCAGGTGAAGGTGTAAGGAGAGTTTTTTGGACTTTCTCGAAAGGAGTTTCTTTCGAAAGTGCATTCTGAATTGATCTCAAATCTTGTTAAATTATTTTTGTCGACAAAATCTCTAGGGGGATTGATAAAAAAAATTGTTTCTATTTTCACTTTTAGATTTTTTTTCTTTCGTGTGGCCAGGCTTTCGAAGAAACCTGGAAAAATCCAATAAATATGCATTCAACAAAGAAAAAATAACAGAATACTATCTTTCGTTTTCTTTAAAAATATTTTTGAATGAATAATCAATAAGATATTTGTATTTGATCGAAGTTTTGTGCGTTTTTATGACGGGAAACTATGATTTTAGCAGTTTATATTTTTAAATTGTTGTTTTATACAACAATATATAATAAGGAAATTTCTCGCACGTAAAATAGAATTTTGGAATAACGTGAACTGTTGAAAGTTTCAATTTGTTCGAACTATAATAATTCTTCCATTTTTTTCTCCTTTATATGGTAATATTTTTGTTTGGTAAGCTTCGGTTAGGAAAGCTTTATTTTCTTTCATTTTAGTCTTATTATTAACGAAATGCATTTTTGGTTTGAACTAACCTTTACATTTTAAAAGATCATTATTCACTATAATTTAGAAAACTCTGAACATCATGGTTGAGCATAATCTTTTTTTTCCTACTGCAGAAGAAAAATGTGAGAAAAATTAACTTAAGGAGCTTATTTTGAATTAGACACAACTATCTTCAGCTGGATAAACACTGCGAGTTAGAGATGTGACGTGACACTTTTTGAGCTTGATGGGGCACTTCATACATATTATTTATTGACATAACCTTAAAATAGTTGTTTTTTGACTTGTGTCAATTTTCTTGCGATATATATATAAATATACAAAATGAAGATAAAACAAAGGAAAATTACGGACATATGTAAAAAAGGGGGGGAAGGAAAATAATAATAAAAAAATAACTTTATTTATATAACTTTATATAAAGTTAATTTTTTTTTATTCTAAAAAATAATTATATATATATATATATATATATATACAGGGTTATTCATAATTCCCTCCGTGGTTTCGAAGCGTTATAGTAAAAAAACGAAGACAAATATAGCGAAAAAGAACATATGAAATTATTCCGAAAGTATTCAAGTTTTAATTTAAGCAGTTGCCGGTAGATGGTAGTAACATGTAACACTGAAACCAGTTGTAGTAAAGAAAAATGGCGTTTACGGGTGGAGGGAATTATGACTGACCCTTTACCTTCAGAATACATTTATCCATTTNAGATATATATATATATATATATATAAAGGGTCAGTATATTTCTAATTACAAACAAAAATATATTTTGGTATTTTTTAATTATAAGAAACATATAATAGTTACTAAAAAAATCTGTTAGATTATCGAAATTATGTTTGTACTAAAATAATAAATCATAATAAAGTTGATGGAATTTTTTTAATCCATATTCAAAAATTTATCTATAATTCTACGTTAAGTTTTACTTCTACAATCGATCATAGCTGAAAAAGCTAAGAACTTAAATTCTGCATTTTTAATAAGATGGATATTTTTTTTATTCCTTCACTAAAATCAAAATAAAAGTACTCATTTATTTATTGTTCTAACAAGAAGTATTTTGTTTTACATTATTTTCTAACGTCATTGAATAGCCGACGCAATTTTGAGTTAACGACTACCGATGTTCAACTCCATAGCATTCTAATTTTAAACTATATCCAGAGGACAAGGGAACTCCTGGATAATGTAATGGAATAAATTTGCTCTCGTGGAGGACATTTTGATGGAACTAACCGGCATTTAAGTTACACTTAGAGAAAAACCACGAAAACCTCCCATTATTAAGTCGAAGGCAGAGGATTCTAACCCATGACCATCTATCACTGATGATATTTTACGTCACCATAGTGGTCGGTGCGAGGCGGGTGCGGATTTCGTAGCGACCAGCCATCGCTGAGATTTCAACCCAGGTTTTCTCATTGGGAGGCGAATTCTCTATCCCCTTAGCCATGGCTCTTTTGTGTTTTGTCGTAGAATTTTATACATTTTAAAAACATTGTGCGTAAACACTGATGCATTAAATCCAAACAAAAGCTGACAAATCTATACACTTGGGTTAGAGGTACGCGATATTGCTGCCCCTGTTTACTTTACCATTAAATTCTACTTTAAATTAACCAATCGTCACTACAGAGATGTTAACCTCACATCTAACTTTTATAATGGGAACTGACTTTTTTAATTTTTGAACAGATTTACAGACCTATTTGAATAAAAGTTATTGAATAACTTTAATTCAAAGAAGAGCTTTTGTGTTTTACTGTGCAATTAATAAACATTTTGAAAACATTGTGTAAATCCTGAAGCATAAGAAAATAATTTGAGGGATTTTTCAAACATAATAATTTTGAAATAAATTAGATTCATATTAAAATTATTCCCTTTTGAATTTCCATTTTCCTTTTATCAATAAATTTATTGCTACTCCATTTTCTTTTAGGATTTACTCTTGCTAGAAGAACAAGAAGTAAGTAGATTAAAATATATTCTAAAAGGCTTATATAAATTTAAAATTGTACTATAGTGAATAGTTCAGAACTTTTATGAGTTTGCCCAATGCTTTAGGGTATAGTTAAGATAATTGAAATAAGCGATTGTTTTATACTCCTGAGATTCAATTCTATTATAATGCAAGCACTGGATGAAAAAAAAATCAATAGTTTTCCATTTAATGTAATATTTCTGGCTATTTTATTTTCTAACTTTGTAAAAACTCAAAATTTTATTTTCGAGACAAAAGTCTTTCATTATTAAAAAAGAAAAGAAAACACGATGTATACATATTTATATATATATCTATAGATATTTAATAACGTATATAATAAATACATTATAGTAGATAATATAATATTATAAGATAATATAATAAATATATATATATAAGTTTTCAATGATAACACAATGACGCTTAGCAATAAAAACTAAGAAGAGAAAATGAAGAGAAGAACCCAAAAATATATGAATATTTTGATTTTGTGTAAAATGATATTTCTCAATTATTTTAAATTATTCGTTTAAAATTTAATGATTTGACGTATTTTAATTTGTTTCGTTTACCTTTATGTATTTACTTCTACTAAGTTACTAAAAATATGCATTTTTAGAGATAAACATATTTATGAGTCTGAAAAATTTAAAATACCCACGCAGTTCGTTCCTTACAATACTACCCACGCAATACCTGACAGATTTAATCAATGTGGCATTGTCACAATATCTGTATTTAAATGTCATTTTATTTTACTTTTTCTTTCTTTTACACTTGCAGTAAACTTAAAAGACGATTTAAAAACTATATAATAGTATATCTTTATGAGAAACAGAAATATTTAACCTCAGATTTCATTCTGGAACTTCTTAAAACAAGTTTTTATGCTCTTTCGCAAACACTTTATTTTTAAAAAAATATTTATTATTTCAAAATGAGTGGTGAGGATTTTCTTAGATTTTTTGACGCGTCATTTATCTGGATTGATCATTAATCATTAATGAATCATTAACTGGTTAAAAGTATACACTTCATTAAAAATATGTTGTAATTTACTAATGGGCTAATTTTCTAAAAAGTTTGTTTTTTAGGTAGAAATTTTTTCTTCTTTAAAACCAAAAGAAGCGGAAGAAATTCATATCAAAACTAATTTTCTTGAATAGGAGTTTACAATTAACAAAATATGTCAGTTTCTTTTTTCGTTTTTTGTACTTCAAAAAATATATTTTCTAAAATTATTTTTTCTCATAGAACAAAGAAGATTATTATTAAGGCTCTAGAAATCTTACATAAAAATGGAAAAAAAATATTTGTTACAGAGTTAAGAATTGTGAAGTTATTTTTTATCACTATTAATGAATTGTAATTCACTAATAGGCTAATTTCCGAAAAAGTTTGCTTTTTAGGTAGAATTTTTTTTTCTTCAAAGCCAAACGAAGAGGAAGAAAATCATATCAAAACTAATTTTCTTGAATAAGAGTTTACAATTAATAAAATATGCCAGTTCCTTTATTCGTTTTTCATACCTTAAAAAAAATATTTTCTAAAATTATTTTTTCTAATAGAACAAAGAAGTTTATTATTTAGGCTCCAGAAATCTCACATAAAAAAGAAAAAAAATATTTGTTACAGAGTTAAGAATTGTGAAGTTATTTTTTATCACAATTAATGAATTTTAATTATATTTCCTGATTACTGCTGTTGTTACTTTCTTATTCTGAAGCTGTTCTTTTTAGCAGGTTTAAGTAATCCAATATTGAGTTTCATTAAATTTAGAAAAGATTAGGAGGGGTAAAAAATCCGTAAAATGATTTACAAGAAGCCTCAAAACTCACACAAGAAGTAAAGTTCAATAAAACGCAGGTTTTTACTTCGAAATTGTGAATAGTTGTGATTCTTACTGAATTCGTCGTGAATAATTGTGATTCGTAAAGTAAACAATATAGAAAAATGTATTAAATATCTTATCGGATTATAGAGGAAGGTGTTCTATCATAGACGCACTCTTTTTTTCATAAAATTTTTCTGTGACCATTTTCATAAGTGTATTTGAATGTCGATGATACAGCACTGAATTTCCTAGTATATCGGATGCTAGTTAGCATAAACTTGAGCCTTTAAAGGAAAAACTCTGATCAAAAGAGTGTCATTAAATTACCTTATCTCTTCAGCTAAGTTTGATGAAAAACTAAAAACTACAAAGCAGGAAATAAGCAGAAAAGTACTCAAAATATTTATGAATGATAAAAACGGTTTTTTCTGCAACGTAGCACTCTATTTTTATTAACCCTGAACTACAAACTGTCACTGTTTCTTTTCTTTAATTGGCACAAATACACGGCACAAATGGCGAACAAGTAAATTCTTGCTCATCTAAATTTCTTAACTTAGAATATAGTAACTAATTGCAAACCATAAATCATAATAATTTTCTTAACAGTTGCGAATTATTAAATTAATATCAGATATAATCAGTTTAACATTATTATGTACTTTAGAAACAAATATAGTAGTCAAATAATTTTCAAATACAACGTGAAAAAGTAACAGATAACTATTATCATTATTGATAGTAGGAAAAACTAACTTTTATCTTGGAATTAATAATTTTTAACTATAAAAGTTTTTAGTTTATCACTAAATTTCAGTACTGATTTGGAGCAATATCGTTTCTCATAATTTTAAAAATACAATTTAACACTTCAAAGATTGATGTTGTTCACTGTAAATCTTTATTTCTATAGGGTTCTGTGAACTTTAAGTTTGGTGTTTTATTTGCGAAAGCACGGCAAACAACAGACGATGAAATGTTCAGTAATGGTAAGTTAACATTTATTTATTCATTCATCTTTTGAATTAAATATTGAATTAAAAAAATGAAATCTTTTCAGTCAATTGAAACTACAAAACTTCATGTCATCTTTTTTTAATAAAATATTTCACCACAGTCCGAACAATACTTATTTTGGAAAATAAACTATGTTCGACAAACAATAACATAACCTAAAAGCAACTCAACACATGCATCAACACGCAACAGGGAAATGGATCGAATATAGTTACAGAGCAAACTGTCGTACAATTTATGAATTAAAACCCTTAATTCCAGAATGAGAAATCAATTTATGTATGTTTTTCCCCCTTTTAATAAATCTTATGCAATTTAAGACACACTATGTTTAAAAGTTACATAAAAAAATATGTGCATCTTGGGGAAAACAAAATTAAATCAAACATTATTTTTGCCAGAAAATCCCATCTATTTATTTATTTTTAATTTCATTTCCTTCCTTTATTTCAATTCCTCTTTAAACATTTAATTGGATCGGTTTCATTTTCGTCAAAAAAAACCTAAATCCTATTAAACCGGGCTTACCTAAAGATGACAACCTTTAGAACTGGTTGAAGTGTTCCACTAAAATGTCAAAGATACATTCTTAAGCTCTTGTCGTATTAAATAATTTTTTTTAATGTTTTAGAATTTTGTTCTAACATTTAAATCGTACCTCAGAAAAGAGGCAATTAATATTTTTGCAATATTAATGGCGAGTTTAGCTTACATTTCATAGTTAAATGGGATTTTTTGTAATAAAACGGGCTAAAATTAAAAATTATAATAAAATTTTAAGAATAATTTATTTAGCAGCATTTTAAATTATAGAAAAATTTTCAAAAATATCCCATTATTATATTTCTGAGTTTTGTTAATTCCTTCTTAAAAAACAAAAAGCGTGGCGAAATAAGTGCGATTCAGATTTAATGTAATAATTACGTTTATTAATCTTATTTCTAAAGTTTTTAATGTAATGCCTTTAAATAAGTTTTGGAATGGAAAGTATCTTATCAAATTCTAGCAAAGTCCATTGCCGTATGTAACTGGAAGATATTATATATATATATATATNATATATATTAGGACCGCCTTTAGCCCTCAAAACTGCTAGCACCCGCCTTGGCACTGTTTACACAAGGTGCTGATAGGTAGTCTGAGGTATCTGGTACCAAGCGCTCACCAGCTGGTCCTGTAATTCCCTCACATTGCCAGGAGATAGCGTGGCAGCACGAATTTGGTTTTCCAAGTAGGACTACGAATGCTCTATTGGATTAAGGTCAGGAGAATTTAGGGGCCAAGACATGACTTGTAAGTCACTAGAATGTTCCTCGAACCAATCCATGACGATTCGACCCTTATGACATGGTGCATTATCCTGGATCGTACATCCTCAAACATCATACCCTCGTCACACACCACGGGACCTGCGGGTGTTACTTACGACACTGGGTAGAAAATGCCCTTCAAGATGGCATTTCTTCTTTGAAATTGACCCCATGCTCCCCTAATTTTATAGGATTTCTTACGCGATGAGTGCAATTAATCTCCCTAGGGTGTTAGGTCATACCCAAGTCATACACTAGATGAAAATTTCTTTTATAACCGACCTGTGAGGTGTATTATAAAACTTTCAACAATTTTTTAGCATTTTATGGTGAAAATTAGTTTTCTCGTGTACTAATCTTTTATTGTTTATTTGCCATAGCTTCCTATAAGAAACTGGAGTAAGAGTACATCCTTTTATGATTGAATAATAATAATAAGCTTTAGGATTTATCAAGTTGTAAAGCAACTGTTTGCCAGCATTCGATTTTTTTATTCTTTGACTCCGCAAATCTTCAAATACGTACAGTTATTTTTATTCCATACGTTTGTTGCTTATTTTTATATATTTTTTTTCTTTTGAGATTAGCTTATTATAGCACTTTCATTTTAAATCGTCGTTCCCAAAACCAATATTTCTAATCTCCTTTAAATTCTGTTGCGAAAATTGGCTGATCTGTTATACAATTTTACGCTTTTTTCACAAGGTGTTTAAAAAGTAGGAATTGAAATAATGTACGGATTTCTGCTAGAATTTTTTTATTTAAGTTTTTTTTTATTTTTTTTATTTTTATTTCCAATGAACTGCACAATCAGTCAAAGTACTTAAGTTAAAAGAGGAAATCTCTCCTTAGTCAGAATATTTTCTTATTGATATATAATCATATTATTCAAATCAAAGCAATCATAGCTTAACTTTTTTGAAACGTTTTTTTTCCCTTAAACTCAAACACTTTAATATTTCCAACGAATATTTTTCTCTCAAAGTGAAGCACTCGCATTCCAGAGACAGTTCATTTTGAGCCACTGAAGTTAAGGCATGACCAACAACATGATTATGGCAAATGAGGTTAACATTGCAACCATTGGAAATATCACGAAGTCAAATAATCTAAGATCTATTAATTGTTTTATGATATTATGCTAGTAAATTAACTAAATATTATGCGTTTTTGAATAATATAATCTTTGGGATGCATCATCAATAAAGATTTAAGAAATTCCAATTTGTGTCATCAGGTTTATTGTTCTTGGATCGTAGAAATGAATGTTAAATTGAGATACGTTAATAAGAAAATAAGTTTTCTTTTTCGAACTAAAATATGCACTATATTCTACCAAAACAACTCGATTGAATGATGACAGTTTCTCATTTTTTTACATGGTAATTTCAGATCAGTAAAATAAAATTCTATTTGTTAGATGAAACCTTTTTTTATTAGTCGATAACAAATCTATCTACGGAATATAATGCTTTTTCAAGTGATATCTAATGACTAAAAATTTTTTATGAAAAACCACATGCACTGTCACAAGCACACGCAATTCAGCAATTTAGTCTAAATATCATTACATTGCATTGTAATACAGCATTATGGATTTCTTTTTCCTCATAATTAAAAACAGAAAACCACGGAATTGGATGATCGAATATTTTATTTCTATTTTTTTCCTTTATATAAGTGTACTAAAGTAATTTTATTTCCTTCTGAGTAATTCTTTTTAAAGTTTTTTTTTTTCATTTCTGGAAGTCAATACATGAAATAAAAATCTATCAACGTATCATTAAAAAATATGTGTGCAGAGAACGGATAATAGTATTTTCAATATATCGTTATCAGTATCTGATCTGCACTTAAACATACTCTTAAAATATTCGTGAATAATAAATATATATATATTTTTTATTTCAGAAGTTGGCACAAAAGATTTTGACAAGTTTGTATGCTTATTGGGTGAAAAAATAAGGCTAAAGAGTTGGGATAAATACAGGGGAGGACTTGATGTCAAAGGTAATTTATTTTTCTACTATGGATTTTTTAAAGCATTACAAAAAAATTATACTGTTTAGAAATCAGTAAGAATTTTTCATACTTCATGTATTTACGCAGAATTGCTTTTCTTTAAATTTGTTTTCACTTTTAATTTATTCATTAGTTTTGATAACTATTTCGAAGTATGAATTTCGTGTGATTATTTTAAAATTTCAATAGGACTTAAATGAAAATAAAAATAACCTTAATTATTTACTTGAAATAAAGGAATTTTAAATGCACAAAATAAATATTTATGCATATTTAATTCTTGACAATATGTAGCTTATTGTATACAATGAAAGTAAATTCTATTTATAGTAGCACGTGGTACTCGTGAGGTTTATTTTTCTGAAAATTTTGCCCTTCCAGGACAATCTCGACCGGAGATCGTGAGATGTTGTCCATGTGAATTTTATAAGTCATTGATAATTAACAATATGTAACTCGTGGTATCCAACCAAATTGTTGAGCTTTGTCAATATCCCACAAAGGCATCATCTCACGTAGTCAAAATCTTCGCGTAAACAATATTCTTTTTAACATAGTTCTACAAAACATTTTGTAGGATTATGTTTAAGTAGGATTAAACTTGAAGGGACAAAATGAAAACTTTGTCCTTTCAAGACAATCTCAACTCGAGACTCTGTCCACGCGAAGTTTTAAGACGTTCTTTCAATATTTACAATATGTAACTTTTGGTGCCCAACCAAATTGTAGAGCTTTGTCAATATCCCATAAAGGCATCATCTCACGTAGTCAGTATCTTCACGTAAACAATATCCTTTTAAACATAATTCAACAAAACATTTCTTAGGATTAAACTTAGACGGACAAAATGTAAACTTTGTTCCTTCAAGACAATCTCAACCCGAGGCTCTAACCACGTGAAGTTTTAATTCGTTCTTTGATTATTTACAATGTGTAACTCGTGGTACCCAATCAAATAGTAGAGTTCTGTCAATATTCGGCAACGGTATCACCCCACAAAGTCAAAATCTCACGTGAATATATTTATTATAATCCTACAAAAATTACACCTACTAGAAAGTTTTCTAAAGAGCATCATACTTGCGTGGTTAATTTTACTAAACTTTTGTCTTGCAAGATTTTTTTAACCCGAAATCAAGGACTTTTATCCACACAGAATTTTGATTGGTTGGTTGGTTCTAATGCCACTTGCCACACCAGCAAGCCTGCTTGGTGAAGCCGAGCAAATTTATGGCAGAGAGTGCGATTCTTGTTTTTCAGTGGCGCCATCTATGGCCAAGAATTTGACTTCGCCACGTCATACGTCACACCTGTTTATAAGGCGGACCCATTCATACATCCATTCATTCATCCACAGATCGTAATTTTGACCTGAATCANAACTCCTGGATCAGTACGGCCAGAGGTATTGATTTGTTATGGGAACATGAAAGACTTTTGAGACTCGACAGATTTAACGTGCATCAGTCACTTTACTACACGGGTAGTCTTCGACCGGCGGGCTTCGAACCCCGAACTCTCAGGCATGGGCCTACCGACCAGGCTATCCCGGCCTACACGGAATCTTAATACACCTTTAGTGAATCCAATTATATATTTATCAATAATTATTAAAAAAAATTAAAACAAAAATAATACTTAGATCTTTAATACTTATATTACAAACCAAACATTATTAATCGAATAATTATGCAACTAAAATGCTAAAAAAAACATTAAAATCGCATAAATTGAAAATGCAAACTATACCATTTACTTTAATTCCACTTAATTCCTCCCAAATTAGAAAGCGCTATAACATTACTTCAAACAACTAATCTAAAATCATTATGCAAACCATTTTCTTCATGCTTGGGATAAAAAGTGCAGTACAAGTTTAAAAGGATGGAGAAAAAAAAGTTTCTCTCATTAGTAAAAGGGGTTTCATATTTAAACTCTTAATCCTCTATTTCAAAATAATAAAACTTTCATTCCTCTTTGTTTACATTAGATGAGGAATCGATGGAGAAACAAGTCTTATAGAATCCATTTGAATAATCTTTTAAATGTCAAAGTTCATGGAAGGGGGTTTGCGCTTCTCTGCTATACACTTTTCCCAAAAGTTTTTTGATCCTACTCATGAATGTGATATTTATCTTTAAGCTGCGAGATTCTGTATTGAAAAGGAATGCTTATACGGTATATGGTTTGCAAGATTCTATTCGTCAATAAATTAAGTCGAGCATATTTTGAGCGTAAGGATAATCATAAAACAAAAATACTTTATTTACATAAACTTCAGTTTAATTAGAAATTACTCAGTTGGTATTAGTACGCATTATAAATTAATTCAGAAGGTAGGAAAATAACGAATTTTTTTGTTTCAAATTTAACTGAAACTAAATCTTTATAAGCATTTCAAAATAACTTGAGAAAGTTATGATTTAAATTTCTTTAAGAGTGGTGGCATGATCAAATTGCTTCCATGCATCTGCTTATGTTTAAAAACCAGTTATGTTAAAATTAGTTTTACAATCACTAATAATTTTACATGTGATTGTAATAAAGCACGCGCTAATTTTTTTTCACATTACTAACTATTTGGAAAAAATAAAAACACAAACTATTTCAGGCTATATATATATATAAAATTCTGTTTTAGTTCAAAATGTAAAGAAAACAAGGGGAAAATTACAGAACAATGAAAAAAAAGGGGGGGGAGGAATAAATAAAAATAAAAATAACAAAAACCGGAAGAAAAACAATTTCCGGAGAAAAGAGAACAAAAAATTTAAAAAAATTTCTAAACATCTGGAAAATAAAAGATATAATCTTCTCATCAGCTCACACGATTATATCCGCAAAAAAGAGTGCTTTCTAATATCGTATCAGTATAGCCAAAGCAAAATATATCAATCCAATAGTGTGTATCAATACAATACACGAGCTTTAACAAAAGCTTTAAACATAGTAGATGTAGGCATCGGTCATCGAGGTGAAATAAAAGTGCATGAAGCTCACAGCATTTGCTCAGGTGAACGCGAAAGAGTAGTCATTTAGCGTTGAGCGTTTACTAGCTTTTTTATTACTCAATCTTACTTTCAATTTTTATTTAATAAGTTCATTATTAACAAATTTTTTATTCAATTTTCTTAGTTGATACTAGCTGGGATGGAATTACTGAATTGATAATTACTATTTATGATTTGAGTCATTCTGTCTCGGAAACTATCGATTTTTGGACTGCGTGTCGATCAGAACTTACGATCAGAATTTTTTGAACAATATAATTAAATTTTTGCCAATTAGACGAATTATTTCATACAAATACTTTTAGATGATTACAACAGTAAAAGATGTCATCGCAAAGGCAAAATGAAATATTGCAAATGAAAAGTTAGATTACAAACAAAAATAAAAACATCATTAAACTTATAATTTGTGAGAAATATGTACTGTTATAATAAAATCAGTTAAAACAGGTTTTCCGATCCTTAGTTCACATTAGCTATGTTTAATTTTGCAATCTCAATAATTTAGTCTGTTTACTTGAAGAGTGTCTTTTTTCTTAAAAATGAAAATTAACTACTGAATCGTATGGTAAATAAAAATTTGTTCTTATGTCTTAATAAAATAAATTAATTTATACAATTTATCTCAATATTTCAATTATATCTTATTTTGTCTTATAATAATCTAACATATTCAAACGAATTATCATATTTGTATTGTCATCGTAGATTATTAATTATTCATTATATACATTTTAGGTGATATGACGGGTAAATATTCAGCCTATACAATTTACGAAGGTCACGAAATCATGTTTCATGTCTCTACCCTTCTGCCTTATTCTAAAGACAATCGCCAACAAGTAAGTAAAATGTTCGTTGTAACAAACCTTAAGAATAAGGCGTACCTATTAAATAAGATTTATACAGCAAAAAGTATGGTTAAAAAATTTATCTCATCTCGTTTAAATCTTTCTCACTCCCAACGTATAAAATTTTCATTGTTGGAAACTCTGAAATTTTTTGATTTAATTGTTGAAATTCGTAAAATGATTTAAATGCTGAAATGCGTCTAATTATTAATTTAATTTTTGAAATTCGCTACACGATTATTAACTAGTTATTTTAGAGTTATACGTTTACTTTTAGAGGTAGACTTCGTTGCCTGATTGATGGTATATTGATTTATACTATCGTAACTATTATGTTTTAATTAGAAACATTAAAGATTTACAATTTTTTTAATTTTGTTAACTGTTTTACGGATTGGTACTATGTTAGGACTATGCTTAAGCTGTGATGTTACGAAGCCAATGATAGATAGGTGTGGCAATAATGGGGTCAACCGTACTGACTGGTGTGACCAAAAAAGTTTAATAAAGGAAGTTATAATATGACCTGAACCTTATCAAGACTTTAAGGGAAGAGTTGGACAGCAAAATTAAGAATTGTGACGACTATTCGAAATCGTCAAAGATAATGAAATCTTCTTCAATCATTTCATAAGAAAGTACTACTGGTAGTCCAAAAGGACTTATCGTCATATAAGAACTTACTTAACTTATGGATAGCATACCCCGGATAGGTGGAACTGTTATCTCCTGTTTTACAGGAGATTACATTTACTCTTGATTCATTTATTTTACTTTGTCATAAGTATCATCGTTACTAGTTCCAACGTATTGCTTCAGTCTTATTGTACTTTTGAAAAGTTGTATCGTCTTGTAATTGTTCTTAAAATTATAAGAATATATAAGAATTATAATTCTTATAATTATTCTTATAATTAATATTATTTCTTCTAAGAACTTGATTTTTGTCACTTTTTCTTACACAAAAATGTCAATCTAAAATTTTAGGCACTTTCTTGAAATTTGAATTCACAGTTATTTTGATTGAACTAGCTACACAACAGTCTTTGCAGCAATGTGAAACTAATCGAATTGCAATACGTTAAACATGCATTACATCATAATTTCTGATCCGACAACCTTATAGAGCAATAAATTGTTCTCCCGGTCAAATGACCGGTTGTGGTAGAAATAGGTATACGACAAGTATTATTCGAAACAAACAGAATACAAAAAAAAATATAGAATATTAACTGTATATATTTGTTTGAAAAAGTCATGAAGATAAATGTTCAAAACGATGATAAGCGCATTTTCGATGCAAAAGTTCTGAAACGGTCATTTGACCGGTTATGTTACGTTTAGTGTTAAATCTTATTTTTCTAACCCTTTTAAAATCTTTTATTTGAGGAAAAAAAAAACCTATTCTCACTTAATTCCATCGTTTTTCTTTTCCTACCCTACTCTTTCTTTTTCAACACTCTTTAAAATCCTTGTATTTTGTTCAAGCTTGTTCCCTTTCTTTATTGACCAGCATTTCCTAAGTTAATATCTTTTGTTATCTCGAATAATTCTGTGGTATTTCCCCTATTTTCTTTTTTTTATGTTTCAGCGATGATGATGTTACCTGTTATTATACAAGAGTCATCATCTTCCTCTTTTTGATTACATTGGGTTTTTATGCATTTAATAAAGGGATACCCTTCTTATAAGTTTTATTATTTTTATGGGAATAACAATAACTTTTATCTGGTACTNTACGTTGAACACGCAATACATCGTAATTTCTGATCCGATAACCTTATAAAGCAATAAATTGTTCTCCCGATCAAATGACCGGTTGTGGTAGAAATAGGTATACGACAAATATTATTCGAAACACACAAAATACAAAAAAAAATAATGATAGGATATTAACTGTATATAATTGTTAGAAAAAGTCATTAAGTCAAATGAGCGAAACGATAAGATGATAAGCGCATTTTCGATGCGAAAGTTCTTAAACGGTTATTTGACCGGTAATGGCATGTTTAGTGTTAAAACGTAGTTTTCCAAACTTTTTAAAATATTTTCTTTGAAGAAAAAAAAGCTATTATCACTTTGATACCATCGTTTGTCTTTTCCTACCCTACTCTTTTTTTTCAACGCTCTTTTAAATCATTGTATTTTGTTCAATCTTGTTTCCTTTCTTTATTGACCAGCATTTCCTAAGTTAATATCTTTTGTTATCTCGAATAATTCTGTGGTATTTCCCCTATTTTCTTTTTTTTTTATGTTTCAGCGATGATGATGTTACCTGTTATTATACAAGAGTCATCATATTCCTCTTTTTGATTACATTGGGTTTTTATGCATTTAATAAAGGGATACCCATCTTATGAGTTTTATTATTTTTATGGGAATAACAATAACTTTTATCTGGTACTGGAGTCAAATCATATTACATTAGATGTGGTCTTTGATTTATGAAGAGAAAAACAATAAATACAAGATAGAACTGTAATCAGGTGATTATGGCTAGAGTTCTAACATGGAGTTGCTTTAATAAGGAAAGAATGTCATGATTGATTAAATTTTGTCTCCAGAAAATAAAACACACACTGATCTTGAACAATCTCGATAAGAAGTTTGTCAATTACTTAGATAATGGATTTGATTAAATGAATAGTCCATCTTGACAGTATGTCTTTGATGAATTGCCGTTAAAAAGGAAATAAATAGATAGTACCTTAACTTTACTACCCTTTAAATAGTTGTAATAGTTTTAAATTATATTGCATGTGAAATCATTTATTTAATTTTTATTTTTAATAAATTTATAATCTTTTTTAGGTAGAAAGAAAGAGGCATATAGGCAACGATATTGTGAATATAATATTTCTTGAAGGTTCTCATGTTGACCACATAAACTTCAAACCAACAATGATAAAATCTCAATTTACTCGTATCCTTTGACTCTTTGTACAATATTGGGACATAGGTGTCCCACTTGTTTAGAAATTTTTGAAAATTATCTTTCTTTTGGTTCTTTAACAAAATAGTTCTTATTAACGACTTCCACAAATAGAAATCGGAAATAAATATGTATATATTACTGCAAAAGTCAGAAGTATGGTAAATCTTAAGTTTTACCAGTAATACTTAGGCTTTACCAACGTGGCTTAGTAAAAGTCTGAAGTGTGCTAGAGATAAAACATAGAAGTTAGCAACACCTTCTGGTAAAAGCACTAAATGAACCGAACTATTGAAATTTATTTTTAAGATATTAAAATGTCTTCCGTAGTAATCGGGAAAATTGTTCATTAGTTCATCTTTTTCACAGGGAATCTTATTTGTAAAATGTAATAAATATTGCACTATTTTTTTTTAATTCTTTGATGAATAATTCCAAGAAAGATCTATCGACGCGTTATTAAATCATACCCTTATATCATCCCTTATTATTATGTTAGCCCTTATATCATCAAGATTCGATCATCATAATAAAAGTTATTCAGGATGATATGCGCCATTTTTTACACTTAAATCTGTATAGAACGTCTACCTGATTTCTCCCTCTTTATTGCGAATTACTGGTGATTTACACCAGAAATTTGGAGTAAGTTTGAGAAATAGCAATGTATTTAAGGGATTAGAGGTTGACTTCTTTTAGTTGCAACTTAAATCAATAATAACGCTGGCAGTTTGGTCATTGTGATCAATATTAAATTAAATCTAACAGTTATGCGTATTGGTTGTTCTTGAAATTTTGCCGTTAATTAATACACATTTTATAGAAATAAAATCATCAAAATTTTAACTATTAAAAAATACTATACGTACACAAGAATTTACAACTTTGATCTTAATCTTATAGTAACAGTAGTTAGTATAATAATTTTTCTAATGCAAACATAATAACATTAGCTCTAGTTATCACATTTACTTTGAAGAAAAAAACGGTAAAAATGTAACTTTTTTTTATTATATTTAATGAGGGAAAATGAAGAAATACTTAGCAAAATGATTTCTTACAACTTCTGATATTTTAATTGCGTTTCTCAGTTTTACTACACGTTCTATAGATAAATCAGGAGTTTATTGCCTTTTTTGTGCAATTGTAAACCTCAGAACTCTTTACATGGAAAAGCGCAATTCAGTATTGCCCTCATTTTAATTCCCGTGACCAGAATTAAACCTTTCATCGGGCAACCGTCCAAAAACAGTAAAACTTTCTGTAAGCTTCGAAAACCTGTGCGTGCCTTATTTACCGCTATAACTTCCCAACACTGGCACCTTAATTTTAACTAGTTTCTGAGAGAAAACCCTGTTCTTTTTTTTTTGTTTATTTAAGTACACGACCTGATATAAATACATTGAAAAGCTTTATGTACTCCTCAAATTGACACTCTTAAAAGCATTGCTATTTTTTATGAATCTTCCTGATAAAATTTCTTCTGATATTTAGATATTTGCAACTCTTGCACAATATTTAAATTAACATGCAAGAAACCGCTTTCACTTTTTAATAACTCAGTAATTTCTAACTAATTTTTCATTGATGACAGAAAACAGTTTTGGGCCAAATTCTAAATAAATTTAGAATGCACAAGGAAGTTTCACAGTTTAAAAATATTAAATTTCAAAATTAAAGAACATGTCTAGTTTAAATTTTTGGTTTAACTGTATAGAGAAACTTAGGTCTGAAACGCTAAAAATCAAGAGCTGTTAAGGATTCTAGTGATGCTTAGTGCTTCAATTTTATTGCTTCGTAGAGTACTGAATTTAACTAGGGCTCAATATCAATTCTCCGATCAACTGCGCTTAAAAAATATCCATTCATTTATTAATATGCAAATTATAACAACCTATATGTTTTTTCTGGTTTAAAAAATAATTTAATCGCAAAAAAAACCTCAATGATAAAACATTATTACATAAAAGTATCATTGCTAATTTTTAACCCTAATCAAGTTTAATACAAAACTAAAACAAAAAAAATACAATAAGTCAAATTTTCTATTAAATTATCACTTTTAAAAAACTAAATTATCTCGTAAGTAAGAGAAATTTTCATGAGAATAAAGTTCGTTTCAAGATGTGGGAGAGATAAAAATACTCGATCTGGCACTTTACTAATATGCATGAAGTAAATTTGATCGATATTCAAAGCAATATATCAAATAGTATCAACAGATTAGTTCATGTTTTAAAACCTAGTGAAGAATAATGGTGAAAACAAGAACCTACCAGAGGAAGTTACGTAAAGCTTCGATTGTTCACAGAAAGGTTTTGAAATCCTGTTTTTTTAATATATATATATTTGAAGTTCTGCGCATAAAATAAGAATAAATAAATTAATCTCTGTTTCTGAAATATTCCAACAACCCATCTACAAGATTCTTAAAATTCAAGTTTTCTAACAAAATGCTTCAAATGTATAATGTGAAAATTTTTCTTAAATAAATTTTTTAAACTAAGAAAAGCATCATCTGCAACTCTGAATTAAAGAAAACATTAGTCAACTGCAACTTGTTTTGAAAAAGAATAATCTATCTAATGTTTGATTTGTTGCGTTAGTTCCATGGGAAGGAAAGAAAAATTATTATTTTTTTTTTCGTCGTATGCCCGTTTTAGGCAGATTGTTCCTGTTTTTTTTTCAGTGGCGCCATCTATGGCCAGGAATTCGACTTCTGCCACGCCATTCCCACAACCGCATCCGTTTATAGGGTGGGTCGCCTTCACACACAAAGGAGAAAGGACATAGAACACAGAGAGAGAAAAAAAACATCCATGCCTTGCCCGGGATTCGAACCCAGGACCTTTCTGATGCAAGGACAGTTCCCTGCCCCCTAGACAGGCCGGTCGGCAAGAGAAATGATAATTTTGAAGAAAAAAAAACTAAACACAAAATGATTTCAAATCTCCTAAAGAATGCATAGTTTTTTTAAAAATAATAATTTATTTCTCAAGTCTTCACAGTTTCTATAAATTATAAGCCTTAGTGTGCGAGATATCTCTTTGTCAGGAATTTCTAAATGCAAAATTTTCATTCTTAAAAATTTGCTTAGTTGAAATAAGTTTTTAAATAACATTCGGTTCAAAATAGAAAAAAAATATACATCAAAATTTTAAAATTTAGTTATATATGTTATAAATTAAAAATAGCATTTTGTAATTGAGATAAAAATTTAAATTTTATTATACAAAACGCTTTTTAAAATACTCAAGTGCTCTATTCAAAGTTATAATTCGTAAAGGGGAATAATAAAAACTAACTGTTAAGAATATTTTAAAATTATTAATATATGCATTTAAATTCTAATTTATAGAAGGAATATTCTGATAATTCTATATACTTTATTAAAGATATTTAATTCCACACATGTAAGCTGATCTGAAATAACAGTTTATTAGACTATTACTAATTCCAATTATCTTGTAAATGTTCTAACTTATATATCTTGTTTACGTTATTAAAATTAATCAAATAAGAGTAAAAAGCAAAATTTGCTTCGTAAAATCCAAATGGAGTGTTAAATTTTTATGCTACATTTCTTATTAATTTGATTGCAAAAAACGTAATAACTATTTTAATTAATTGTTGGTTTCACTCAGCTTAAAGAAATGTACTTTCTAAAAGAAGGAGAAAAAAGTACTAATTCATTTGATAATTAGTTTCGTCTGATTTACAATCAAATGCGTGGTTAAATCCAAATATTTGAGATTATTTTAAAAAACCCATATTCATGAAACGTGCTCAGAAAAGATAAATTAATTTAAAACTTAATTTACTTTTCATTAAGGAGTTTCAAATACATTGCAAAGCCATAATTTTTGGAAACTTTTGAGAAAAAAACTTAGATAAGAAAATATAGCTATAAATGTGTATTTAGAAATATTTTAACTAAAGAAAGTCTGTAAATTAAGAATCCATTTCTGATATTCATTTTTTTAATTTAGTTAATTTTAGTTTTTGTATTTTTATTACATATTAATGAAGGATAAATAATAGATTCAAGTGAGGCACAAACTTGAATAAAATATAGTTGAGAGGCTGAATTCTTTCAAAGAATTTTTTTAAATTTCTTGTTAAATGTAATACTTTAAAGTGTAAATAAGCTAAATAATCATACATTTTCACACTCACTTTTGTAGAAGAGGCATACCGAGTGATTCAAATAATTGCTGTAAAGGAATTTAAAAACACGTATCGTTGGCACATAAATTGAACTCAAATACAATTCTATGCTAATTTATTCTGCTTAGTAAGATGAACATAGGATTCTAGTTTTGACTAAATTTTCAGTTTTTAAATTTTATTATAACTAAAACATTTATAACAAACAGAAAAACAGGTCATTACATAACTCTGCTCTACAGATAGGATCCATAATATTTTTTGATAATCTGGTGTAAAATATTCTGCAAAACAAACATCTTTTTATCAGTGATAAAAAAAAACTTTAGAAATACCTATTCTATGTGCGACAATATGTTCTATCCACAAAAATATTTGCTGTTCAAATCCTCCAACATTTAAGGTTTTTCGGAAATATTTTTCCAGTGAAAGAGAACGGAACCAGAAATTTTCAAGACAAGTGGAAATTTTAACAGCTTTTATATAAGGATTTAAAGTCACGGCGGACATTGTATACATTTGTTTAAATTTTTTTATGTGTAGTGGTGAACAAAAAACTGTTGAAATATTAATACATACTCTTTGCTACCACTAGAAAAAATATTGTGTAAAACTACGGATATTCCGCAGCAGTTGGAGGGTATATCGGTATCATATTTTATTAAACTTCAAAACCTACACCTTACTCGTGAAATGCCACATATAAAAGAATATGATAAATAAAGAATAAATATGCTGTAAAATTTTCAATTTTCAAAGTTACATTAATAAGTGAACCCAAAAAGGAAATTATTAGTTTTATTCTTAAAAACTGTCCTTTATTCTTAATATTTTGCATGAAATTTTGGTAGCTCAGCATAATAAGACGTATTTTAGAAACAAATTGTGTTTCGCTAACTTAAAATATTTCCTATCGCTTACGCCCACTACAAAAGAATTTTTTTGAAAATTTTATTTATTGCTCAAAATTAATCGTGAGGTTCTCATCATTTTATTATTTTAGCATTTTCACCAGTTGCTATGGTGACACATCATCCTTCTTACAGCCCCAATTGCTTCGTCAAAAAGGAAAATAATTAGATTTGATTGCGCATTACGTCAACAGAAAGATTAAATCTGCCAAAAAATAGTAAAGTATTTAAAATTTTTCATCACATTCAATATTTTATTTTTCATCTCAGTCTGGATTTTGAATAAATTTTTTATGAGTTATAAGGAAGATAAGTTAAAGTAAAATTTTATCAGAAATGTTTATTTCGGTAATTTATATCTTATTATTTTAGGCTGCATTAAAATGTCAGATGAAACTAAAAATAGTTTGATCAAACACATTCACGTATTTTGAAATTTTAAATAAAACTTGAATTTTTCATATCAAAAATTTTCAATTATTATGTTTTTTATTCGTTATAAATGAATGTTGAAAGATTTAAATCTTTAATATATAAAATGCGGATATTAAGTATTGTAGATATAAGTTCCATTTATATTATTTTTTTAAGATTTCAAATAATGAAACGGTAAATATTAGTTTAAACTGCTCTTTATTATGTTTTTTTAAGTTAACATGTTTGAATTTCGCTTAGAATTTTAAAAGGCACATAAATTACAGATTATTTCATAAACTTAGCAGGTTTTAAAATAAAATGTAGAATATGTATTGCTATTCTTACAACAAAAAATTATTGAGCTCGTTCTGTTGCAAATCAGAAAACTAGTATATATCCATATACTAGTATACTGCTCCATTTGCTAAATCATATGAAAAATTATGCAATATTTTTATTTTTATTTCGCAAAGATCCTAACATTAATGAATCTCTGTGCCAAGACCAAATTAAAAAAATGAACGATATTACGTTTTGAATAAAATTGTGCTTTTTAATTGTTCTAAATTGAGTGTGACGTAGAAACAATGAAAAAAGCGAAAAAAAGCAAGAAAATTACTGATAGACAATGGATCAGAATTTACCTAAGACACGTTAACTCTTAAGCTGTGTACCAATTAGATTAGATGAGATCAAGTCAAACTTTTATACCTCTCACCAACTTTCGCATCATTGTTAACAGTATAATTTACTAGCATATTGGTTCCCTTCGCTGTACATTGTTTCTACAGTAAAGGTGATTTATAAAATTAAAAAATAACTTCAATTCATGATTTTCGAAGCGGCATTGTGGTAAGCTTAATCATACTATAATCACCATTTTATCAATTTTTCTAATTTGTCAATTACAAATCATTCTTTTCAATTTCTAACTGTTAGGAAAAATTATTTTTAAAAAAACAACTTAAGGTAGTTAAATCTATTATAATAGCATGAAAACATAAAATTTTGTTTGATTATATTTGAGACCCAAATGATGTCCCCCAGAACTTCTTGATTCTTATGTAAAAATATACTCCTACTACTATATTCAAATTGAACCACGTATTATACGAGTATTACCGAGTAGTAGTGTACCCTACCAAGGGAATAATTTTATAGTCTAATTAGGTGGTACATAATGTGGTCCTATAGGTTTACATAATGTGGTCCTATAGGTATAGGTTTCAATCTACATTAAAACCATTAAATCAAATATCTAAGTATTCTTGATATTTAAGAGTAATTTCTGGATGTCAGGGCCTGCATTTCTAAGAAGCAAACGACTTTCTCTTCATTTAGACAATTGAAGTAATTTCTTTTTTTGACAAGGGGTAGAACCAAAACATACGACTCTCCCATTATCCGGCACTCCCTTCGATGACCCCCCCACAGGTTTCAACATGTTTACAGCTGATTTTACCAGATTAAGTGTTGCTTTTATAGGCCTTGTGCCATTAAATTAAAAATTCAATAAAATCCAATCATATTGCTTTTATGTCGATGAAATGTAAATCTGACTTCCTGAAAATAATTGAAAACAATTTTATAATTTTTTCAAGATATTGCATAGTTATTTATGTCAGAAAATTAATACGCAGGTTCTTTTTAATAAGCATTATTACATACTCTAATTATTAACTTTATTCCATAATTTTATTCATTATTTCATACTCAAAAATTCAACTTGAAAAGTTACCTTGATTATCTAATGTTATTGATTTTACTACATACCCCTATTCTTGTGACAGTCGAATAATCGGTACTTCGATAATTTTAGTAACTGCGTTATAAAATTATGATTCTTCAAGAGGAAGAGGAAGGAAAAAAATACTGAGTTTCATTTTCCTCATATCTGCATATCATATAACACATTCAATATTTTTTTTCTTTTTAAAAAAAAAAAAATTCGTCATAGATCTGTTTTTATAATGATTACTATTGAATTTATGTCTACTTTCTTGGTTCTGATTTGTGAGAGCTCTATTGGTAAATTGTGTTAGTCCCTTCGGTAAAAGAAAATTTAAACTAATCGTACTCTTTAAATTAATTTCCCATTTTCATTTCAAGTTTAGGTACATACTCGTAAGACAAGCCACTGAATAATATTGTATAACCCATTCAATATTCCTCTTTCTTTTCTAAAAGTTTCGTCATAGCTCTGGTTTTATAATGATTACTATCGAATTTATGTCTACTTTCTTGGTTCTGATTTGCGAGAGCTCTATTGGTAAATTGTGCAAGTCCATTCAATATATTCGGTAAAGGAAAATTTAAACTAATCGTACTCTTTAAATTAATTTCCCATTTTCATTTCTAGTTTAGGTATATACTCGTAAGACAAGCCACTGAATTATATCGTATAACCCATTCAATATTCCTCTTTTTGTTCAAAAAATTTCGTCATAGCTGGTTTTATGATGATTACTTTCGAATTTATGTCTACTTTCTTGGTTCTGATTTGTAAGAGTTTTGTTGGTAAGTTAAGTGAGCTTCTTCAATATTTGCTGTTAAAGGAATTTCAAACCAGTCGTACTCCTTAAATTTTTTTTTCTCTTCACATTACCTGTTTAAGTATATTAGAAAGGCCACTGAATATTTTCATATCCTCAGTGGTTCAACCATAGTTTTCAGTTTTTTTTAAGTTCAGTAAATGTAGTAAATGAGTGAAAATAAATTTTATGAAAACTAGTTTATAAATAATTATAGGAAATGTTCATAAAAATATTGCAAAAAGTTTTATTAAATTTGAAAAAAAATTTTTTTTTTAAAAATTTGAAGTATGAATTGAATGTCTTAACACCTCTAACACCTACATGGAATTCCTACTTGTTTTATATCAAATATTCATAAGTAATTTTTGTTAAAGCTTTAATGTTTTAATATCAAATAGGTGTTTTGTTTATTTAAAGCTTTCATAAAATTAATAATTCAAATTTTAATTTCATTTTTTTTAAATCTGTAAAATATAAACTAAGCTAATTATTTAAACTAAAATTGAATTGAATAAAGGAGCTTCCGTTTTGAACAAAATCTCGACCACCTACCTTGAACGCCTACTTCTGGGCCATAAAGACCCATGTGAATATCATTTGCTTATAATAAAAAAATAGGCAATGGCATATGAATTATTCATCATTGACTTTAGGAAAGTTTTAATTTCAAATGAGAGTTGTGAATACATCTTTGATAAAATTAATAATATGTTTTTAGTTAAAAACACATAATATGTAATTTTATAATGTCATGGAACTAACATGTGTATTTAGCTTTTTGAAATAATATTATGGTTCAATTGTTACAATTGCTTTGTAAAAAGTTAATTATTTTTAGAGTAACATATGGAATTATTTTCTTAACTATTATAAGATATTTTTGCAGTTGTTTCCTATGAGAGAGAGGAAGATTCCTATAGGTAATTACTATTCATTTATCTGTTTTATTTATGTTTAAATTAATTTATATCAATATAGATATAAATTTAAACTTCTTTTATCTGAATAAAATATCTGGCTTGAACACTAAAGACTGGAATTCTCGTTGTACTTTGATAGTTTGAGGGAGCCAGTAGGACCCTTCCAAGATATTTTTTGTTTAAACCAATGATGTGACGTACCAAAAAATCATTTAATGAAGAAATTGTAGAAGCTCAATAAGTACAGCTTTTTTCTATTTAAATAACAAAAACGTCAGATAAATGGGAATCAGTTTTTTTTTCAATCATGCAGTATTTTTTCGTTGTTCAGATAATTGAGTTTCCATTTTTTACAAATAATAAAATTAAAACGATAAGAAATAAACTGAAATACTTTTCTTTCAATTGATGAAACTGAAAATTTATGACACTTATATGTTATCTTTTACTACCTCCAAAACATTCAATACACTACACTTCTTCTAAAGCGCATTTACTTTAAACCGCTTTATTGTGTAATCAGGATATATGTTCCTTGTATGATTTCTCTTTCATAAAGTCTTTATCCATTATTTAATTCTGTTTTTGAAACTACTGTAGAATAAGAAAAAAAGTCAAGTATTGAAGTATTGTGCGATCAGGCTCTTTATTATTTCCTCATATTTCTTACTGAAGTTCAATAGATTTATATATGATATATATAAAACTTTATTTTAGTACTTTTCTTTTTTTTTCTTCCAGACGTGGACACGTACCTAAGCTTGTAAAACCCTTAACCGTATAGTCCACGTCTGGACGACAGTCTAGCTCGCACAAAACTCGGCACATAAGTAAGCCATTACAAAATTCATAACTGCACAATACAGATGACAATAAAGATGACAATAATTCGTATCACATTAGTTAAATTTAAAAAAAAAATTGAAGCAAAGAGAACAATAAATGAAGCGAATTTTGTTATATACATAATAATTGAAAAAAAAGAAGCAAAAAGAAAACAAATAAAGAAAATGTAAACGAGGACGTATTTTAGTACTAGAAAATATGTTATTGTGATTCCGAGGAACAGTGAATTTCTCTGTAAGATGGCAAAACACCCCAGAGGCCACTGTTGCCCCAGTCGCCATTCTAGATACACCTTTTTATATTTACACGTATATATATTTACTGATTCCCCAATCCATCTCCATTCAGAAATGCATTGACTGTCTGAAAGACCTGACACTGAAAGGCAAGCAAATCGTCCTCCAATGGATCCCNTTCTTTTTTTTTCTTCCAGACGTGGACACGTACTTAAGTTTGTAAAACCCTTAACCGTATAGTCCACGTCTGGACGACAGTCTAGCTCGCACAAAACTCGGCACATAAGTAAACAATTACAAAATTCATAACTGCACAATACAGATGACAATAAAGATGACAATAATTCGTATCACATTAGTTAAATTTAAAAAAAAAAAGCAAAGAGAACAATAAATGAAGCGAATTTTGTTATATACATAATAATTGAAAGAAAAAGAAGCAAAAAGAAAACAAATAAAGAAAATGTAAACGAGGACGCATTTTAGTACTAGAAAATATGTTATTATGATTCCGAGGAACAGTGAATTTCTCTGTAAGGTGGCAAAACACCCCAGAGGCCACTATTGCCCCAGTCGCCATTCTAGATACATGTTTTTATATTTACACGTATGAATTAATTCGAACTTAGATCATATATGAAAACTTAGAAAATCGTACTGCTTTTTAGATACATTTAAAAAAAATGAATACTCAAATATCACAAAACTTTCGTTTTTGGCGAAACCTGATATATGCTTCGAGCAAAAATTTCGTCCAAGTGACGCAATAATTATCGTCTCTTTTCTGAGGAAATGTATTTAGTCAAAATTAAAGAAATATTTCGCCATTCTATTTTTTCAACAAAAAAAAAACTTGTAGTGCCTAGTGTATCTAGTGCAACTTTTCTAATAATCACTTTATCGGGGCCACCATGTAGGTGAATCAATGTCACCCCAAGAACACAACAAATATAGATAGTACATAGAGATGAATTACACCCGAGCCCGAAGTGGGATTCAAACCCGATATCTTCCTGGTACGAGGCAAAGTTCATGACCGCCATGCAAGCCGATCGGCTTATTTCTTTACTCTATTTTCAAACGTCAGGTCTTTATTCTTGTTAACAATCACCCACAATGCACTAAGATGATATTCCAGTTGAGGGAACATTTTCGTCATATGCTTGAGAGTAGGAGTTTCGTCACAAATCACGCGATTTCGTGATGAAATGATTCGCAAAATTAAGGAAATACAATAGATTGCTAAATTGATGAAAGTGAGAGTTTCATTTCTGAAAGTGCAGTAATAAGAAGATTACTGAACAAAAAAAATTTTTCACACGGGCACCTTATTCTTTCTAGTGTTTAAATAGAGTCTTTGTAAATTTTCGAATCTTGTTTGAAAATATTAACATTTCACATAGGTTTTGATTAAAGAATTTTCAACCAAAAAAATACTTATTAAAAATATATCATTAATCCTAACTAATTATTGATTAATTCTCTTATTGTAAATAGGATTATATACGATGAATAATAAAGTTATTTATTAATAAAAAAATATATTAAATAAAAATAATGACTTGTACTTCACTTGAAATTTATATACCTTTTCCATAGGATTAAAATAAGTTATACTTGCCATTAGAAAAATATTTCATCAAAAAATACTTATCATTAATTTAAATAAATGTGATCTAAGAATTTTTAAAAAACCGATTTGAAAGTCATTTTTTATTTCCATAAAATCTTAATTTGTGGTATACGGAAAAAATATTTTGGCAATTCATATCGCCTTATACATTTTTTTACTATCATAAGCTTCTTGGCTGTGAAAATATTTCTTTAGAAATTTCTTCGCTCACCTCTAAGATAAAATAGAATTAGCCGCTATGAATCATTCTTTTTTTAAAATAATATCCCAAAATAATTAGACAGATAATTAATTATGTATTGTTGAATGCTTTTTTTATTATAGGAAGTCATTAACTTCCATATATCAAATGAATTTTTGTATGAAACCAAGTTTAATGATAATAACCTAATTATATTTTCTTTGACATCATTTAATGACGCATTTTAATAGCATAATTTTTTGCCATAATTGCCCTAACCTTAAATTCATTATTTATGAATACGAGTTTCGCAATTTAATTGCTTTACTTTTAACTTTTTAAATATAATATATGACATAATAAAAAAAAATATTTATTAATTTCTAAAGTGTTATTAAAAATGTGACACGAGAAAATGAAAGTTACAGAATTTGAACAAATAAAAGCAGAAAAAAATTACAGACGAAAGTGCAAGTATGCTGAGTAATTATTTTATATCAGGTTGGGTGTATTGTTTACTATTGTGGTGATTTTCCAATTATTCTTTTATAACTTTATTAAACAACATGATTACACGTAAACTACCCAAAATACTCAAATATTTTACTAATTTCTAACGTGTTACTTATGAGTACTTAATAATTATGAATGTTGCACAAGAAAATGGAAGTTACATAATTTGCTCAAATAAAGGCAGGAAAAAATAATAGACGAAAGTGCAAGTATGCTGAAATAATTATTCGATATCGGATTGATTAAATTGTTTACTATTGTAGTGATTTCCCAATTATTCTTTTACAGTTTTATTAAACAGCACAATTATACATAAGCTACACAAAATATTCTCATAAAAAACCTTAATTTTTATTTAATTATATACTAATTGCCGAATTTTATAGATTCCACGGAATGCTGTTTATATCACCATGTTCATTTCCAATCTGATTGAGCTTTCCCTTGATCAGGGAAGATTTATTTTCAAATTTCCCTTTAGAAGGGATTAAGATATATTCGAGGCTCTAGTTGCCACGCGTACTATGCCCCATTTATGTCTTCATCATTTACTGAATGTCACGTATTCTCTCATTACTTCTTAGGGATTATATGGGAAAGATGAGCAACAACAATCATTCAAAGTGTATTTATAGCAGACTCCATAATTTCTTTGATGTCATCTTTATGAAGTTTACAGTTTGAGACATTTTTTTACGAAAAATGCTTACGCGTACTTGCTTTAATAAAAACAATAACAAAAATATTTTTCTTGTGAGTTACTTTAAAATTCAAAGTTTCACTACTACATCCTGTACAGTGATGAAATCAGCTGTATTTATTTATAGAATAAAACTACCGAATATTTTCTTGTAATATTTTTTTAAAAGATGTTTCAGTATTCTAACTAAATGGAGATAATTTTTTTATTTTCAAGCAGAAATGATGTCTTTTCTTATTTATGATATACTGTTTGAGAATAACTGATAAGCAAATTAATAGGATTAAAAACTGCAAGTCAAAAAATGACGTGATGAAATGAAATAATTTTTTTTTACTGAAATATTTTTATTCAAGTTAATTATAGCACTAATGAGAATTTTTTAAAGCAGTACAATCAACACCATTAAAATGATAATTTTTATCTCCAATACTTGATTTGGTGATCATTATTTGGTTCAGTAACTGTTTTATTATTTACGATGTACTTATCAATTATATAATGGCATGCATATTCATTTAATTAACACCATAATTGCAAGTTTAAAAATAGTGCGGAAAAATAAATTATCAGAAATAATATTTTCCTAAGCCATTCATAACATTAAAACTTAGGTTTTAAGACACTACTTATAAGATTTATAGTAAAATGCTCATAGTTTAAAGTTCTTATTTTACTTGTAAAATACTGTAGTTAAAAGCACTATATTAAAATGCATTTGGAGCGCATTTGAAGTCACTAACATTGCTAGTCATGATTGCGTATGTCATGGTACGCAATATCATATATGATACTGGGTATATGCAATGCATATATGCAACCATTGCATAAATGCAATGGTCGAAAGTAGCTAACTATAAGTAGTGAAACTCAAGTACTGTAACTCCCACTATAAGTACTGTGATCGCTACTTTTTTCGTAGTTTGAAGTGTAGTGAACTACTTTTTTAAAAATTTAGTGTAGTGAGTAGGGCGATACAAAAACAAATAAAACAGTAGTTTGTAGCGATTCCCGGAAACTATTTTTAACTATAGTTTAGTAAAAAAACACGGCTGTTGCTAATTTTTCGAACACACACTAATTTTCGCAACTAATTTTTCAAATTTTATGGGTAAAAATCCTCGCGGGTCTGTCAGTGAATGCAATAAAAAAGACCATGTTGCTGCAGCTGAGCATTAACAGGAATTACGTATTTAAAATCACGTATAACTAACATTTAAACTTGCCATTACAAAAAAATAGACAATTAATAACTTTGGTCACACTTTGACATGTGAATTACACTCGTGAAAAATTGATGTTATGTAAAAAAAAGGGAACGTATTTTCAATGAACATAATTTTTTAAAGGAAATAAAAGTCCATTAAACAATTAAAAGATTTAAAGTATATGATAATTTATCATTTCTTAAATTAAATATTCGCTGTCGAGAAAGGCAGAAAATATTGAAGATCAAATGAACAAATTTGATAAAAATGTTTTGAAATATCAAATTGGCTTATGTAAACGTGAATAAAAAACATGATATATTTCTTCAGTGAAATATTTCTAAAATTTATAATATATAATTTCGATAATTTGATTTTATATCAAATTATCGAAATTATATATTATAAATTATAGAAATATTTCCCTGAATAAATATATCATGTTTTTTATTCATATAAACGTGAAATATTTTGTACATTTACATTACTTTACATTTAATCTAAAGTCGTCTCCTTACAGTGGTGAAGTAGTTACCACAATTCCAAAGTAGTTTGTAGTCACTACATTTAAAACAAAGAAGTTGTATTTAACTACATTTGTAACAAAATAGTTGTAGGAAACTACAAAAATAATGTAGTCTTTCCGACCACTGAACTTATATTAAAAAGAATAAATAAGAAATGTTCCTTTTTGTAATAGTATTTCCCTTTTTTGATCAATTTGTTTTATGAAAAATGTCAACATTTTATTATATATTTATTTAAATTCAAAATTTTACAGACTATCAGTGTATTCAGAGGAGTCAGTTCCATTATTTGGCCCGACTCTCCCAAATCCACCGATTTTCAAAAACCATCAAGAGTTTAGGGAATTTCTTCTCGTGAAATGTAAGTTTGTGTTTGTTTTTATCAATAGCAACATACTTTTTTTTAGCCTTAAACAGAACTTTTTCCAAGTTTTATCTGTAACCTTATTTTTTCAAAGTACGCCATGTTCAAAAACTATTCAAAACTTCATGTTTTAACTTTGAGTTTTCCTTTTGCTAAATTGTAAATTAGTAAAATATGCATATTTTTACTATAAAAATACGCACTAAGGCTAATGTTACAAAGTTATAAAATATATTTTAAATATTAAAAAATCTAATCCATTTCTAATTCTTTAAATGCAAAAGACAGTTTATTTATTTTATTATTATTAACTCCAATAGGTTTTAGTCTTATTTCTTAAACAATCTTTAAAAAAAATCTGCCATAAATACTTTAAAATATATATTTTTCAAAGCACTGTCTGATTTTGATAACTTTAGTATTACCTACATAAATATTTGTCTTAATCAATAAAAATTGGAATTATTATTTCGCTGAAAATAATTTACTTCTTTACAATGTCTTAATATTTGAGTAATTGCTACTCTCTTATAAAATATGCAATCGGTTTTTTTAATTAAAAACAGCAGTAGAAATCAGTTATACTGTTAAATCCAATTTTTAAGTATCAAAAAATTAGCCAACACTTTCAAACATTTAAATTTTTTAAAAAAAAATGTGTCATTAAACGCAAATTACTACTTTTAAATAAATATGATGCAATCTAAATTTAAATTCGCAATAAAAATAAATCATTAAATGTCAAACGCAAAGTAGAATTAAATTCTGAATAAGCCCCTTCATCCTATTGACAATATCTAATTACATTTCGAAATACTCAAAGTGAAATTGTTTTAGTTAAAAGTAATTACAGTCAAGAGATTAATAGCTGTTTCCCTATTTAAAATCAAAGCAATTGAAGACGCTTTAGACTATAAGATTGAACCACAATTTCAATAACGATAGCGGAAATTATTTAGAAATGCAATTTGCAAAAGGAATCAATCTCAAAGACTTATTCGTCTTCACGGAAGGCAAATGCCGTTGTTGTGCCAATCTGAAATTGTTAAAATTACAATTTTCTATCGAATTCAATACCATTTCCAAAGTACATATTGCTAACACTCATTAAATAAGGCGTCGTATTTCCTTCTACATATTGCGTTTGTGGTGCTTTGGAAGTTTCAAAATTGAGTTTGAATTGATATAAGATTATTGGATGGTATACATTTACTGAATTTTTAATAAGCTTTCGTTGAGTTACAAAAATTGTCAAACAATTTGAGTAGAGTTTTATATTTTAAATAATATTCCTTACAACTTTAATGGTTGATTAAAGCTTCGTTGTTCATTCATGTTTAATTAAGAAAAATTTAATTACTTTTATGATAGTTTTACTTTATTAATATCTGATTAATATAATACTAAAACTTTCTCTTAAAATCAAATTATTTTTTTTAAGTTTAATTTTAAGATATCCATCTCATACTAGTGTAAAATATTGATTCGCCTTCATTCTAAATGTTTTCCCTATGCCTTGAAAAATGCTATCTAATTAACAAATTTACTAAATTTAATCCCGTTCTCTATTTTGTCTATTTTTTTAAATCTAAAATAGCAAAAGTATTTTACTTTTTGTAGTTCTGGCGCTGTAATTTGAAAATTCATCATACCATTGTTTTTACTAAAATTGCACTTACTTAAAAAATTTAATTGTGAAGTTGTTGCTTGAATTTAATGTTTAGTTGTTAATAGAGAAACATTTACTGATTATTTAATAAGTGTTTGCCGAGAGATACAAATTGTCAAACAATTTTAATGGAGTTTCATATTTTAAAGAACAGTCTTATACAATTTCATTAGTTGATAAAATGAAGCTTCGTTACATATTAATATTTTTATTGACAGTAGTTTAATAAATTCGATGATAGTTTTACTTTAATCTATGTTTAATATGAGTTGTGTACTATCCTGAAAAATTTTCTTAATACTTTTTTTTGCTCTTAATTCAAATTTAATTTCCTCATCACTCGCTTTCCTTCTACATTTTATGTTTGCCCTATACCCTGTAAAAGTCTATTGAATTAATAAATTTGCTAAATTTAACCTTATTTGTTATTTTGTCTATTGCTTTTATTCTAAAATAACAAGAATATTTTGCTTTTTTTAATTATGCCACGGCAGTTAGAAAGTTTAGCAAACCATTGTTGTTGCTAAAATTGCTTTTATTTATCAAATTTAGCTGCAAAGTTATTTTTTTAATTAAATGTCAAGTTGTTAATAGTCAAGCATAGTTTTTATTATAACTTACCTCTTATTTGTTACCGTTAGTTTCAATTCGTACTGCATTGAAAAAATGGTAATTGAAGTAACTGCTTAAAAGTAATATTTTGCTTAGGCTCTTTATTTTTATCCCAACACTTTCACCCATAATATTATTTCATTTAAATCTAGAAAAATGTCACTTTTTCTTTTCCTAAACTTTCTAAGCGTCAACTCCAATGATTTTTTAGTGATTAATCTTACGTGAATTTTCTTATAGTGAGCTACTAAGTAAACTCGTGTGAATTTTTACCAAGGAAAGGTTTTTCATTACTAAATAAAATTAATGAATTATTAAATTAAATATTTTTAGTTCATTATATTCAGAACAAATTTCATTTTTAAATGAAACAGAGCTTGATAGAAAAAGAATCGGAACAAATTAACTTCCAATTTTATAAATGTTTTTTGAAGCAGACCATAACAGAAGTTCATATTTGTTTCAGTAATAAATGGTGAAAAAGCTGCTTTTAACACACCTACATTTGCTCAGAAAAGGGAGAGGACTTTAGACATGTTGATAAAGGATCTATATACAGAGCATATGGCAGAAAATCGAGGGGTAAGTGTTTTAAAATCAATTAATCAAGTTAGTAATTTAGGAATTTAGTTTTAAACGAGCTATTAATGATAATTTTCGATGCGAGATTTCAATGATTTTGAAAATGTTGAGAAAAACCAGAGTTCCTCACATTTCAAATGACGACCACAAGTATGGCTAAGATATTAAATTAGTGGCAACAATTACAGCTTAACTTACCAAACGAACTTATTCTTCCTTTAATGTCAATGTTTTCATTTTTCTTAAATTTGATTGTCTTAAAAATAACATTTTGATTTTTTAAAGATTTTAAAAAATAAAATATTCTTTTAAGTTCTTTTGATAAAACTCTAATTCACCGTTCAAACCATAAATCTCTGGGCAAAATTAAACAGTATTTTTCCCGTTACATACTACTTTTCACTGAATAATATGAAGAAAACCAGCTTTATGATACAACCTGAAGCTTTAAATATGAACAAAAATGCTGATACTAACACTTAGAGGAGTAAAATGATTTGCATTAAGGACTGCAATTATCCGTAGTGTATTTATCTTTAACTGTATTAATGACAACTATAATCGGTATTGCCTTTATCAGTAACTGCGCCAATGACTACAATAGTTGGTATTGCATTTATCGGTAACTGCATTATTGACTACAGTTATCGATGTTTCTGAGGTAAGTGGTTTTTTAAGCAACGGAATGAATTTAAAAAGGAGGATTTCAGTTGTTTAGTTTTTTTTAAATTAATTTTTAAAGATAAGATTTTTTTTAAAATTTTTTAAATGAAAATCATGATTAAAAATCCCCTCCTTTTGAGCTCTTGTCACTCTATTATCCAGCATTATTGAGTTAATTAGCTTCTTAATGTAGAAAACAAAAATTGTTATAAAGATTCCATTTTCTTTCGAAAAACTTTCAATACATTGTTTAATTACAGACAATGTTAAACCGAAGAGCTTTCAGTGATGTGCTTTCTGATGCATCAAAAACATCACGAAGAAAAGAGGAAGCAAGACAGGTTGAGTTCGTCAGGATTGGACAAGTATGATCCTAATTGTTTACTTAAATATGTACTTTAACTGAAATATAATTGTGTGTTAATTTCAAATACAAAATAAAAAATTCCTCGTGTCAAAGATTTGAAATCAGACAACTCTAAGATCTTAATTGCCAATTTTTAATCTTGCCTTAGAAATTACAGGAATAAAAATTCACAATATATGCATTATTTAAGAAAATGTTTTGTACCAAAAATTTGTTATACAAATAATTGGTCAGAGATGCTTATCTATGTATTCCTTTCTTTAATAAAATCATCAAAATATTTATCAATCTTCGAAAACCTTTACTCATGTCAAAGATTTAAAGTCAAACAATCTAAAATCTTAATCGCCCTTTTTTAATCTTGTTTTATAAATTATGATGATGAAAAGTCACAATACATGCAAAATTTAATTTTTTTTCTTATTAAACGCTTGTTATGTAAATGTTTGGTCTGAAATGCTTATTTATGTATTATTTTTTATAATAAAATTATAAAAATATTTATCAATAATTGATTAGACATTGTTTAATCAATAGTGTACTTTTTTTAATTAATATTTATTTTTACAATATTGAACAATTTGAGTATTTCAGAAAATTTTCTATAAGGCTGAGACAAAACTTATCACCGTAATAAATATTCGGTGCATTTTGCATTCGCACAGTTTAACGTTTTAAATGGTATTGTTTAATTACGCCGCTGTTATTGATTATGACTTAACAACTCACCGATTTATATGGATACTATCCCAGAAGTCCTAGTACTCCACAATATTTCAAATGGTAGAAAAATAGTGCATAAAATTAACTTCACTTGTTCCAACTAGTCACCATTTTATTTCATTACATAATTAATAGATTTTGCATAATTGTTTAAAATGTTTAAATACAGTCTAGTTTAAATATGTTAAAATCAATACTCAAGCTTATTAAATCAAAAATAGAATAGTAAAGCTTAGTAAGATGGAGGTGCTTATAAAATTAACAACACACATTTTATTTAAACAGTTAAATATGACTGTTTAATGTTTTCAGGCATTCAACTGAGTGAAAATCGGTAATTTCGACTTAAATTTATTTTCCATCTATTCTTAAACTTTAATTCATTATCTTTATAAAATACTTTAAATTTTTGATCTACAAATTTTAGAAATGAAGTTATAGTAGTATTTTTGTTTGCTGACAAACGAAACTGAAAACGGAATTAAACTCCCGAAAATGAAATTATTTCTGATGCTTTGAGTGTTTTAATGTTTTGTATTGGAATTAAATACATTTTTAAGGCAAATCAAATTCATTTTCAGAAATAAGCTTCATATTATTCGTAGAATAATCATAGAAACAAGCTTCATTTTTTCTCAGATTTTTCTTAAATTTCAAGCTTTTCTTGCATTTTAAATACATTTTCCGAATAACGTTGATTTTGAGAAAATGTCTCTATGCTAACAAACGTTACAAAAAAAGTTTACTTAAGAATTCTTCAAATTTTGTTTGTAGATTTTGTATAATGTTAATGATGTTTTGAACAAAATGCTAATGTCTAAGTGTGAATTTGTTATTTTTATCAAGCTTTAAATAAGAATTAAATTTTTTTCTTTGACAATTTCAATATTAAACAATATTTAGTTCTATTGCATTGTCTTTTTTAAAAAAAAATTCGTGATTTTGGTTCAAAACATAGGGAACAAAAAATTGTTGATCATTAAAAAATTATTTTGAAATTCATGCATTATAATTTATTGTAGAGCTTTTAGCTCGACATGAAAAATCTTTAGTTTTTAAGCTCAAATTTACCCTTATTTGGAAATATCTATTACAATTTTTAAACTATACTTTAAATTTATAATTTTAGGGTCCCTGCTTACCAATCATAAAATTAAAATTATAAATAAGCCCTTTTTATAAAAAAAAATTGTCGAAACCAGACGGATGCCTTAATCAATATGAAAAATTTTATTACCAACATTTTTATTTAAATGTAAAAGATTGTGGATTAGTTACCATGACTGTGTAGTATGGTGATATTAGAATACGGATCAGTTTCGCAAAAAATGGTATTTTGGGATATAAGAAACCTATTACCACAGAGATTAAAACCTGTTACCCGACACCTACATTGGCCATAATAGCTTTTGGTTATAACAGTATAAATGAAGCCCTTCCAGTAGTATTTAATACCACATCACTGGCACAAAGCATCACTGGCGTCAAATATACTTAGGCGACTTTTGATGGTCTTCGAAGTCAAAAATAATTTGTCAAAAATAATTATGTAAGTATTAGTGTCGTTACTAATTATTTTCAAAAAAAAAGAATCAATTTTGGTACTTTGGTAGAAATTCAAATAAAGGTAAATTTCGTACTAAAAATCAAAATTATTGGAGTGAAGGAGCTCATTCATAATGGAAAATCATAAAAAAAAATTTATTAACCACTGATGAAAACCATCATTTAATTAACATAATTGAATCATGTGATTTTAGTAATTTACTGAGAGAATTCTCAGCATTGTCATCACGAATCAAATTTTTTCTCCAACCTTAATGGAGTCAGAGATTTTTACTGTAAAAACTCAGTTAACGATCGGCTAATTTTCAAGAAAACGGTCATAAAGGTGCCGATTTTTTTATACACGTGTATTATACACGTATTTGATTAGTGCTGACATCAAGTTTAAAATAAACTAACTATCTACGATTACCTTAAAAATATCCTGGTACTGCCATCTGGTGTGTAAAATGAGAAATAAAATGTTTTCCGAGCAAAATAAATGAATTAGTTTTTTTCTTATTGGCGCGTTACTACTGAACACTCCAGCCCGGGAATATCACGGGAGCGATAAATAGAGGGCGAAACCTCACCCTGTCATTTTGACGGGAGCGAGAAGGAAGGAGTTAATCATACGTACCTGTTGCAATGTTTACAAAAATAAGGTTCTTAAAACTTACACACAAAAACTTTATTTTGCTTAAATTTAAACTGAATTTTATACAATGACACTCAAAGAATGGAGTAAATCCTGCACAGTTAAGTCTGCAATGAAGAAACAGAAACTGTTCATTACTTTTTGTTCTTTACAGTGATCTATCATTTCAGCTTTATATTTTTTTAAGAAATACGTTTATAATTTTTTTTAAAAAAAAGGAGTTTCAGCAATGTCTTTCCATTTGTTGCCTTCCTTTTCAAAAAATAAAAAATTGGTAAAAAGTAACTTGCAGGTATTGTAATTATCTGCAGTGTCACCTGCTGCTCAGGTGGGTTTCTGCTACCCCGGTTATAAGTACCACTGGTGTTATGTTAATTCATATTTTTTTAATAGGTTATAACAACAAATAAAAAGGGACAACAAATAAAAAATAGGACCTATATTAGCTTAATTAAATCTTAATTCATAGTGTGGATCTTAGTTCCTATCTTAATTCGCAGATTTGATTGATATTTATTTTTTTAATTACGTATTTTTTCCGGATATTCAGCAAGTTAAATAAAAACAATTTCAACTCAAATAAAGGCTTTTAAATATATTTTTTTTAATTCGTTTTTGCTTTTACAAAGTAATTATAACCGTGTTTGTTGTATTTATATCTATTTTCCGCAGTTTATAAAACTTTTAAAATAAAAAATCAGCAATAAATAATTTCATTAGTTAAAAATTAAGATACTGTTATCCCAGTGAAAATCAATCAACATACTTTTAACTTTTATATTCAAGATACTTTTTTAATGAAGGCTTAAGCTTTTTTTTTTTTTTTTTTTTTTTTTTTTTTTTTTTTTTTTTTTTTTTTTTTTTNTTTTTTTTTAATTTTTTGAAGTGTCTTGCATTTAGAATCCTTATCAAAAATAAGTGATTACTTTTATTTATGTTTGCCAGAAGCAACATGCATAACTTGTTATCTACATAAAAAAGAGCTATATATAAACATCATTTCGATGAAATTCGGAAAACATCAATGTGAAATTTAATTAAAAATTGTAATCTTCTCAGTTCTTTCAAAACAAGGAGTGAATCGCCTAAAGCTGAAAAAACAAAATTACTCTGTTTACAAACATAACTCAAGAATTATTTCTAGGAACATGAATAATTTATTGAAGTGACTTGCATTATTAAATAAAAGCAAAAGAGTATCGAAGAAAGAAATAATTTACTTTTAAAAACTAATTTTATTTAATTAATATTATTTTTACCTAAATATATATAATGATGAAAAAATAGTTCTGAAGAAATATTTAATTATTTCTTATAATTAAAAGAGATGTATATGTCACAAAGTTCATGCATTTATAAAAGTTATAAATAATGAATTATTTTGTAGTTGGCGACATCTAAATTAGTTCGCAAAATACATTTAAATATTTTTTTAATTAATTGAAAGATCTTTTTAAAGAAATCCACTTTTCCAAGGAAAGTATTTATGAATCTTTAAGAGATAACAAGATTTAGAATAAAAGTTTTGTTTTCTTTAAAAATTTACTTCTCTTTTATTCAAAAATAAAGAACTTAAATCAAAAATGAAAAACAAATGCATGGCTCATCGTTTTATCCCCGTTATATATATCAAAAATAAACAGCTTTCAATACGTACGTTATACAGTAATATTTTTAAGCTTATAAAAGGCTTTTGTAATTCTCAAGAAAGCTTTAGTTCAATTTATTTTTAAAAAGATTTAAAATAATATCAGATAAATTGAGCGTTATTTCTAAAACTAAACATTAAAATAAGTGCTTTAGACAATTCTTTCAGATCATAAGAAAAATGAGTAAGGATTAGAAAATTATTATAATAAAGAAAACAACTGAGATAAGGGGCCCAAAAAATTTTCAACTGGTTTTAAAATTATTAAATCTATATTAGTGTTTTATTAAATTTAAATTTGTTTTCATTTTTTCAACAGAGAAATCGCTTAATTTCCATTTCCTCAACAAATTATGAATTTAATAAATTCTTCACGGTATTTTACTGCTTGGAATTTTTCCGTATCTCAGAATGCACTGATTTTATTCAAATTACTTTTTTATAAAAACCAGCAATTTTTTAGATAACAGAACAGTATTTCCTGTGTATATTGACATTTATTTACACTCGATTATTACCAAACGGAATATTACCTAAACCTCATAATTTCAAACTGCTACATAGTGTCCTAAAAATGATTATTTTAAAAATTAATAACTACATATAGAAATCATTTAATCAATTAATAATTGAAAATCAGTTAATAACTAAATATTAATTAATGACTAATTGATAATTATATTGATTGTTGCTCTTAGTTCTCTCTAAGTCTTAAAAACAGTCGCACAATTGGTCTACAACTATGCTTTTAAACTTATTTTTTTCTAAGTATCACATTTTGCAGAGCAACAATAAGCGAGGTTCTGTCTGAGGAAAAAAACAACAAAAATCTGAGCAAATATTTCAATTGGAATGGTGGGCATGCAGAAAGTGCAATAAGTTATAATAATATAAGTTGAATACGCATTAATTTATATAATACGAGCAATAAAACACAATAAATTTAAATAAGCAGAACCATTTTTTCAAACTTTGTACATAGTTTAGGATTTTAGTGAGAAAAAACGCGTCGTTTACAAAAACGCAGCAAGCAGTACAATTCTATTTCTTTTTTCACTTTTCAGTTAATTTTTCCAATAGCTGTTTATTTTCCTGACATAAGTTAATATAAACAGCATTAGGAATCGAAATTTGTACAATACTTTAAATTTTATAGAAACGAGTTTACCAAGAAGAATGCAATTCTAATTTCTTTTTTTTTGTTTTTTTTTTTGCGTTTTTAGTTAATTTTAAAAATCGCTGATCATTTTTCTTACATAAGGTAATAAAAAAAGCATTTGGAATAGAATTATATTTATAAAAACAAAAAATGAAGCGGAAAGGAGGTTTATGTCGTTAAGTTTAACCTCGCAGAATATGCAATTTATTTACTGTATTTGCACATTTTGTTTGTTATATTTCTATAAATTGTTTAATAGGCATTGAAATTAGACACGATCGTAAAAGGGGATGCTCCTACTAGCTTGGCCACAACTAGTCTTTTTAAAAGAGAAGTAAGTTCACGTTTGGTTTAAAAATGAATCTGTGAAATTTGAATTGTATCATATGTATTTGATAAGAAAACTATTATTTTTCTATGTCTGACTATGTAATATCAGTTAATTTATAAAAAGATTAAAAAATTACAATGAGGTTGAAATAGGAAAAAAATTAAAAATCGAACAAAAAAAACATGAATGCATGTTGGATCTTTTCTGGGAATAACTGTTTACAGAGATGATTGTGCCCAGGAAAAAATCCGGATTTCCGGATTCCGGAAGTTTCCAGAAATCCAAGGGTTAGAAGTTTCAAGAAATTATCGATCATGTATAAAAATTCTTTTATATTTTTTTTGAAAATATTAGAACTAAAATTTATATTTGGCCATCTCTTTCATTTGTAAATATTTTTTCTGGTAGAATAGTAAATGTGATTAGAGATATAAGTAAACCTATGCATAATTATTCCTTTAAATTATGCTGCATTTATTTATATAATTTATTTAGAATTTCATGTTTTGAAAGTATCAACAATTTAAATTTATAAGGACATGAATTTTTTAAATGCGTCATTAACGATTTTACTCAAGAAATTTTCAGGAATTTTTAGTTGGGCTCACAATCACCCCTGTGTTTAATACAGCAAAAATATTATTCACGTCTTTATGTAAAGATGTACTCTAATAACTCTGGAACGGAATCAACGATTTAATGCTCCTGGAGAAAGTGTTTTAAGATTATTCTTAGGACTTCAAAGAAAGTAAAGCTAAAAAAGAAAGAAAAATAATGAAGCATGCAATGCAGTATGATGAACGTCGAGTTTAAAGTTTATTTTTATTTGATATTAAAATTTTTAGAACAGAACGAGACTGGTGTTGGTTTTGACGAGATTGTAAGTTGCTGTTAGAAGTAATTAATGTCTACCTATATATAAATTCTTATGAAGGTGTCGCAGTTTTCCATTGCTGTCGGGGCAGTTTTATCGGCTGGAAAATTATCCAGTTTTCCAACATTAGTTTTCATATTGGTTTGGTTGTCATCAGAATAACATTGATAAAAGTCAAAAATAGTGTTGTTTTCCAATAAATATATTTGCATCCCTAACGGTGTATTTTTATTGGCCGGAAAATCACATGGTGGCATCCAGTTTTCTCGCATTAATTTTCAAAATGGTTTGGTTGTCATCAGAATAAAATTGATGTAAGTCATAAAGGTATTGTTACCATAAGGGAAAATATTTGAGCATGGGAAGTGTTGGGACAAGTGCTCTTTTTAGTACATATATTTTCAGTTGAATCGGGGTTTGTGAACGTCAGCAAACAAGGGGCTTAGCATCTTAGTGGTTTAATAAATTTATATATTTCTTTAATTTTCTCTCTTTACAATTTCACCAAATCAAAATTTTAAATAAATTATAGATAATTCTGCTAGTCATGACCCAGACTTATTGCAATTTCCTGACAATTATTACATATCTTTTTTCCTAGGAAGAATCAATATAGATAATTTGAAACACATCTATACCGTGTATTCTAAAATTTGGCAGACAAACTTAAAGGAGTGATAAAAGACGTCAAGTTAATACAATCTTACCACAGAACATAGGTTTAAAAACTATGGTAAGAGGGGGGGGGGGAATCGCAAAAAAAAATAATACAGGTTTTGACGCCAAACTAGAAACTGAAAAAGATACTACAAACTTCCTCCCTATAAAAATATTTATTTGATTAAATATTGATAGAGTTCATAGAAATGGAACTCACTGACATCATTGCCCAATCTACAATGACGTAAAAGCAATTCTCAGACATCAGACATGCGTACAGATGCCAGGTATGCTTTTGAGGTTTTTTGAAGAGGATCTAACCTAGGACCTGCAGGCATCACATAGACCAGTAATTCAAGGTGACCTACTGAGAAAATTCACACTGGTTGAGATCCGGGGAATACTGCGGGCATGTAACGAATCCCGCCTGTTCAATAAATAAGAAGATTACGCACTGGAAAGCACAATGAGCAACAGTTGGAACAAACCTCGACTGACCTCCTCCATATTTTGCTTCCTCAAGATTCAGAGAAATCATCTTATTCTGTCGGTCATTCTATATATTAAAAAATAACAAATCTTTGATGATTTTATATTATTTCTCCCTTCCATTAGCGAATATATGAAAGCTTTTTATAAATTTATCTATCTATACTTTAGTGCGTGCGTGTGCAATTTAAAATTACGAGCATAGACAATTATTTTTCAAAACGCAAACTCATAATACTATACAAGTTAACTCATGTGATGCAACACAATTTTATATTTTACTACAATTTCAATGGCATAACTACAATTTACATTTTGTAAAACCAAAAGTCGTCAAATTGAATAAAAATAAGTAAATATTCAATCGCAGAGTTTATTTAAATTATACTTAAAATACGTAATTATTCAATACTTTGAATTTATTGAAAATAATTGTAAGAGATATTTTTAGTATTTTCCGTAGTGAGCTTTTTACACAGTTTCAAACAGTCAGTATGGTATTTAATATAATTTTTAATCATATCTTATTGCATATATTGAAATTTGAATTTGTTTTCATTCACTTGAGAAAATGAAAGCAAATACGATGTGTAAAAAAAAAATTAGGTTAGTGAGTATAATAAGTAAGTTTGTATTGCAATTGTGTATTAATTTTGTTCAAGCTGCCAAAGAACACGCACTGCAGGGTAAGAATATATTCACAGCATGCTCAATTGCATTTTGGTAGTTTAGATCTTGGTTAGAAGCCTAACGTATTTTATTAACCTTTATAGTATTTTTATCCATTTAAACCACTTTAATTAAGCTGTTATATGATTGTTTTAAAAATTTTCAAGTATGTTTGAATCATATAAGCTTTTACTTAATTAGACCCACGATTTAACTGAAAAAACGTGTTTAAGTATGAAATAAATTTAATCAATAAGGTTTTTCTTTAAAACCGCCATTTAAGCGACACATTTAATAAAAAAACATTTCCTGTTTTCTTTGATTTTTTCTTTGAAACACATGAAGTCAAAATTAAAGGTGAGATCATAGCTCCTGTAAAATGTATGTTTGGTAACAAATTTAATTTGTAATAATGGAGGATGGAAGGTTTTTGTGATTTAATCTTATTATTAAATAAAGAGCTTGCAACCAAAACAGCATTTTAATATATATATTTTAATTTTAAACTTCGTATTTTAAGTACGTTAAGAAAATAAGACTATTAAAAAGTTTAAAATTTATTTATTAAATATAAATATCTGTTTATGTAAATATAAATATCATTTCTAATAATACTTTAATGACTATACAACGCAAATCATATAACAGCTTAAATATTTTCTTTATTATAGTAAATATTACAATATTTAGTTTTACTAGTTGAATTATTATACTTCACCCAAAAATATCTTTATAGCAACTACACAATTATTATAAATAGAAACATGTTTATTGCTTATGAAATTACCTCTTTTTCAAGTAATGCGCTAGAGTACCATACCCTTTGTTAACATTTGCACACTTTTTCATGGAGTAATTAAATGGCATATAAATTATTTTCACATTATTCCCTTTTAATTTTTAAATATCTATTTGCCTTTCACTTCTGATTCATAATCAATTTTTATTTTATTATTTTTAGCCCTGGGAGCCGCAGTGCTTTTATCCAGATTTTCCACACGAAATTGTTTGTGGAGATTCTTGGGGTAAGGAAATTTATCATTGTTAACTATCATTTTGAAAGTGTTCACTATTTCACCAATAAATTTGTTTTTTTTAGGTGATAATAGATTAGTTCTAGCCACAGAGGATGGGACATTCGTAGTTGAAGGTAATGCATTTACTGTCTATACAAGGTGATCAAATGATCAAAACTTTCCGGCTAAAATTGCAACATAAAGACGTTAGAGGATATTTAAAATTAAGCCGCTGGCTAATACGCTAATTAGTAGAATTCGAAACCACATGAAGGTAGTAGAATTTGACTATTTTTAACTAGGAAGGCCCGAAATACTTCATTTTTCTAGCAACAGGCTTTGCTCAAACTACTGACCGCTCTGTATCATTTGGTTTAAGAGAGAGATANACACAGCTCCTTTTTCTTAATTTAGTGAATAAAGAAATTATTTGACGTAAAATTTTGAAATAAATTTTTGTAACACAACTTTTACGTAATTTGATGACTTCTTTTTAATATGCAATGAGAATATAATTAAAAATATAGTGTAAGCAAATATTTTTGAAAAATGTGCAGCACACAAAAACAAAAACATGCACAAAAACTGCAAACATGCATAATACAGTTTTTTTTCACATCAAAAATCACATATTTTACATCATCAAATCATTGCATCAAAATGTTGTAAAAAAATTTTTTTTTACATAAAAAAATCAAATTGACGAAGCATTAACTTTGCTACAACTGCGAAAAATATTATGTAAACATGAATCGTAGCAGTATGTTATGGAATCATTGTAATGGATAAATAAATAGATCCTTTATCGCATAGAAATTCGCTACCTTATTTAATTATAAGACCAAAAATTTTTGATACATAACATCTTTTGTTTTTTTTTTCTTTTATTATGTAAAATTTCGTACTTAGAAAAGCTTGTTATCTACTCTTTAAATGGAAGCTCAAAATAATAAATTTTTTAAGTAATGTTTCAAAAAAAATTAAATTATATATTCCTAACATTTAGTCAGGCTTTGTGGTGCCCCCCTATCCCCTGGTGCCCTAAGCACGTGCTTAGTGTGCTTAATGGTTAATCCGGCCTTGCACCTAGTCTGTCACGCGGCGTTACCGCATACGCATTGTTCTGTAAATCATTTCATATTTGCACTAACAATTTAAATTTTAGCCAAGCTAATTAAATTTTAATCAGCTTAGTTTCTGTTTATTGTCTTACTAAAAGAAGAAAGAAGATTTCAGTTTAGAGTCATTATCAAGCGTTATGTAATCACATTATTGAATTATCACTAAAAAAAAGTATTTAAGAAATTTAAAATGTATATAAAAAAAAAATTCTAAATTTTTGAAATATTTTTCCCGAAATTCTAGAAAAGATATAAAAAAAGTTTTAATCTCGAGAATATTGATATCGATTATTTTAATCTTAGAAATGCCTGCATCTCATTTTGAATACTTCCTTTATACAAATATTAATTGCGCTATAAAATAAATTAATATTTGTATAAAGGGAACATAAAAATTCTGGCATAAAAATTTTTTCAAGAACTCATGAATGGAACACTGCCGTTTCAAAAAACGTAAGAAAGAGAAATTTTATTATTTTATTGATGATTTAAATTATAATGTTCACGATTAAAATTTTTAAAGGGGATTTATTTTAATTTATTAACCCCTTCCTTCTCGCTCCCGGGAAAATGACGTGGTGAGATTTCGTCCTCTATTTCTCGCTCCCGTGATATTTCCGGGCTGGAGTGTTCAGTTGTAACGCGCCAATAAGAATAAAACTAGTTCATTTCTTTTGCCCGGAAAACATTTTTATTTCTCATTTTACGCACCAGACGGCAGTACCAGGATATTTTTAAAGTAATTGTAGATAGTTAGTTTACTTTAAACTAGATGTCAGTACTAATCAGGGATACAAGAAATAAGTACTTTTCAGATCATTTTCTTGGAAATTTTCCGATCGTTAAGGGGTTAATGATTCTTTAAATTTTCTCATATAACAATTTTGAAACAACTAAATTAATTAGATTTTTAAGCTATTTCCTTTTTATTGTATTGATTCTTTATTTTATTTAAATATTACTTACATAATTTTGGCATTTTCTTTTTCAGAGGGTGCTAGCCATAGATTAATTTTTGATAAATCTGTACAAGTCAAGCAACTTAGTGTAGTTGAAGCTCACGGTATACTTCTTATTAGAGCTGATAAAGGTATACATATTTTAAATTTTGAAAAATTATATTTCGTTATGACATATTTATTTTGATTTTTATATTAGTATTTAAAACACAAAACAAATATTGTTTCTTTTTTTAACCATTAATTCATGTAAGAAAGTTCTTGCGGAACACTCGTTCTACATTGAGTTGTTATTTATTCATACCAAATATAAAGTTGTGTATTATAATGTGTAATAATATATTTGGTACAAAGTCTAATTTAAATATATCAAGGACGAATTTTTTTGTACAGAATAATACATATCAAATAATGCGTATTTTTCTTTTATTTTTATTACTATTTAATTATTGGAATATTTAGATAAATTTCTGCCTTGGCAAACTATCTACTATTTTGTGCTTGAAAAATATAGAAATTACTGTTATGCACATACTTTTCAACCTAACTATTACGAGTCTTTGCTTTTTTTTTTTTTTTTTNTTTTTTTTTTTTTTTTGTATTTGTGGGCTAAGGTTGGTTGTTTTTCTTTATTGGTCTAATTGATTATGACTGGTTTTTATTTATTGGTCTAAGATCTCGTTCGGTTATACTCTGTCCAATTGAAGCAATCATAATCAATGTCTAAGGCAACAACGCTAAATGATGTAAAATTAACCTGACTGAATAACAAAGGAGAGCAAAGGAACTCGAAATTGGAAAAAAATATGTAAATAAATATTTGCGGCCAGAAAAAGTAGCTCTCTGAAATAATTACATACTTATAAATATAGATTTGGGTGGTTGAAATGCCTGATTCATTTATAATAGACAGAAAATGTTAAACACTGCTCTTTTCAGATATCCCAGTTAAACTTCATTTATATGTTCGAACTAGGTCATGAATACTTAATGATTCTTTCCTGTCTTGTTGACGCTTAAATTTAAATGATACATGAAATGTGCGTAAATTTCATGATAAAATAAATTCTTCATTAAACATCGCATACAAAAGGAGCGAAATTAAACAAAAAACATCATTTTGCTGTTGTATAATCGATTCTTAACTTCAGTTACAATTTAACAAAGAACAGTTCACTTGTGCAAAAAGAAATGGTGCACTGGTTGGTTTTCTAACACCCCTTCTACATTTTTACTAAAAAATAATCCATTGAAAAGATATTCAAATCGTGTCTAATAGAAATTATTATTATAAGACAAAGGCGGCTAAGTTGTAAACATAATTTTTTTTTTGAAACTTTAAAGAAAAATTCTTTTGGTCAATTACTTTTTATTCGAAACTGCTACAAATTTATCTAAAATCTTCGGTTAAACGTAATACTAAGCATCCAGTGATTTTCAAAGAGAATTGTCGTAATATCAATTTCTAAAATTCCCTGTACCATTTATAAAATAAACCTCACTCCTTGAATAGATTTATTATTTGGTTCGAAAGATAATGAAGTACCATATTTTTTCAATATCGCTCTTTGAATGAAACATTCTATAATTTAAAATTTAAATTTAAGAATATAGCTCAATATAAAAAACTTAAAACTTTAGCTTTTTAACACTAATGAAATAAAATTTATGAAAAGTGGCATATTTTGGTTTTAAAACGTGTAGGAGGTACATCAATTTTAAAACAAATTTCAATAAATCACACTATTTTTAGAATACAAGTTTCAGTTAAAATTATTACTTTAGAAAAATAGATTACAATACAAACTTGTATGTACTAGACAAATATCTATTGCTGTTGCAGGCTCTCTGTTAAGAGGTTCTTTGCGTTTTCTTCTCTCGTAAAATAAAACTACGAAGTTGGCCTTTACACAATTCTACACAAATCGCGTTTATCTTTCTGATATAAGATTCAAGTGTTCCGTGTCTTCTGAATTAAAATAGACATTCAGTTTCTTGTCTCCTTCTTATGGAGTTATTAAAGGCTATACTTCTGCTAAATAAATTGTTTACTTATCAGTTTGAAATGTTATGCTTCAAGCGATTAAATTAAATATTTTTGAAGAAGTAGGTTTTGTTTGAAAACTAAAACGTTGCATTTTACACTCACTGAATATTACATCATTTAATGAATATGGATTGATATTCCTTTAATTGCGCACATAAATTCTTTTTTCATTTTGTAGGTCGTGATAGTCGAATTCATGTATTTCGCCTATCCGATTTCGAAGGAGAACAGAACGAGTCTCTAGTACGAACGAAATCGGACATCAGAGATCATAAAATTGAAAGATCTAAAGGTAACACTTTTTTCATAGCTTCTTTTTTACTTGGTGAGTATATTTTCGAAAATCAATATATATATATATATATATATATTTTAAAAGTCAAAAGNAATGAAAAGATTTCAAACTTTTATAATAATGAAATTTAATCTTCTATAATAATAAAACGTGCATTTATGAGGAAGCATAAAATTTTCGAATCTGTCTCAAATCTTTTATTTTAGATTTTAATTCAATTATGTCTAAAAAATACTTTTGTCATATTTTTATTTACTATTTTTTTCATTTCATCTATCATATAAGAAAATCTTCTATATGATATTTATTAAAACTTATACTAATATTATATTTGTTAAAACTGCATCAATATAGTGCAGTTCTAGTATAGATACTGTAGAAAGGGTTTTTACGTGCCCTCGAAAGGGGTAAATGCCAGAGAAAATTAATTATGGTAAACAATGACTACCACTAGTTGGCTTCGAGCAACAACATCATGCCAAATAATAAAGATACAGTTAATCTTTATCTTGATAGGATAAACTACTCAAAACGTGTTCTGTTTAATCTATCAAAGGAAAGTTATCGGAAAGGGGAAAATATATCAAATTAAAAAAATGGAGTTATGTAAGCTTTATTATGCTGGCACGTGTATTTTAGTTTTGAGCGTGATTTCGTAATGTTGTTCAGATTTGATTTATTGGTTATTTTCTTTATTTTCACCCCACACAATGAACGGGTATTCAGGCAGTGTTGTTATAATTCATAATTGATTATTTTTCATTATTATTATTTTGCTAATTACTACTTTCAATATCATTGCCTTTCAGTGCGATAGAAATAATCAAATTATTTGTAGAAAAAAAATAGTAAATTGAAGTAAATTTCCTCCTAGTTTTTAAATATATCAAAATATAAAGTTTCAAGTGCTATTGCAAATGATACTAAAGCATCAGCAAATCTTCTTCGCTTATGACATATCATTCGTTTCAGGTTGCCATTTATATGCATTAAGCAGACCAGGTGGAAGTCATTTGCGGATGGCTGTCGCCTTGGGACGGAAACTCGTTATTTTGCAATGGAGGCATTCTGCAGCATGGACAACTTGGTGTGCCGCATCAGATACAGATACTGTTGATGGTTTTCAATTTACAAAGGTAAGAACTAAATATTTTGAAACTATTTCTACAACCTTACATCACAAACATCAGAATTGTGAAAATATGTGTGCACTAAAAGAGCTTATAAATTATTTTGATCCATTATCAAGAATAAAAAAAGCTAAATGGTTTTAGTATTAAAAGCAGTTATTTTTTTTTAATCCACTTAACTTTACTAAGAAAATGAGACACTTTTGCATGAATGATTTTCACGACATTTAACTTCCCCAGGGATCTGTCCAGATATTTTGTGAAAGATCCGCTTATGTAAAATTGTGAAAAAATTACTCGTAATTTGTTAAGTCACTTTCTTTCAACCAAAGTCCGATTTTGTGAATTTGTGCAAATAGGGTCCGTTATAGCAAAAAAACTTTTTCAAGGAGTTTTTAAATTCTAAAGACATGCAAGATTATGCTCAACACTGCAAAATTATATTCAAAAAAATTAAATTTTAAAAAGTAAGCAGCAATTGCAGCTACTAAATTAGCTATGCAACATACAAATATTTGGTATTTAGCCTATCCTGCTGAAGGCAGAATATTAATTTCGGACGAATAAAGGAAGAAGCGTCTGCCGAAGACAAAACTTAGTTCGTTTACATCTGTCTTCCTGGGAAGGATTTATTGGATTAACAGAACAATAAGGAAGATAAACAAATTTGTGCAGGGTCCGATTAAAAGATAAATTATTTTTTGAAGGGTCCGTTTTTAAGTTAAAATATTTTATGAAGGGTTCGTCTTTATGAGAAGATATTTTGTNCTGCTACTAAATTAGCGATGCAACATACAAATATTTGGTATTTAGCCTATCCTGCTGAACGCAGAATATTCATTTCGGACGAATAAAGGAAGAAGCGTCTGCCGAAGACAAAATTTAGTTCGTTTACATCTGTCTTCCTGGGAACGGTTTATTCGATTAACAGAACAATAAGGAAGATAAACAAATTTGTGGAGGGTCCGATTAAAAGCTAAATTATTTTGTAAAGGGTCCGTTTTTAAGTTAAAATATTTTGTGAAGGGTCCGTTTTTGTGAAAAGATATTTTGTGAAGGGTCCCTTAATGGACCCAAATTTCTTCTAAACAGTTCCCCATTTTATAAAATATAAATTTTAAACATTTTAAATTGTAAGCTAATGTTTAAAAAGTATTTATTTTTAAAAAAGTAACATTGAAACCTAATACTTATCTAAGACCGCTGCTATCAAATTAATTTTAAAAAATTTAAAATTATTTTTCGTATCGGCTTATAAACCTATGGTAGTCTGAAGAAAGATTGTGAGCTTTAGCTTTATTTTAATGGCAGTCATCATTAATAATTTATTTTCGAACTGCCAGTTGCTTGGAAAAATCTATCGAAGTATGCTTCGTAAGATAACTAATGAATAAATAAATCAAGAAGAAAGGAAGAGAATAAGTGAGAAGATCTATAAAAACATATAAATGATCCAATAAAGGAATGCGTAAATTAGTTTGTAAATACAGTATATAAACCCATAATTTAAGGTAAGGCAATGGGCAATTGCAATTGCTTTTAATACATTTTTATCTTCGCTTTAAATAGTACATTTTAAATCAATACCAGTTTCGTAAAGATATAAAATAAAGGTACTTTATGTCCTGGTAGAAGATTTCTCGTTTTAATATTTTTTTTAATTATTTTTTTACCTTTTTTTAAAAAAAAAATAATTGCTTAACATATTCATTTTATATCACGAGCTTATAATCAACTTATTTTTTTTCAGGAAATTTCCCTCTCAGACACTCCTCAACTTATTACATTAGTGGATAGTCCTGTGACTGGATTTGATAATCAGATATGCGTTGGTTACCGGCATCAGTTCGATTTGGTGAATGAGAAAACAGGCGAAATTCAACGACTTCATGTGATCGAGGGAAATAAAGTAATTTTTGTTTTTAATTTATCAACTACTAAATAATCTCGCCAGAAGAAAGAATGAGGCCTCTCGAGAGAGATATTGCGATAAACATAATTTTGTTCTGTTACTGAAACTCCGCAAAACTTTCAGATCGTCACATCCAATTTAAACCACTCGCTGAGGACTTAATAATGCAATTTTCCCAAATTACGATGATGCTGAATTCAGTCTCGCATAAATTAACCGATGTTGTAACACGTACCGCTAATAACACCGGAGAATATTTTTTTCTGTAGCATGAGATTTTTAGTCGATTTTTGATAATTTCACGTCATTTATTTTAAATATACAATTGGTTACGCTTTAAGCTACAATTTTTTTCAGGGACCTTTTTAGTTCTATTTTTTAAAATATATAGACTTAAAATCGTTATAGTCAATAACGGGGGGTAGCATAAATGCTACGACAAATTTTTAGGGGAGTTGGGGTACATCATCAGGATAAAATTGCATAGGAACCAATGCAAGGGGAAGTCATACGCTCCATATTCTTACGAGTTTCTTCGTGTGCTTCTGAATTGGTCACAATAATGAAGCATCCCTAACCACGTACGACGACATTCCTAGACCTCAGTTCCTATGCAATTTTAATCCTGATGATGTGCCGTAATTCCCAATAGAAGTTTCTCGTAGCAATTATGCGAAATATTGTATCTAACGTTTTAAAATTTTTAACATTTTGAAAAAAAAAATGGAATAAAAATACCATTTAAAAAATACATGCAGTTTTAGGGGAAAACTAATTTTATATTTGAAGTTCCCACACTAGAGTTACAAAAGATCAAGTATTTATACAAATGCAACACAAATTTGTTTCTCAATGTTAACAATCCGTTAATTTGTATGCCAGCGAAATCGGTTAATTTGTATGCCCAACGAAATGAATAAGGTTGTTGCGTATGCCTGTTAAGGCAGAGAGGTGCGATTGGTCTTGTTTTCCAGTGGCGCCATCTATGGCCAAGAATTTGACTTCTGCCACACCCATACGTTTATAGGGAGGACCCTAAAATACATCCACAGATCGTAATTTAGACCTGAATCAGAGAACGATCAATATCCAATTCAGCAGAGGTATTGATTTGTTATGGGAACATGAAGGACTTTTCGAGTCGACAGATTTAACGTGCATCAGTGGCCATTTTACAACGCAGGGAGTCTTCGGCCGGTGGGGTTCGAACCCACGAACTATCAGACATGGGCCCAGTTTCCTACCAACCAGGCTAAATGAATAAGGTTGTGAGTGTCTGTTAAACCAATCAAATATTTTTTCTTCCTGATGAACTCTGTTGTGATCATCTTGAAAATTAGAGGTTTAGGAGCACACTCATGGTGAAGAGATTGGCCAAAAGACAACACCTGATCATCTAAACGTTAAACTGAAAATGACGGTTCATGTTAGTGTTCATCTTAATGAATGGGTCAAGTCCAAACAAAACACCCACAAAACATTACAGATCCATAATATTAAAATAAGCTTTTACTGATTTCTCTTGAGATGTCTAGTTTTAAATAAGAAATTCATTCATTTAAGAATTTTTAGGAATTTTTCATATAAGAATTTTATTTATATGACAGCTTATTAATTTTGTTTTCTCCTTTTTAGGGTAATCTCATTGCAGCTATCGATGTGTATGAAGATGATGAAGCAGAACTGTTACTATGTTATAATCGTAAGTATGACTTTTGGTACTTTTGTTATATTTAAACAAGTCGCTAACTTATATAATGGGTTAGTTCCCCGACTTGGAAATTTTGGAGCTTGCTCTAAGATGTTTTAACGGTACCGTTTGAAAGAGGAGAAAACAAATGTAATCAATTTTAAACTTAATTTTTGGAGATGTTCCACACTTCTTTCTTCGTTATAAATAAATAATTTTGTGGTGAATTAAAATATTTTGAAAATAAACTTACATTTACCAGGGCTGCTCCAACAGTATCTTTTATTGTAGCTTTTTCATCAAAATAAAAATTCCTATGAAATATCCATTTAGAAATTGAGAATTTGATTGGTGCATTTTAAGCGGAACGATCAAATCAAATTCAGTAGGAATATTCCTTCCAGTTCAAAATATCGTGAATTTTGTTTTATTTTATTATTCCTTAAAATTTTAACTTTATTTTATTGTAGTTGTTTTTCTAATAGAATTAAAATTTTGATAAATGAATTATTTTTAAATAAATAATGACTTCTATGGAAAAGTATGAATTGGAGTGTTCGATAAACTGACTAAACGATTGTTTAATTTTTCAACGGAATTATGAGCGAGCTCCAACAGCTNTTTTATTGTAGTTGTTTTTCTAATAGAATTAAAATTTTGATAAATTAATTATTTTTAAATAAATAATGACTTCTATGGAAAAGCATGAATTGGAGTGTTCAATAAACTGACTAAACGATTGTTTAATTTTTCAACGGAATTTTGAGCGAGCTCCAACAGCTCCAAGACATGGCACCGACTCAATAATTAATTAAAAAAATAAAACGAGTGCCGTTGTTTGCCAACTGTATTGGGAAACTGACGATGAAATAAAACATTATTCGAACAAAACATTTGAGGAGCATTTAGAATACAGATTCTATATTACTCGTAAATTAAGTAGAATTAGAAGAATTAATAACTATTAATAATCAATAATTAATAGCAATTAATAATAATTAACAAGAATTATTAATAATATTAATACAATACTTATTAATAATTAACAAGAATTATTAAAGATTAATAAATTTAATAATTAAAAGCTTCGCTGTATAGCAGATTTAATAAAGAAAAACACTTAATTAAAAATGGTTATCAGCTATGAAGATTTTACAGTTATTAGGATAAAGATTGAGAATATAATAATTAGATATATTTTAAAAATAATATTAGTTACGTATTTTTTAAAAAAATACGATTCTTAGACAAGTTATGCACGTTTTTATAACAGTAAATAAAACATTTTTCTTTTACAAGAAATTTATATACATACTTTTAAATTCTAAGAAAATAAATAAAATTAAATACAATATTATATTAACAGTCTCCATAGTATACGTGTATTCTTATAAAATTTTGTGGTATTAAAATGTGTGTGAACTAAGTATTGCCCTAACATTTTACCTGCTGGCTTTATCGACTAGCATTTATATAAAAGAAATAGAACCAATGCGATTGAATATGAAACTAAGTTTTATCGTAGAATCTGCCAGTCCATACTTTTTTCTGCAGATTTCTCAATATTTGTCTTCTTTAGAGTCTATGCTACTTTCTGTTTTCTCATAAAGTCAAGCTCCTTTTTTTGTTAATTTTAACGTATCAAGTTTATTGAAGTTCTTCCTCTGACTGAGGATACCACCCAAGAAAATTTCTATTATTCCCGCTCAACTTAAAAATGTGATTTATTTAAAGCTATGAGCAGTAACTATAAATCTACTTAAACCGAAAATATTTTATAAAAATAATTACGGATATCAAACGAAGTTTATGATTATTTTCCAAAAAGGAAATACCCTTTAGCAGCTTTTATTGGAAATGTTCAATCTTGAAAACTGCTTTCTGTTTAACACTATTTAATTTAAAATGGTATTTTCAATTCAAACATTGAAGACTATTTTATACATATGAAAAGTATCAATTCATTGCAAATCCTTTCAGATATGACGCATTTCCAAAAGCTTTTTGAAGAAGGCACAAGCGAGTTTGATTTTCAATGGAATGCAGTACCAGAAGCTATAGGTAAGATTTATCTACGTTAAAATTCTAATTTAGATTATATACTTATACTATAATTTACATGATTTATTTTTTTAATTAATCTGAAATACAAAAAATTTTTGTATTGTGGATATAAATTTATTAAAATGTAAAAGTAATATAGATAAATAAAAAATTGATATTAATGTGAAATTAAGATAGTCGTAAAAAATATCAATACTTTCAAAATTTTGTTGTAAAAAAGTGGATATACCTAAATACCTTCAAGAAACAATTTTTGTGGACAACAAAAGTAGCATTTAAGAACAAAATTAATGTATTTTTTTCTACATCATATTGCATTTTGAACTATTCTTATGGATTATTTTACAAAATCTTAAATATTGCATACTTAGTAAGCAAAGATTGCATGTTAAGTGCATACATATTAAGCATACATATGCATACATATTACATACATATTAAGTAAACACTGTTTAGAGTAGAAATTAAACCAAATAAACTAGCCACATCCTTATTAAATGAATTAGTAGTTCGTAAAGTTATAGATGAACTCAAAAGAGACTACTTTCTTTTGGTCTCATTGATACATCTAAAAGAATTAAATGCACATTTAATGTCAAACGAGCCAGGCAAGTATAATGAGCGTCAAATTAAAATTAAATAAAATTTACGCTACACTTGAAGTGAAGAAACTTACTATTATACGTTCGGAAGAAAGAATATTTAAATAGTGCAATATTCTTTCTTCTGAACGTACAATAGTAAATTTCTTCACTTCAAGTGTAGCGTAAATTTTATTTAATTTTAATACTTTCAGGAAACAATTATTGTGGACAACAAAAGTAACATTTAAAGACAAAATGTATTTTTCAATACATTATATTGCATTTTGAACTGTTTTTGCAAAAGCAATATGGATCACTTTACGAAATCTTAAATATTGCATACTAATTAAGCAAAGATTGCATATTAAGTGAAACTTTTTAAAATCAAAATTGAACCAAATAAACTAGCCACATCCTTATTAAATGAATTGATAGTTCGAAAAGTCATCGATGAACTGAAAAAATGAGATTACCTGCTTTTAGTCTCATTGATACATTTATAGAATTAAATACACATTTAATGTCAAGCGAACCAGGCAAGTATAATGAGCGTCTAACTAAAATTAAATAAAATTTACGCTGCACTTGAACTGAAGAAACTTACGATTATACGTTCAGAAGAAAGAATATTTAAATAGTGCTGGAAAACCGTGATTAAGGTAAACACAAAAAGAGTAACAGGGGCACCTTCAGGTCATGAATTCGTGTTTGCTAGAAATAAAAACCTGGAGCGGCTATGCTGACGAATATCCGTGGAAAGTTTTGCCCTGCATTGGGTTCAGGTCATCCGGGATAAAAAAAAAAAGTCCCCCAATAGGGAACTTTGCAAACCATGCTTTATTATTTAAACTTGTTTTCTATATTCTCTTCTATCGACTACAAATCATTCTGTTTAAGAATACATCAGAGCATTTCGGAGTATAAAAATAAACTTATTGAAATTCTGTTTACTTAAAGTACAGTCGAACTCGTTTATAACGAGCACAAAGGGACCGTAACATGTACTCGTTAAATCCGAGTGCTCGTAATAAACGGGTCCTTAAGGCAGGCTTGCAACCAGAAGAGGGTTGGGAGGTCAAATTATTGAGTTTGCATAAAATTTAATTAATACTTACCTACTTTAATTAATTTAATTAAATACTTTTCTTAATTTAATGATAACTATCCCCCCCAACCAGCAAAAAATTTCTAGTTGCGCTACAGTCTTAAAGGAAAGAAGCAATAAACGGAAAGAAAAATAAAGGAAAAGATTCTTACCAAAACATTTATTTTTTTCATTAATCTACATATTTAAAATAGTAGTTTGTTAGCTTACTTTGAAGTTTCAGTTAACGGTTTTTTTTTTATTTTGAGCGCATTTCTTATCATTTTAAAAAAAAGATTGCAAGACAGAAAAATATTGCTCGCTAAAACCGGGTCTTGCTCGTTAAAAGCGACTTCTGTTCCATAAACTTAACATTGATCCAACCAAATATTCTCGTTTCCCTCGGTAAATCCGAGTTCTCGTTAAATCCGAGCTCGTTATAAACGAGTTCGACTGTAAAATCAAAATGCTCACACTACTCGGCATTATAAAATAAAATCGAACAATAATCCAATTAGCAAAGAAAACAGCGTTTCTAGCTTGACCACTCGCCAGAGCTAGCTCATTACAACCGAAAACTAGCAGTTTGTTAAGGAGAGCTAGCCTTCCGTAATGCCATGCTTACGTTTTCACTAATCTATCCACTGATTGGTATTAATCAGTAGCTAGCTCAAGTGACCAAAAATTTGAAATAACAAAACTGATAATAGCAGTTTGTTTCAAATGTTTAAGTCTTTAAATGAAATCCGAAACTTGCATGTCTCATTTTACACTTGGTTAATAGTAAAACAAAGGCTTAAAACTTGCAAGGAGCTCATAAAACAGTTTCGAGAAAAAGTGAATCTTGCTTAATTTACTATTAAACTCTGCAAACTGCATAAATTATATTTTACTCCTAATTTGCTGAAATTAATGAGAGATATTTTATCAAAATCTATTTTTAGTGTGTGCCTTTCCATACGTCATGGCGTTTACATCAGATAACATAGAGATTCGTCTAGTGATTAATGGTAACCTAGTACAAAGCATGGTTATGCCGAGCCTCAGGTTGATCACAGCAAAGGTAAGTAATTAGATCTTCAATATGAAAAATGCTTAACTAAAGCGTTACATGAGCAATTTGTAATAAACTAGTGCAATCTGAGAGCTGCGTGAGTTATTTTAATCTTAAAAAATATTATAAAAGAATAATATGAATAAATCTAATTAAAAGAAAATAAGAGTGTTGTACTAGATGTTTTATATTTAAGGAAAAATCTAAAGAATGTTTAACTGCAATTTTTTATTCAATTAGTTTTTAATGATTTCATCTATCAAATTGATCTTGTAGAACAGAGTTCTCTTAAATGGCATTACGGCTTAAATGGCATTCATAAATATTTGATTTACGAAATGTTTCTTGAAAGTGATTCAAAGACTTTTCAGACAAAGATAAGTATGGTGTAATTTAGACTATTATTTTTTTTTACATTTAAATTTGATTTCCGTCATAACAATCGTTGAAATGAAACTATTTTTAATTTATGTATTACAATAAGGCATAATATTATTTCGCACAAAACAATTTTTGAAACGATATTACAATTTATAATATAATATTTCAATGTATTATCAGAACCAATTAAAAAGGAATTTCATCGCACTTCTCTACTGACATTTCTTTAGCTATAAGTCTTGAAAATTTACAAAGTAAAATCTGTAAGAAATTCCAGCAATCATAGAGTATAGATGGATTAGAAGTATTTAGTTTAAGATAGTTTGAACATAACTGAATCAATAAGACATTAGAGATAAAATATGACCGGAGCTAAATTTGCAATTGCTTCCAAATATTTATTTTTCTCTCAAGCCTGAAAACCAATTAGCATTCCCTCCATTGGTATAATAATATTTGTTATTGAACTAAAATACCAACATAAATGGGAATATAAAAGAAGTGTTTTCCATAGTTGAAAGAGAATATCAGATACGGCATTAATAGTATAAATTTCAGTTGTTAAAAATAATTCCTGAATGCAATAATTTTATTTATTTATTTTTAATTCAGAGAAATATTTAACAGTTTATGCAAAATAGAGTCTGGTAGAAATTCTCACCCTCTGATTTATCCTATTTTCTCTTAATACATTTTAAACTATATCTGGGAAATTATCAATTCAAATCAAAATTAGCTTTATTAGAAGTAAATTAAAAATCATATGAAGATGATTGTTTGATAAGACGTCACGTTCTTAAAATTTTTATTAATTTCCATCGGATGTTAATATTTTAGTTCTTAATGTTTTTTCATTATTCTTTTGCATTTTACAGAGTGATATAATATTTGCGACGACAGCACCGGAAAGTTTTCAGGTTCGCAGAGAACGAGTTAAAGTGGATAAGATGGACCGGGATCCCAGTCTTTCCCCTCCACCCTCACCTCATTGTAAGTGGCGCATCTACTTGTACTAGAATTTGTCATTTATTTTAACACATTTTACTCATATATATTTTGTACAATGGCTGCACTTCGATCCGAGATAGCTATGGGGCTATAGTGATAAAGCTCTCTACTTCCAATTGGACAAATCAGGCTGGTCAATTCGCCACATGCTCATCCAATATCGCCAAAGACTGAAGACGGCATGAATTAGAACCTTTATATATATATACAGGGTTATTCATAATTACCTCCCCCTGTAAACGCCATTTTTCTTTGCTACAACTGGCTTCAGTGGTATATGTTACTGCCATCTACCGGCAACTGCTTAGATTAAAACTTGAATACTTTCGGAATAATTCATATGTTCTTTTTTGCCATATTCGTCTTCGTTTTTTTACTATAACGCTTCGAAAACCCGAAGGGAGTTATGAATAACCCTGTATATACGGGAATTTGTATATATACGAGAATTTGAATTCTTCTGTCAAATCAACATAAAACTCACATTTCTAAAAATATTTTGAAAAAAATAGTCTATATTAATTATAAATTGAACATCTTTTGAAAAAAAAAAAGATTAGCAGAAACTTGGATTTTTGCTTTAAAAGATTTTTAGATGACAAGTCAAAAATTTTTTACCTTAGCAGGGATCTGTCCAGACATTTTGTTAAAGGTCCGTTTTTTGTAAAATTGTGAAAAAACTACTCGTAATTTGTGAATATAAAATAAACGTTAAGTCACATTCTTTCGACCAGGGTCCGCTTTTGTGAATTTGTGCAAATAGGGTCCGTTACAGCAAAAAAAAATACTTTTTCAAGGAGTTTCTAAATTGCAAAGACATACAAGATTATGCTCAATGCTGTAAAATTGTAATTAAAAAAATTAAATTTTAAATAAACAGCAAATGCAGCTACTAAATAAGCGATGCAACATACAAATATTTGGTATTTAGCCTATACTGCTGAACGCAGAATATTAATTTCGGACGAATAAAGGAAGAAGCGTCTGCGGAAGACAAAATTTAGTTCGTTTACGTCTGTCTTTCTTCCCCCCCCC